>NC_032009.1:28948151-29011519 GCF_001865875.1 Lupinus angustifolius
CGGCAAACCGAAGGGACGCATGCTTGGTCGCCGAGGTAGGGCCCACATGTTGGGACCACCAGAGTTGACCTTAGAGACAACATGCCTTCCGTACCTCACCAACCCACCTGCCAGCACGGCAAACAGATGGCAGAACGGCTACCAAACCGACCACAGGCTAAAAGACAAGAGTGGCACAGTGTACGGTCCTGACAGACCGCCTGGCGCGGGAAAAGCAACCCCCGACAATACCTTTGGTCGGCCACGCGTCGCACCACCTGCCAAGAGCCCAAAGTCAACTCTCCCTTCTATAAATAGGGATCTCTACCAACAGGAAGTATCTTAACCTCTTTACTCTTTAGCATTACTCATTCTACTATTCTCTGCCTTTCATTATTCTCATATTTCCATTCACTTAGTTCATACACTGACTTGATCGTCGGAGAAACCTTTTCAGGTACCTCCACCGGCGGGTCTAGCTCTCCTACCTCATCTTGCTACTTTGATGACTATCTTCTCCTCCTCCCTCAACAGCTGATCAACCATTATCCATACCTTTGTGTTCTAGGAAAGAACAATAATTACATGGTTTCCTCATTTAGCATACAATAAATTACATAAGTATATTGGACTTAGTATCTTAGGTTTTATATAAAAAGTGTTGTAATAATAATTTAAAAGTGATGAACCATGTAAAACCGTGTACTGTATATTAGAACTCTTAACATGAACTATGTAACTATATGATATTGTTAATGTCTTCGCTCATCATTTCAAAACAATGCTGATAACCACTATTCACAGTTAGTGGTATCCAGTTTTACATGGTTCATCAATTTTTATGTTATTATTATAAGATTTTATTTATGAAGAACTTGATATATAAAATTTGGTATGCGATACAACAATGAAACATTAATCTTACTAGGTGGAATCAACTAAATCGAACAACATCATAATGCTCTATCAAAAATTATATTTATTGACATAATATTATTCTCTAAATATTCCCTAATTGTTTCGTCTAAGGTTTTTCTTGACTTCCTTCTAAGTAAAATTCGAAACGCGATAAGCAGGCTACAACCATGCAACTATTTACAAGTGCGTATCCAAATTATTAGCTAACTGACTAGTCAAGGTTCTTACTATTACACCTTTCACAATTAGTCTCAATGGAGAGTTTAAAGGCTTTTTTTTCCACTCATTTTTGTTGTGGTGATGAACTATTTGACCAGGTTGTTGAACTTGCATAGTAGAACTTCAGTATTTGCAACGTATGAAGCTTTCAAATGATTTTCACAAACAACAAGACTCAGTCAATTTGTGTAGATCACAAGTCTTCATTGTTGGACTGAACAATCATACAAAGGACCAAATACAACAAATGACTAGATATAGTGCAGGCTCTTTCCCTTTTAGATACTTGGTATGCACCTATTACCTACAAAATGGAGCTAAAATGATGATTATTGAAGTTTAGTTGATAAATCACAGCCAGAATTAAAAGCTGGGATTCTACACATCTATCATATGCAGGTAGAACTCAACTTATTAATGTTCTCTTAACTATGCAATGGTATTGGGCTAGCATTTTTATGTTTTCACAAGCCATTATTAAAAAAAAGTTGAGCAGATTTGTAGGGAGTTTTTGTGGAATCAAGATCAGATGTTTCAGGTTGATGTCTCTAATCATATCTCGTCCAATAACATAGTGTTACGTCATTTAAAATATTTCAGTTTGCACTTAACAAATTAGACGTAGAGATATCTGAGACAACTAATCTTCATTGGTTTGTGAGCAGGGGCAGATGATTTAAGGTGTAGGTGGGGGCAGCTGCCCCCTGAGTTTTTTAAAATGTTTTTTTTACCTTCTTATATTATGAAATATATTTGTTGTCCTACAAAGTATGTTATTTTAAGTGTCACTTGTTGTGGTTGGCCAGAAAAATAATTAATTATTAAACTTTTAAATTATAAAAGATGATACATAGAGTGACACCCTTTTTGGAATAAGAAATATATTGTTTTTACCTATACCTAAATGATGTCTTTATACAAAAACTCTTTGAAATTTAAATATTTCTCTAATTTGTAGCTTGATAAATAAATATTGTGTAACTTGTATGGTTATTCTAAAAATTATACGTGATGAATCAAACTCTTAACATACAGATGATGATATTGCTTATAGTAATATGCTTGATTTGAGTGCGTAATGATTTACACTTAATAAAAAGATTATGTATGTATTCGTAATATATATTCTAAGGATGCTTATATGTCATTTAATGTTGATAGTATATGTATTTTTTTGTCCAAAATTTTTATCTTATGAATTTTAATGAGCAACAAAAGATTAGTTTAAAATGTCAATTTGAACATTTTTTCTTGGAGTCATTAGTCGTCATTCATGATTGAAAATTTCTAAATCATTGTTAGTCATATAGTGTTTTATTAAGTTATCTGTTTTATCTTGACTATTGAGATTCAGCTACTATATAAATATATTTTTTAATAATGAAGACCTATAAATAAAATTACATAGTAAGATAACAAATGAATTTCTTGAATACAACATACGATTTACATGAAAATGAAATATTTGATTTTTTTACTCTAGTTCAGTTATGTGTGTTTTTTAAATTTTCCATTACTAAATTAGTTTTAATTGTAAATAGTAACTAAATATTATTGCCCCTCCTAAAATTTAGATCAAGATCCGCCACTGTTTGTGAGGTATAAGTAAAACAAAACATGGGAATCACATGTCTCTTGTTGCTTGGGATGAACTGTTTCACATGAAATCTGAGGGTGACCTGAATATTAAGCACTGTAGTATTTGGAACCCAACTGCAATAGGGAAATGTTGTTGAGCTCTAGCAACAAAGCAAGACTCATTATGGGTTAGATGGGTCCATGGAATTTATGTCAATGAATAGATTTTTTTGGCAATATGACAATCTATTAGACACTAGTTGATACTGGAAAAGAATAATTGAGATAAAAGATTACACGAATGATCATTAACTTGTTCTTTCCTAATACATTTTAGACCACTCAATACAACTTACTCATATGCAGAAAACTGTATACCATATTTATATTAGAGTTTAAATGACATTTTTATTTCAATTCAAATATAAAATCACATGTTTTACCTAAAAAACAACTTCATTTATAAATAAAATTTCCATATTAAACAAATATTTATCAAGCCTAACAATTTTAGACAAACTTAATAACCCATAAGTATTATAAACTTACTTCTTTTGATAACATTTCTGCTTGAAATTTGTTAATTTAACTAACAACATTTGTTTTCTAAAATAAAAACCTTATATTTGATGCATGCGTGAATCTAATAATTAATAATAATCAATAAAGCACAGGATTCCAAAACATGCAATCACAATGTCACTAGTGTTGGACCCGTGCCTCAGTTTTTGCACTGGTGATGCACTATGACATGTGCACAAAGGCACTTGTTGCGCCTCATATGCCACCGAACCATAATGTGTCCACTTTCTCTAAGGCACGGGCATAATTCCACTACCTTCAAGAGACAATATGGATATGAACCTCAGGATCAGCTTTTCCATCATTTTTTTACATGCCCCACCAACTCTTTCCATAAGAATATAGAGTTATTTTTGTCTTCAAATATGGAAATGCTATTAAATATATCAAATATGAATCAAATTAAGCTATAGAGTTCTCTCACTTAATAAATTAGTTCTTTGTATTGAGTTTTCCTTGTGTATTTAAATCTTAACATAGTTAACTTAGGTTAACTAATTTTTGTGTATGAATATTTGAGCGTTCAGGATGGGACAATGAGATATTTGTATTGTGGGTATTATTTGTGCTTAGGTAATTATAGCTGCCAACATGGAGCACTACATGCAGTGATTTGTGTTGGAGAGGGTTAATTTCGGTTAGGAAGAATATAACCTTGTCACTTTCATGTAATTACTTATTTTCCGTTAGTTATTTGGAAAGAAGAAAGAACTATGTCCCTCCTTTTGAATGTTAGAGAATTAATTGCAATTTTATAAGTTTCAGACATGTAACCTAAAGGAAATGATTAGAAAAGATCTATTTTCTCAAATGATTTACTAAAATAATATTATAATATTATTTGATTTATATAGTCACTTATGGGTAGTAAAATTAAGGCTTCATTGGTAGATTCAAATATATGTATTTTTTAACTAATACAAATTCTAAACAATATATTCAAATATGTATTATGACTTTTTGGTAGAATATTAAATATATATATATATATATTACTATTTTCCATCTGTATATGTGGACTCAACTTTGCCAATGAAAATATATGTATCTTATCTTATTCATATTGTTTCATATAATGAAAAGCTTCAAAGTCACACTTTCACGGCACCCGAGAGAGCAGATTCTCCCCATACACATCACCTGTTTAATACTCTATACAAATAGTCTAAGCCTCAAAAGTCACATACATTTCTTTTTTTCATATGAAAAGGACCCTTCTTTTTATCTTTTTCTGTCCTTCACTTTCTACTTCCACTTCAGGGTTTAGATCAAACTTCAGAAAAAGACACTACTTTCAACCTTTACTCAATAACAAATATGTAACTAGTAATGTGAAAAATCTTGCACTTAACAATGCTCTACATATTCTGAGCAATTGTTGTTCATGCTTATGAATTCCAAAACCCAAATGGCCAACATAAACACATATTGGCCACATTTGGTGTTTGTGTTTTGCTTTGTGATGTTGTTGCTTCTAACACCTTCATTATGTCAAGATGATTCAGATGATGATGATTCAGGTGATGATGATGCAGCTGTATATATTGTTACTCTTAGACAACCTCATGCTTCTCATTTTCAGGATGAGTTAACAAGAGTTAGAAAAGGCTTAAGGCATCATGCTTCTGTGTCTGGGAGAACTACACTTCACAAACCAAGGTGCATCATCATGTTGTTCAGAAAGAGGGTGTTCAAAGATTTGATTTTCATTTAGGAAATTGGGTTATCATCAAAGATGTGTTTATGTTCTTAATTTTTTTATTTTGCTTATGTTAGGATATGTTGCATTATGGAGTTAGTTGTCTGTCTTGGATGAGGCTTATTGTTGATGTTATAACATATTAGTGTCTTGATGATTAGTATTAGTTAAAAACCCAGCCTATGTGAATCTTTACATGGATGGTCCCGAAAAAAGAGGAAGGTTGCGTTATGCAATCGACAATAAATGAAAAACTTTGTCGAATCTTCACGACATGGTATTAGTTAAATGATTGCTTATCATTATCACTCATGGATTTTGTTTCAAATTTAACATTTTAGTTTGATGTTTGTTGATACTTTTTAGCATCTTTTTTTACCCTTTCCCAATATCTAGAATTTTGAGCTTATTTGTAAAAACAATTGTATAAAGTTGAGTGACATGATGTTTTGGTTTTTCAGACTTGGGAATGTTACACATACAGTTAAGAGACATGGGTCTTACATTGTCCATTTTCATGATTTGTTATTGAAGAAAGTATTTAAAGGAGAGAAATATCTGAAGCTTTATAGCTATCATTACTTGATTAATGGATTTGCTGTGCTGGTCACCCAACAGCAGGTATGTTATGATATTAGATTATTAGTTTTTAACTTCATGATTCTGTCCTTATTCCTAAGAAATTTCTGCGCAGTTTCGGATTTGATAAATCACAACTAACATTCTTGATTGATGAAATTTATGATGAATCATGAAGGCAGACAAGCTATCAAGGAGAAGAGAAGTGTCCAATGTGGTTTTGGATTATTCTGTAAGAACTGCAACCACACATACTCCACAATTTCTAGACCTGCCAAAGGGAGCTTGGTTTCAAGCAGGTGGATTTGAAAATGCGGGAGAGGGGATTACTATTGGTTTTGTTGACACTGGCATTGATCCCACGCACCCGAGTTTTTCTGATTATGAATCACAGCCTCCTGCTCAATTTTCTGGCATCTGTGAGGTTACGAAGGATTTTCCATCTGGTTCTTGCAATAGGAAGCTCGTTGGGGCACGCCATTTTGCAGCATCTGCAATAACCAGAGGAGTATTTAATTCAACTCAAGACTATGCTTCTCCCTTTGACGGTGATGGCCATGGCACGTGAGTTCTTGGCATTTATGCTTGCTTGTTGTTAATGTTAACTATGATTGATCACTTTCTCCATTCTTCCTATATGCAGGCACACAGCTTCTATTGCAGCTGGAAACCATGGGATTCCGGTGGTTGTCGCTGGGCATAATTTTGGAAATGCTAGTGGAATGGCTCCTCGTTCACAGTAACTAATCTCCAACTTTGACTAAGTAAAAAAAATCATGTCATGGAGTTATGTGTTATGGAGTTTTGTACTATTCTGCTTCAACCCTTCTTTACATGCTATTTCAGATATAAAATTACTTACATGCTTTCGTCCCATCTTTATTTGGCATTTGAAAGATTATACAAAGTTGTAGAACAGGTTTCTAACCATCTCATGCATGCATGTTTAGTTTTATTTATTTATGTAACTTATATGAATGTGCTCCATTTCAATCTTTAACAGCATTGCTGTTTACAAGGCCTTATACGAGAGATTTGGAGGCTTTGCCGCAGATGTCATAGCAGCTATTGACCAGGTATATATAGATAAAATTAGTGTGCCTGTGTGCCATTTATGTGTAAGCAATATAGGCCACTTCTTGAAATATTTTTCCCAATTTTATCATCATCATTGATTTAAATTTTCCTTCCCCTAGTACCTGTTAACGTGAAAACACGCGTCATTGTCTGGTTAATTCTATTATTGCTGTCCATTTTTCAAGGCTGTGAGTCTTGGCTTCACATTACTTCTGCTGCAGTGAAAAACACATTCCATGGATTGTCTAGCATGTGTTGCCTTCAAAATCTACTTATGTAAATTGCATTCACAATTTTAGATTTCCGGTAAGGCTTATAGTATGATTAATTGTTTACAGGCAGCACAGGATACGGTTGACATAATATGTTTGTCAATCACTCCTAATCGGCGTCCTCCTGGTATCGCAACTTTCTTCAATCCAATAGACATGGCATTGCTCTCAGCTGTAAAAGCTGGTATTTTTGTGGTGCAAGCTGCTGGCAATACTGGACCATCACCAATGAGCATGTCTTCCTTCAGTCCGTGGATTTTTACAGTTGGTGCCGCCTCTCATGATCGTATTTATAGCAACTCCATATTTCTTGGAAATAATGTGACCATACCTGGAGTTGGACTTGCACGTAAATTTCTGTTGCTCTAATCCTCGTTAGCTATATATTATTTTAGATTAACTCTCCAGATGAGTATTATGTATTATGTTTTCCTGTTACTCTTGTATTATTAGCTAAACCAATAACAAGAAATCCAAGGTCTAACATTAACACTCACTATATTGTGAATGTGAACAAACCAGTCCTCGTCTTTAAGGATTTATCCTTAATCATTTACATCGGAGAAGTTCCTGCATGAGTTATAAAATAACTAAATTTTTAGAATTTGCGATTTTATTCGGTTTTATTTATGATCCATCTTTTAATTTTTTTTTTCATTACTTCCCCAGCTGGCACAGATGAGAACACAATGTATAAACTGATTCATGCACAACATGCATTGAACGATAACATAACGCTGGATGATGACATGTATGTTGGTGAGTGTCAAGATTCAAGTAAATTCAATCCGGATTTAGTCCAGGGAAGCATCCTGATCTGTAGCTATACAGTCCGATTTGTGATTGGGTCCTCCAGCATCGAACAGGCCTTAGAAGCAGCCAAGAACCTTACTGCAGTTGGTGTTGTTTTCTCCACGGATCCTTTCATGACTGGTTTTCAGCTTAATCCAATTCCTATGAAAATACCCAGCATAATAATTCCATCTGCAAATGATTCCAAGGTGCATTATTCATTTCCACCCATCTCTCCTTTTTTTTTTTAAAAAAAATCTTAGGCTAATGTGTTTTTTATTTGATGTTCTCTTTAAGTACTTAATGCCACAACATCTATCTTTAAGTGCATGTGTATTGACTTTGTTTCAAACTGGGCAGATATTACTGCAATACTACAAATATTCGCTGGAAAGAGATGCGGCTTCAAATAAAATTGTTAAATTTGGGGCTGTTGCTAGCATCTGTGGTGGACTAGAAGCAAACTACAGTAATGCTGCCCCAAAGGTTATGTTTTACTCTGCCAGAGGACCAGATCCGGAGGACAGTCTTCCTCATGAAGCTGACATTTTGAAGCCTAATTTAATAGCTCCTGGAAATTCTATATGGGCTGCTTGGAGTTCTCTCGGCACAGATTCAGATGAATTTCTAGGTTCATAAATAATATAAAAAACTTTGTAAGAGAACAAAACATAGGTAGCGTTTGAAGCATGGACTGAAAAGGATGGAAGGGCTTTCGGTTTTGTTCGGTTTGGTTTACTCCACCCCTTGGAACCAAAATGTTATAATTTTGAGCCCTTCTCTTTGTTCCTTTTACAGAATATACTAAACACAGAACTAAACTCATGCTTTGTTCCATCCATTTCTGGCATGTCTACCAACCATTTCCATAGACATGTTTAAGGTGTACTTTGGTCTCTTTCATGTCAAACATAACATCTTTATAAATTATAATCTATACCGAGAATTTTAATTTATTATGCATGTCCGTATAGTGAAATGCGGATATCTAATCTGCATTATTCTAACAGGTGAGAATTTTGCAATGATGTCTGGCACAAGCATGGCTGCACCTCATGTTGCTGGTCTTGCTGCACTAATTAAGCAAAAATTTCCTAACTTCAGTCCTGCAGCAATTGGATCAGCACTTTCCACCACAGCTTCTCTTAACGACAACAAGGGTAAACCAATAATGGCTCTGCGATCACATATCTCCCCGGAACTAAACCAATCTCCAGCAACTCCCTTTGATATGGGAAGTGGTTTTGTGAATGCTACTGCAGCATTAAATCCAGGATTGCTTTTTGATTGCAGTAAGTCAGTTAAATTGAACTTTTAAATCATCATAATGTCAGTGAAAGTCATCACTCTTTCGGTTAAATTTTCTTTCCATTAAATCCAGGATCACATATTCTGTTGTTAATTTGTCACCAGACAACACATCCACAATATCCAACTCTTTAAATGTTCTTTGTAGGTTACGATGATTACGTGTCATTTCTATGCGGCATCAACGGTTCGGCTCCATCCGTGCTAAACGACACAGGTCAAAACTGTTGGGTTTATAACTCTACTCTATATGGCCTTGATCTGAACTTGCCCTCAATCACAGTAGCACAGTTAAACCAATCTAGAGTAGTACAAAGAACAATCCAAAACATTGCTGGAACTGAAACTTACAGTGTTGGGTGGAGTTCTCCCTATGGTGTTTCCTTAAAAGTATCTCCAACTCACTTTTCTCTTGGCAATGGTGAGAAACAAGTCTTGTTTGTAACCTTCAATGCAACAAGTAACAGTTCTGTTGCTAGCTTTGGAAGGATTGGATTGTTTGGTAATCAAGGTCATGTTGTCAACATTCCTGTGTCAGTCATAACTAAAATCTCATATAACTTCACTACAAGCTAACAAGATTAGTGTATTTTTTGGTCTTTCAGTAATTTATTTGGATTTTGTTGTCTTTCTTTTCTAGATGTATTAAGCTTTTTTATCTTTCCATTTGTTATAATGTAAGGTTTTATAGATGTAACAAAATAATATTAGGTGGGTAAAGTAGCCTTAGTGTGTACCTGATACAAATAGGTGAGATGGGTGGTCCCATCATATTTATAATTGTGAGGTACACACTCAGACTACACATAACCAAGGTTGTATTAACAAGAACACTATATTTAATTTGTGGTAATATTTTTTTCTTTACAAAGTCTTGATCACTTGAATAAATGCAGTTCTATCTCAGGTGCATAAGTTGTATGGAGTAGAATTACCTCGGAAGGTCCAAGATGATAGGATGGAATGAGTTTCATAAGAGAAGATAAAGACGCGGAAATTGTTGTTTGTGATTTGGTTTTTAGAAAGTAATGAAGGAAAGAGTAAAATTTGGGAGTCATGAAATAGATTTATGAGATGATTCTAAAAATTAATGCACATATGGAGGTGCAAGAAGCAGGAGATTAGGACTGACAATGAGGCGAGTCGAGGCCGGGTTTGCATATACCTAAACTCGAACCCAAAATTTAAAACCTGAACACAAACTCAAAGGGGTTGAAAATAAAGATATCATACTTGAATCCGTCGCCCGAAAATTATATATTTATTAAGGAAATTATGATTTCATTTTTGTTTCATTTTTTCTCAAGCATTTTTATTTTCTCTTATATTATTTTATGTTTGAAGATTCAATAATATTTAAAGTAAAATAATTACATTACTTTGGGGCGGGTTCGGGTTAGGGTCTTTGCTCTACCAAACCCGAAAATTAAACCGGGTAAAACCCGAACCCAGTCACATTGAGTTTTCCCATTAATTTCGGGTTCGGTTTGGACAGGTACTTACGAGTTCAGTTTTTATTGTCATCCTTAGGGGAGATTGATGCAAATGCTAAGGGGTTGAGCTTATTTTCAATATATGAGAGTCCAATGTTAAAATATGAGGAGGAAAGAAATTATTTTAATATTAATTTTTTATTAAAAATAACTTAAAATCATAACAGTTAAATATAATTTTTGTCATTTGTTATAATCTCCATAAAGTATAGAAAGGACCCTATCCAACACAAAGAAGGTATGCATTCTCTAGCATGTTCATCCATTAATACCAATACCAAACTTCAAACATCGAGTTTTGTTTTATTTTACCATACATTTATTTTACGTCAAATGTTATTAGAGTATCTTTTTTTCTACTCTTATTGCATGGCATGGCACTGGAGCATCAATCCAAGTATCATATACATTGACATGCTACCTTGTCTGTAGTTGTCCTATTGATTCAGGACAATAATTTAAGTTTTAAAGGCACAATCTGGTGTCATATAACTTGTAGATGATAAAAAAATTAACATTTAATTGGACCAATTGAAACTCCAAATATTGGCTACATGATTATTTGCAATATGCCATTTGCATATACGTAATCGTTATATAGAGTAATGCAATTCATATAACATGGTAAATAATGATATGACATTCCAGGACCACATTTAGGACCACAAAGGAAACAGCATCTGGAAATTGCCAATGGACATACACAAAACAATAAAAAGTACTAGGACCAAAGCTAATAATCCTAATCCTATGATAATATAGAGTAACAATTTTCTCCTGTGCTAAGAGTCAAGTCTTTAACAAAAGGACAAAAAAAAAATTTCTTATGTTTACTGCCATAAGGGTGAGATATAAAAAATAAACAAAATAAAAGTTGTGTAACAACTTGATCCTGAAATGTTAAATTTATATGTATCAAACAAAATAATAGATGATGTTCAATTGTTTGTGACTCTTAGTAGTTTGTACAATTGTTAAGACTATTTGCCTATTGTTTTGTTTTATGTTAACATTATTTTGTTATTGCAAACAATTCTAAATGACATGAAATAATCGTTAGTGGCTGAGTCATGACCATGTCGCTTTCTTTAAGACGTTCTGTGGCAATGCTAAAAATATGCAAGTAGACTATCAACCACATCATCCTCGAGATAAAAACAGCTCAAATCTCTGTTACACCCACCACAATATGGCTACTAGTACCAATTCTCGAAGTAAGAGATTGGAAGAGATAAAAGAGAAAGTGACAAATGAAATTTATGTTGTGACTTGAAAGGAAGAAAGAGACAGAAAATAAATTGATGCCTAAAGAGTGAAGGTAAGGTTTCTACATCAAATTTTGGATATATCTTATTGTTTTTGTTAATATATTTTCTAAGACAATGAGATTAACGCAACGATAAGGTCTTTGCTTGATAACTGTGAGGTTATGAGTTTATATCCTGGAAATAGCCTTCCCACAAGTGGAATATAACTGCATATATCTATCCTTCCCATATTATGCCTTAGCTGCCTTTTTTATTTATTTTTTAAATACATTTGTAAATAAAACTGCAAAACAATAAGTACTAGAAAGAGATAATATGTATATGATGTCAAATAGTAAATAATGTAGAAATAAAATAACCCTAGATATAATTATGCAAACTGGCTGAATGACCTATATAAAAACAGTTCAACATGCAGCCATTTAGTATGCTAAAAACTTGTGAATTGTGAAGAAAAATGATACTTTTCTTGCAATCCTTGTTACTGTTTTTGATCACCTTTGTTATGTATATCTACATTAGGCATCAAAGAAAACTTGATAGCACTAAGACTTTGCCTCCTGGTAGTTTTGGATGGCCTCTAGTGGGTGAAACCTACCAAATTT
Source organism: Lupinus angustifolius (assembly GCF_001865875.1). NCBI lineage: Eukaryota > Viridiplantae > Streptophyta > Magnoliopsida > Fabales > Fabaceae > Lupinus > Lupinus angustifolius. Next base: position 28,960,521 of record NC_032009.1, read on the forward strand.
TGTTCTACAAGATTGAACAGTTCATTCAAGACAAACAGAAAAGATATTCCTCAGAAATCTTTAAGACAAAATTACTAGGAGAGTCAACAGTGGTTCTTTCTGGTTCTAGTGCCAACAAATTTGTCTCAATGAGTGAACCAAAGCTTGTCAAAGTTTGGTACTTAAAAACTCAGTGCATGCTCTTCAATCTTGAAAATCAGACACATGCTGCACCTAAACATGCAGCTATAGCTGCAGCTCCAGTGAAAATCTTGGGGTTTCTGAAACCAGAAGGGTTAGTTAGGTACATGGGTAACAAGATTGAATCTATCATAGACCAACATTTTATGACACATTGGGTAGGAAAAACAGAACTTAAGGTGTACCCTTTGGTGAAAACTTTTTCCCTTACACTGGCCTATCATTTCTACTTAGGCATTGATGAGCCAAACCATATAGCAAAATTTGATAGCAAGTTTGATAGCTTGTATTATGGAATCTACTCAGTTCCATTGCATTTACCAGGCACTACATTTTATAGGGCAATGAAAGCTGCAACTGCAATTAGGAAAGAGATACAGTTTCTGATCAATGAGAACATTGATGCTTTGTCCAAAGGGCTAGTTATAGATGAGTCTCTACTAGCACACATAGTTGGTGCTGAGAAGGATGGGAAATATGTGCCAAAAATTGAAATAAGCAACATCATCATGGGATTGATGAATTCCAGTTACACATCAATAGCTATTACATTGGCTTTCATGATCAAACACATTGGATTGAGGCCAGATATCTACCAAAAAATCCTATCAGGTAATGTAAGATAGCAATTATACACACATGTATATTTGTAATGTGTTTATCCCACTAGGTTAGATCGGCTACATGGATCCAACAATGTCGTAGTGCTCTATCATAAATTCATGTTCATCGACAAAACATTGATTTGTAAGTCTTTCTTAATCATTGCTCCTATGATTGTTTTTGGCCTCCCTCTTCCTCTAGGAATTGGACTAGCCTCCATTTGATCTAATCTCTTTACAGGGGACTTCTATCGGTCTCTTTCACACATGTCCAAACCACCTAATGCCCAATTCTACCATCTTTTCTGAGACCATGTCTTGTGCTCTCACGCCGATCTTGACCTCATCATACATATCCATGATGTCTCAAATATAGGCGCTTTCCATAAAACCTCTCTATTCAGCTTATCACACGCATTCTCCAATAATATATATATATATATATATATATATATATATATATATGCTATTTTTTGCTTTCTGATAACATGTGAGCTCCCATTAATTTGAATCAGAGCATGATGGTATTACAAAATCAAAAGGAGCTGGTACAAAACTAGATTGGAACAGCATACAGAAAATGAAATACACTTGGGCTGTTGCACAAGAAACCATGAGACTTTACCCAACTGCACCAGGTGTATTCAGAGAAGCAGTAACAGATATCACTTATGAAGGTTTCACTATTCCAAAGGGTTGGAAGGTACCTTAACCAAGACAAATAGATTATTAACAATAAGATACATATAAGCAAAAAACTCCTACTAACATTTTTTGTTCAACTATTACTTTAACAGATATTTTGGGCAATTAGTGGAACAAATAAGAACCCCAAGTACTTCCCTGACCCTGAAAGTTTTGATCCCTCAAGATTTGAAGGGAATGTTCCTGCTCCATTCACTTACATACCTTGGGGTGCTGGACTAAGATCATGTCCTGGACAAGACTATACAAGGTTTGTGATTATCAATTTCATTCATAATCTTGTGACAAAGTTCAGATGGGAAGTTATAGTTACTGATGTGAAAGTATCTGGTTCTATTGCACCTATCCCAACAGAAGGAATTCCTATATGTCTTCATCACTTATAAGTTTTCATTAGTGCATGTTTTGTGAATATGAAGTGTAAAAAAATGTCTTTGGGTGTATAGATTACCAACCAGTGTTGATTATATGAATATGTGATGAATATCATAAATTCAGAATAATGGTGACACGTGCCTGATGAAAGTGTAAAACATGCATTTTGTGGTAAACTGTGGTCTGTGATTGAGGTAATAATATGATGAAAATATTGTCTTCCATGTGTGAATTTACCTTTGTTTTTGGTTATTCACCAGATTTCGGAGAAGAAGAGTTTAATATTTAGGAATTGTAAAGTTTCTTTATATCATTAACATATTATCAACTATTCTTACAGATTACTTTTATGTAAACTTATATTTTCAGGTTAAGGCCTATTTTCTTTTGCTCCAGTTAAAAGATATGTAAAAAGTTAAACTTTAATTGCCACTGCAATTAACACACTTATACTGATTTTGGTTTTAAGGTTGAATCAACTTCCAAGAGTGGGACATATCCCTAACAAACCACAGTCAAATATTATAGCATGATTCTAATTATCTTGGGAAAAATCTAAACACATCTGGTTTTAAAAAAATCACTTTAATTGCCTAAATTACCCCTTTTTCATCCTAAACATACTCAAATCTTAAAAGCCTCAAACATAGTAACAGACCGTGCCCATTGGATGAAGATCTGGACTTCATCTATCGGTCATGGAAGAAGGAGATTTAATACAAAGCCTCAAACATGGTTCAGATGGAGCTTTGATACCATGTAAATATGGAGGGTGAGGAAGATGAGTGGAGAACTTTTATACTACTATTTCTCTCTATCTCTATATATCATGTCAATAAAATTATGCCAATAAAGTTTTTTATCATCTATAAAAAATATGTTATTAGTTGGTATGATTTTATTAACTTGGTATAGAAAGATAGATAAATAGTGGCATACACATCTATAGAGACTCGGTATGAGAGATGGTAAAAGTTGGTGTCGCACCCCTATTCAGCTGCACGACTTTGTTTAGAGTCGCCACTACATTTTGTAGTTAAAAATGTAGAAAAATGTTTTAAGCTCAATTACTTGAGCTTTTGGATTTTTGATATCCAAGTTTGGGAGTCGGTAGGTAGGGAAGGTATTAGCATTCTATTCGCTCGCCTTAAGTTAAGCGGTATCCTTTATTAACATATATGACTTTAATGTTATTATTATTATTTTATTAAATTATTTAATTAATTAATTAATTATTATGAAGAAATAAATATTTTTTTATTGAGCCTCACAATATTGACTTTGATCATACGTACCTGGGACCAAGGTTTACGTAGTTCTTTTAGTAGAAAGAGGTTTGTTGATTGAATATATTTTAATTAAAGAAAATATATTTTCTTAGTCAAAAATATTTATTTTGCAAGTTTCACTTATTATCGAAAAGAATTTTTGATTTGGCTAATTTTTGTTATTTGTTTAATTAGGAAAATAAAATTTAATCAATTTTGAGATTTAATCGATTGAAAGGAAGCGGCGTAACGCGACCCCTCGAAGATGATTTGAGAAGAAAGAAACCTCTAAGGCTACCTTCTCTCCATCTTTGATAAGTCTCAAAATTAATTTATTCTTTTGAATATGAAAATATTATTTATTTATTTTTGTTTAATATACGGAGACATAACAAATATTCAAAACTTTATTAATCACAATAAAAATAATCCTTCTAAATTGTTAATTGGTAGACATATGAAAGTAATTTTAGTTTCGCTATGTTTGACCATGTTAGGATGAGTTCTATTAAATCAAGTAGATTTTGTTAATGAGTATTTTCTTTTAATAGTTTAGTTTGTTAATTCGTACTAATATTTGATGATATAACTCAACACATTACATAAATCATTTGCGAAAGCGATAAAATTTTGTACAATCATAATAACCATCTATCAAAACGACATAGGTCCCTTTTTACATGATGCATATTCCAAAAAAAAAACAAAAAAAAAAAAGTCAGTTAAATAATTTCACCTTTACTTAATTCTCATACAATATTATAATTTTTTCCAAAAAGACAAAATTTATACATTTTTTATACATAGTTACAAACCTACTGTATTAAAGTTAAACAGATAAATAATAAAATGGGTTAAAGTTACACGGATTAATAATAAAACAAATTAAAATTAAATGGATAAACGAAAATTATACAATATAAATAATAAAATGATGGATTAACATGAAAATGGTACAAACCTAGTTACAAGTGTGCATAAATTTTACCACTACAGTGACTGGATCCTGTGTCCTGCACTGTTTCAAAAGGACCATGAGTGTCGAGCGCGATTGGTAGGCACTGGAGATGAGGGAGCGTGTTGACACGTGTCAAGACGTGCTTGGCAGGGAAGGACGGGTGCACGGTGTGCAGCGTAGGCTTGCTCGCGGGTGATTCCTTGCTCCCATGGTAGGCTAAGTCAAGTGTGGCTGAATGTGGCGTAACCGGACCACGTTTCGCCCCCTGATTGGCGGGTCCGTAGTCAATGGGGAATGGAAATCTAGTCAGCCAATCTAACGGTCCTGGCTTGTGCAAAAAAACGGATGCACCGAGACTGCATAGTCCTAGCCGCACTGGATTAATCTGTATTTAATATCTTCTCTCTCACAGGTTCTGGTTTTTTGTGCAGTGTTTATGATTTTTTTCACGTAAAATAATCTTTGGAACCCTTTTAACCCTTCATAAATCCACCTATTTATAGTAAAATTAATTAACTTTAATCCCTAAAATTTTGTTAACTGAAGCCTAACTTTGTTGGCCCACTAACACTATTTTTATAGGATTTAAACCACCCACCAAGTCAAATTTGACTTGGTATTTGTATTATTATTTTTGAAAAATTTAATTAAAACATAATTAAATATATTTTAATTACTTTTTATATCCTATAAATTCCGAAAAATAAATAAATAATTATGTGAATATGCTTTAATTTATAAAATTATATTTTCTTAAAAATAAAATATAAAAAATTATATTTTTTGTTTATTTGGTATTTAAAAGTGATTTTTAAGAACATTTCTCTTATTTCTATTTTAAAATTCGAATTTAATTACAAAAATAAACTAAAAAATATTATTAATTATTCTTTACTTATTTTATAATAAAATTCGAAAAAATGAATAAAATAATGATACAAAATTATTTTTATCCCTTTTTTCTTATAAAGATGATTGTGGCTTTTTAGGGTCCATTTTAATTTAATTCTTTTTAGTTACTTTTATTATTTTGAATTTCCGCTTAATCCAATCACTTAGATATAGAAACTTTATCAACATAAATTTAGCATTATCATTTGTTATATTTTCAGTTAACCCAACCACTTAGATTTAGGAACCTTATCAACATAAATTTAATACAAGTATTCATTATATTTCCTCCATAACATGGTTTTAATTATTGTTATTTATTGAAATTAAGTAAAAATGTTTTGTTATTTTTATTTTAAACATTTTGGGCTTTTTATGGGCTGCACAAAAAGTGAGTGTTCATAGTTGGGTGTGAGTTTTAAAGGAGGATGTGAAAGATGTATAAGATGTAAATAGAAAAGATATGTATTTTATTAATTGATTATTGAGTACAAGCGGCTATGTCCTCATATACAAAGTGGATAGCTTATGACCCAAGTAACAAGTGTGATAAAGAAAATAACAAACTTGTAACAACCTTTAACTAATAACCTATGTGCTAATAACCCACATGCTAAAAGTGTTAAAATACTCTACTCAGATGATGCACCAATGATTTAGTCTGTCTCGGTCAGGATGCACCAATGCCTTAGTATGTCTCAGTCAGGATGTCTAGTCTGTCCAATGCTTGTCTACACCAAGTCTTCTCGGTCAGGATGCATCTAGTTTGTCCAATGCTTTCATGCACAAAGTTCTTGATGTTGATGCACCAAATGCTTTGCGAGCCTCGGTCAGAGTCCATTACTTGGCATGGTCATATCAGCCTACATTAAAAACTAAACAAAGGAAACTAGCAAATAATGTTACATAGAATTATTACCCCCCCCCCCAAAGTTGGAGAGTAGATGTTATGTTCATCACTCCCAACTTGGGCAGAAGGTAATTAAAAATAGCAAGCTCAAGAGTCTTTGTAAGAATATCATCAACTTGTTCTTTGGTTTCAATAGGTAGTACATGATAAACTTTGTTTTGAAAACGTTCAGGAGCAATATGAAAATCGATTTCAATGTGTTTGATTCTTTCACGAAAAACACGAAATTTGTAGCTACATACCTGGTAGAATTACTGTCACAATACAATAAGGCAGGGGGTTTTCATTTATTATGTAAATCATGTAAAAGATAAGTCAACCATTGCACCTCACAAGAGGCAATAGTTAAAGCTCTATACTCAGCCTCAGATGAGGATCTAGACACAGTGTTTTGCTTTTTAGCTTTCCAAGAAACCAAAGAATCTCCTAAAGACATGCAATAACCTGATATGGACTTTCTTGTATCAAGACAAGTAGCCCAATCAAAATCAGTGAAGCCTTTGATTTGGTTGATGGAATTGTTAGATAAAAAGAGCCCTCGGCCAGGGCTAGCCTTTAAGTATCTAAGAAATCTTGTCATGGCCCTATGATGAATAATAGTAGGATATGCCATAAACTGACTAAGTTTTTTAATAGAAAAGCTTATATCATGACGTGTGTTGGTCAAGTAAAGTAACTTGCCAACCAATTGCCTATAAAGGACGAGATTTTTATAAGGTGCATTGTCATGTTGGCTAAGATGGGTTGTTTTAACCATAGGAGTGAGGGCGAGTTTAGAATGAAGAAAAGTAGTGTTTAAGAGGAGATCCAGGGTATATTTTCCCTGGCATAGAGTTATACCCTTAGGATACCTAGCAACTTCAAGGCAAAGGAAATACTTTAATGTCCCTGAGTCCTTAATTTTGAATCTGTTATCAAGATAGGCTTTTACATTGTTTATCTCAAATGGGTCATCCTCTGCAAGAATTAAGTCATCAACATAGATGAGCAAAGTTGTGAAGTTGTGTGTAGTTTTCTTAGTGAACAAGGAATGATCATTCTGAGATTGGGTGTAGCCTAGGGAGCATAAGGCAGTGGACAATTTTGCAAACCGTTGGCGACTTGCTTGTTTTAGGCCATATAAATATTTGTTAAGTTTACAAACATGGTTGGGTATATTGCAAATGATGCCTTGAGGGATGGTCATATAGACTTCTTCATCAAGGTCACCGTGTAGAAAAGCATTGTTGACATCAAGTTTTGAAGGTTCCAGTTATGGGTGGCCGCAAGAGCTAATAGGAGCCTCAAAGTGGTGAGTTTTACCACTAATGAAAAGGTGTCATAGAAATCAGGGCCTTTTGTTTGATTATAGCCTTTAGCCACAAGTCTAGCCTTGTGTCTCTCAATACTTCCATCAGATTGAAATTTTAGCTTGTAAAACCACTTAGAGCCAATGGCTTTCTTGTTGGGTGTGAGTGTGACAAGGGTCTATGTGTTATTCTATTGGAGAGCCTGTAATTTATTGTTTATTGCTTGAATCCAAACAGAAGATTGGATTGCTTGTTTGAAAGTTCTAGGTTTAGTGTGAGTGGTGATAGAAAATCAGTATTGTTTTTGTGTGGATGATAAGGAATTGTAGCATAAAATATTATGAAGAGGATGTCTGATGTGGTTGTTAAGATGTGTGGAATTGGTTAAAAGGTTGCAAAGATAATCTGTTAGGTATGTAGGGGGTAGGAAGTCCTCCGAGACTTCCTAGTAGGAAGGTCAGTGAGGTGAAGGTAAGGAGTTTGAGTAGTGTGCATCTTAGATGTGTGAGGTTGGAAGTCATTGGTATGGGAAAGTGTGGTGAAGTAAGATTGGTAGTATTGGGGTTGGTTGGTGAAAATGTAGAGGGTGTATAGTCAAATAAGGATCGGGATGAGAGTTCATCATTAGTAGAATTAGGAATAGTGTGTTGAGGTTGGGGTTTGTCATTGTGGTAGGGGAAACCAGATTCATAGAACATGACATTTCTAGAAATGAAAATTTCCCTAGAGGTTAAGTCAAAGAGGATGAACCCCTTTGTTCCATGTTGGTATCCCAAAAAGACACAATTTCTGGCCCTGGGATCAAGCTTGGTCCTATGGGCAATGCGGGTGGAAGCATAGCAGAGGCAACCAAACACCCTTAAATTGGTAAGATCAGGGGTCTGTTTGTGCAAGAGTTCAAAAGGTGAATGGTTGTCAAGAACAGGTGTAGGCAATCTGTTCATTAAATGAATAGCATGCTTAACAGCATACTCCCAAAAAATCTTAGGTAAGTTGGCTTGGAAGAGAAGAGACCTAGTGATATTAAGAATTTGTCTATGCCTTCTTTCAACCACTGAGTTTTATTGTGGTATTTCCATACAAGAACTCTGGTGCAGAATTCCATATTTAGAATAAAAGGTAGGCATTAAGAATTATGAACCATTATTAGTACGAATGGCTTTAATTCTTTGGTCAAATTAAGTGTTAACCATCTGAGTAAAATTGTGAACCTTTTGACAACGTGAGAAAAAACCATGTATGTCTTGTGTAGTCATCTATAATAGTAAGGAAACATTTATGCCCATGCATAGTAGGGATCCCAAGGGGCCCCAAATGTCCATGTAAATTAACTCAAAAGTATTTTTAGTACAAGTAGAACTGAGAGAGAAAGGCAGTTTACATTGCTTAGCAAGATGGCAGTAATCATAAACTTTATGTTTCTAAATTTTAATATGTGAGTGACGTTTATGCATATGAACAAGAACACTATGGGAATGGTGGCCTAATCTATAATGCCAGATATCAAAAGAGTCATCATTAGGCTTATTTAAAATATTGACAAGATGTGAATTATCCATTTGTGGCATAGCACGGTTGGTGAGGATGTAGAGGTTATTATGCCCTTCAACATGACCAAGCATCCTCAATGTAGTCGTATCCTAGATAAAACAAGAGTGTTCCTCAAATATGAGCTTGCAGTGAAGAGAGCAAGCTAGCCTACAAATGCATATGATGTTATATTTAAGATTTGGCATGTATAGAACATTGTATAGAGTTACTAAATCGGACAATTTAACAGTGTCAGATTGCTTGGCTATGATTGTCTAATTATTAGGTCGTTTAATATTGATTGGTTTAATAGATATATAGCTGAAATAATTGGAAAGATTGTTAGTCACGTGATCAGTGGCTCCACTATCAAGTATCCAAGATCTATTGTCAAGAAGAGTACTTGATAAATTGGATATGGTGTTTTCTGGTTCTTGTTCAGCATGATCAACAAGATGCTTATGGTCCAAGCTAAGCTGAGAAATTTGCCTTTCTGGTTCAAGATTGTCCTATTTGGGTTCTGGTCTTGGATTAATCTTATCAATATCTTCATCAGTGATTATGTTGATTGTGCTCACAGATCCATTCATTGCTACTTTTGATTTAAATTTAAGGTTTGGTGGGAAGTCATGCTTAAAGTAGCATGTCATTCCTTCCCACAAAATGTGCAAATCTTGCTTGTTCCATATGACTTGCCTAAGGAGTTTCTACCACTATATCCTCCTTGCCTTCTATGTCCTTTGTTGTAGTCTATGTTTCCTCTTCATGTCCCTCTATTTGACTGATTTCTCTAAGATTGGTTAGAATTCATGAAGTCTAGCTCATCCCATATAGTCTTTAAGTCAGTAAAAAAAATGGATACACTTCTATATCCTTGCTTAATAGAATGGATTTCTTGAAGCATGTCTAGAGTTCTGAAATGATCTACCTTTGAATATCTTTCTTTGAGATCTTCCCATAGTTCTTGGGCAATGTCTATATAGAAAATGATTTGGGCAATTTGTTGTGTAAGTGACCTTGTAATCCATGAGAGGACTGTGGTGTTGCATTTCTCCCATGAGTCAAAAATCGGGTATGTTTCTTGTGGTACTTTATTGATCCATTGACAAACTTAAACTTGTTCTTGAACAAGAGAACCCTCCTCATAGATCTACTCCATGAATGGTAATTATTTCCATCTAAAGGTGGTGTTACTAATACAGAGGTAGTAGGGGTTTGTGGGGTTTTGTGAAGAATTTGCAACTATTGTCGTTGCTAGCTTGTATCGGATTCAACATCTATGGCTGATATGATTTGTAGAATTGGAAGAATAGAATCAGTAGAGCTCTTAGATCGAGAGCTCTAATACCATAAAAGAGGATGTGAAAGATGTATAAGATGTAAATGGAAAAGATATGTATTTCATTAATTGATTATTGAGTACAAGAGGCTATATCCTTATATACAAAGTGGGTAGCTTATGACTCAAGTAACAAGTGTGGTAAAGAAAATGACAAACTTGTAACTACCCTTAACTAATAACCCACATGATAAAAGTGTTAAAATACTCTACTGATATCCTAATCTTCTAGAAGAATTAATTTGGCTCATGGTGCATCAATCATAATGCAAAGCTGACTGCATCAGAAAAACTGTCTGCACCAAGTTGGCTCAGCTGATGCACCAATGCCTTAGTCTGTATACACCAATGCCTTAGTCTATCTCAGTCAGGATGCACCAATGTCTTAGTTTGTCTCAGTCAGGATGCCTAGTCTGTCCAATGCTTGTCTGCACTAAGTCTTCTCAGTCAGGATGCATCTAGTCTGTCTAATGCTTGTCTGCACCAAACTCTCTACACCAAGTTCCTGATGTTGATGCACCAAATGCTTTAACAGCCTCGCTCAAAGTCCATTACTTAGCTTGGTCATATCAGCCTGCACTAAAAACTAAACAAAGGAAACTGGCAAATAATGTTAGATAGATTTATTAAGTTTGGTTAAAATGTTAACTTGATGAGCTAAAGGTAAAAAAAACTTATGTGTATTTCTTTATACCTTAGTCATCTTGAACACAAATCATGTCCTTGTCCAGTCAGATTTCATCCATTAATATAAAGATTATATTTTGTTTTTAGAATTTTATTTATTTATTTAAATGTCATTTTTTAATTGGATGAGACATGAAATTGGGACAAGAATAGGACATTTGATCTTTGTTCAGATTTCTTCTTTTAAAGTGTGGTAGAGCCAGTTCCTCCAATGTTGTCTTCTAGAGTACCATCTATGAAAGTTTAGCCATTTAATGATCATCTCTAACATGATTAGTAATTAATATATTGAGGAGCCTCCAAAAAGTGTTTTTTGTTTGGATTTTCTCTTCTTGATATTGAATTCTCTCGTCAACCCTCTATGGTGTATCTATGTATTGAGTTTGTCTTAAAAGAAATGTAATGTAATATAAAAATAAGAAAGTATCTATTGATATTAACCAATTAAGAATAGAAGTATGAATGAAGTAACTCTCATATTGAACATAAATGAGAAAATTGTGGATCAAATAAATATAGGAGATCTAATGCCTTAATATTTTGAGCAGGGATATAGTATTGGGTATATTTATTATGGTTCTTCTTTGATCCCTTGGTCGCATACATCCTCGATTATTAAGCTCCTTGGTCATAACAAGTAGTATAGAGCGAAAATGTTAGGCTAAAAAGAATAATGGTGAGGATAGTTGTTATTTGATCATGATATGGATTCCATAGTATCATGATATTTTTTTTTGGACCAAATTTTTTTTTATTAGCAACTAAAGTCTAGATGGCGTGTTCTATTGATGATGAATGATGATGAACAATGAAAATACAATTGAAGAAAATTGAAGTGATTGTGAAGTAGGTTGGGCCAAGTCTTGATGATGCTGTCAAAATACTAAAAGATGAGGCTGGGATCAAAGGGAACATGCTCTCATGTAGAGCACTCAAATTTGAGAAGAATATTGTTAGTAACCTAAGTATAACTTAGGTCTCATATTGAGGTGAACTAGGTAAAGTGATATAATATAGAATGATAGAATTATGAACCTAATGTCGTAAAGGTTTAGACTAAAATATTATATTAAATCTTTATTATGATTCTTTTTTTGACTCATTGGTTATAGAACAACTTACCTTTAGTGCATTTAGAGAAAAATTATATTCTTAAATATTTATAAAATAATGAGGGCTCCATGGACATAGGCAAGAGGAAAACTCGCCTAGAACCCATGAGCTCTAGTTGTTCTAAAAATTGTTTTAAGATTGTATCATTTTTTTATTTTAATCAAGATATCCCCCATCTTATTATTTGAAAAGGGTTAATCTCTTTTTAGTTGATGGCTACCTATCCTAACAATTATTTGTCTAAGGAATTAAACTCGTATATTTTTACAAGAAGTCTTTCAAATCTAATTTATCTACTACTGAACCAACAACTTATTATGAATATGATATTACTTAAATCCTAATGGATCTATTACATTTTATGGTCAATGCCAAAATTTACTTAGTTTAAAATATATAAAGACCACACATGCCACCACAAAAATGAAGAATAAAAATGATTTGTCTACTCTTAAATTATTCTTGAACAATGATTTGAGATCCAGGGAATTAGAATGGAGATATTCTCTTCCATGTGCGTGAAGCATTATTCTTACTGTCAATATGCAATTGTTAAATACCAACTATTAAATACCATCTTTTTTTCCTTTTCCCCACAGGCCACAGTGGTGCCAAGAAATGCAAACATATAATATTCCAAATTTCTCAAGCTAGTGTTTTGAGTTGTCACCAACACTTGCACAACCAAGCAATTGTTGCACAAATTTTATACTACTCTCACATGCCCCAAAATTTAGATAAAAATAAAGGTTAGCCAAAAAAAATGTAAAGTAACTTGTGGGCCTGTTTAATGAATTTTTTAAGAGTTGCTAAGAGGAAAATATATATGTAATGATAGTATATGAGTTTTATATATTATCACTGCATTATCCACCATTCATGCTTAATCATCGCTGACTCTTCAAAAAAAGTAATACAAATAAATGGTAAATGATGTACTAAATATGTATTAATTTTTACATTGACGATGACAGTGCATACATATTACTCAGGAAAAATAATATGACATGGTATGACCATGACCATATATTGCAAGTCAAGATTTGTTTATTTACATCATCAGTAACACTAACACCCTTTGTCTTATAATGATTAGGATTAGGGGAAAATGAAATGATAGAGGTAAAACTATACCAGCCTCAGCATCATATTATTAAATCATATTATGTGATCGATATGTATAACAAATAAACTACCAAATCCCTATTCACTATGGAGTGAAAAGAAGGAAAAAAGAAGAAAAAAAAGGGACCCTCTTCTAATATAGCAATATAAGTGCAGCTGATATGGATGCTGCTGACGCTGATTCTGCTGCTGGAATTTCTTCCAGTCTTCTGCTAGGTTAGAATTCTATATAACTCAATATATATCATTTGAAACTCCGTAACCGTCGCGATGAGATTTCTGCCATCTCCATGCAGCCTGTAAGCTCTCTTGAAGATCAGTGTGTTTTGCGGTCCAGTTCAATTCACGTTTGATCTTCGTCGGGTCACTATACACCTCGGCGTAATCACCAGGGCGACGCTCGAGGAAGTCTACTTTAATATTCACCCCAGTAGCCTTTTTACAAGCATCCACAAACTCCTTCACTGAACTACCTGATAAACCAGAACAAACATGAGAATCTTGAGATAACTAACAAGAAATATGTTTAAGCTAAATTAGTACCAAGAAATTGAACCAGTGTATTCATGATAGTGTTTAAACCTACCCTTCCCGGTGCCAACATTGTAGATCCCGACTTTAGCAGGTTGCGCCTTTTGAAGAGCTTTGACATGAGCATCAACCAGGTCAGTTACATCAATATAATCTCGGACACAAGTTCCGTCAGTTGTCTTATAGTCTGTTCCTCTAACCTGCAAGGTGGCAACACATCCAATGAGCTTGCATTTTGAGTAATCCATGCCATTTGACATTATTAAATACAAGTAAATGATAATCAATTAGGTGGTTTTCGAGCAGGTTGTATATAACCAGTAACATGAATATCATTCCTTACATGGCTTCGATGTACTTGAAAATCAAACGGCTAAGCTTTTCTAATAAAACTCGACCAAAATTGCATACAAAATGAATTTAATGTTTCTCCTGGCAACGCGTCAAATATACCCTATAAATCTCCGTAACAGGAGGATTTTCGCACTGTTTCTGATTTTTGAAAAGAAATCCCTTTTACCCAAAAAACATGAAAATATCACATACCTTCAAACCTGGTATAATGCCACGAGCTGCATCGAAGCAGGCACCTGAAATTCGACCTTGCTCTCGCAGTTCGGGTCTTGGAGCCTCACCTAATCTTCCCTCTGGATCTGATCCAATGACATTGAAGTATCTGGTGGTTCCACAACAAAAAATTATGAATAATTACTACCATAGAATTATGAATAATTACATGTCTAGAATTTCCCCAAAATCTTTATCCACAACATTAAAAACATGGACAAAACAAAGATACATAAGATATCAAAGAAAAATTTGGATCTACTAAATGGATCCATAACACAACCATCACCCTGGCACCTCTTTTGCAAGGTTTCACATATATTAAGAATCACTTACAGCTTGAGTAAAAAAGGGAATATGGAATAACATATGAATTATGTACTTAAAATCAGGGGGGAATATAAAATACAAACCTCAGAATCATTACTGCCATGTCTGAATTTCTAGAAAAATCAAGGATTATATCTTCTGCCATCTTCTTGGCTCTCCCGTATGGATTGATTGGGTTCTGATATACAAAAACATCAATTTTAACACTATGTTTCGGAAAGCGATAAATGCAATTCCGGATGCCATGAGAAAACATATGTTCTCAATCAACACCGAAAACTCGACCACAGTTAGATTTCACACCTGCTTTGTTTCTTCAGTAATGGGCATTACTTCCGGTTCCCCATATGTTGCACATGTACTAGAATATATCAATGTCTTCACGTCATGTTTAGCCATAGATTCCAATACCAACAAGGTATTTGATGTAATGTTGTGATAATACCTGAAAAACATGCGAAATAAAACTGAATAAATAAAGTAAAACTTTAGTAAATGACTCCAATAGTCCAACCATATTACTTACTATTCTCATAACTGCAATTTTATCCAACTCTCAACAAAATCATTTTCCCAATGCATGAATGTATCGGCAAAGCCAATACTGTATGAACAATAAGTTATTTATGCTACTTAGATAGACCGAGAAAATTATAAACTGAACATAAATGCGACTTTTCACAACTTGTTCAGCTTAGATTAATGTGTCCCAATAAAATCCAGAAGTACTTACTTAAGAGGGTCCACAGTGCTTTCTCCTACATATGCAACAGCAGCAAAATGCATCACAGCATCAAATTTATTCTCCAAAAATATTTTATTAACCTGATAAACAGCAAGTAGACAATCTTTCTTGGTCATTCCACACATATGTGTAAATCAAAGTAATAAAACTTGGAATATGAACCAAGATATTTCTTCTAACAAAGAAAGAGTAAAATCATACCGATTTTGCATCTCCCAAGTCAGCATATATAAATTGAAGCCTTCCAGGTTCTGGAAATAAGTTTTGAAGAACCCTGACAGCACCCAGATTTCCTCGTGACAAATTGTCCTGCGAGAAAGAGAAGTTGTTATGTCTGTAGCAATCACACTGATCGGTGCATTTGACTAAGAACAATTGCTTTTTATGTATAAATATACCACTATGGTAACACGGTAATTTTCCTTCAGAAGTCGTAGAGCTGCATGTGAGCCGATATATCCTGCACCACCTGTTACTAGAACATGAGTGACACCGGGTTCCCTGAGGGAAAACTGAAGAGAGAAGGGCAAACAGAAATACAAAGAAATTAGTGAGATGAATAAAACAAAATAAACAAAACCACTGTAGAATACTCAAATAGCGAGAAGAAAAAAAGATATTGAGATAGAGAGAAGAAAGTTGTGAGCAAAAAAATATCTCAAATCTTAATATTTTCTTTTTCCTTAAAAACACCCTCTAACTTCTTTTCTATCTTTCTAGTCTCAATCTCACTATAATTGGTGAACACCAACTAATCATGCCCAAACTTCATTCTTTGGATGGATAAACAATGAAAAAGCCCATTGTCTCTATCTAAGATCTACCACTTTAATTAGCTTATCTTTCAACAGGTAATAATCTAAGAGCCAAGAAACATTGTAGGTTTTATATCTGCACAAAATTTGTTATAAGAATTACCCATAAAGCTTTGTCTTCCTACATTTCAACATTAACCATATGCAAGTAGAAAGATAGAGGCTTAGATACATTGAATGAGTTTCAGTTAACCCAACAACAAGAACACATTAGGTTGACCATGGCAATGACATAAGGTTATTTTAATGGTATCAGTGGATAAAGGGATTACCGGACTCGGGGAATTCAAAGTTGGAGATTGTTTGAGCATGATAATGCATAATGATGTTAATGCAGCAGCAAGAAGAACTTTTCCAACAAAATTGCCCTTCCTTTTTGGATCCGCGTAATCCATGCCTAAAAGACAGAAGTCAAACACAAGAGAAACTACACTTTCAAACACCAATTATATGATTAGTAAACAAAACTCATCAACATGAAACAAAATTACACAATTTTGACAATTAATAAATATACAAAACTTGCACCTAGCCTATCCCATAGTCATGTGTTAAAAAAGGTAAAGTTTTTGAACCCCTTTTTCAAATTGAATAACATTCTAAGTTGGTAATGCCACCATTTCATGCTCAAATTTGGAGAACATAATCTTACCTCCCATCGTGATAGGTCGGGTTACCCTTGGCTGACTTCTAGACCTGACAAAATTTAGCATTTGCAAGAAAACCCTATTATTTGGTGTGTCGAACAAGGTCTTAATCCTCAATATCAATGATCAAATCAAGCTCCTCTTGGCGGATAGATCTTGAGAGACATGATGCAGTAAAAACCAGAACATATAAGATATTTTCTGTGTTTAAAATGCAAATAAGCCTAAAGAAGTTGAAAGTGAAAAGCCACCAAATAAAAAAAAGTACAACTTTTGCAAATGAACATTCAGCAATAAATTCGAAATCATAAAGGAGGTGAAAGAGATGGTACACAGAATCCAAGATCCACAAAAACCAGCTGAAGAAAAACCAGTAAATGATTGAAAATAAACAGAAAAAGCTAAAAGCCAGGTTAAGTTCTGCACAATTCACAACACTGATAAAAAACACATGCAAATCAATGATGTGTCAGATCATTAAATGCAAACAAGATAGAGGAGAAAACGAAACTCGAGAGTACCACATTTCAAAAATAAGCTACAACCACCAATGGAATAAACTACAAAATTTTGCAGAACACCTCCAACAGCAAAAACAGAACAAATCCAGAAAACTCCATTGTTTCAAGATCTAACACATGAAAGTATGACACAAGCACACAAAAGTCACAAAACCACATTATAGCTATATTTCATTCCGATCAAATATCACATAGCCCAAAAAATTTAAATTCAACAAAACACAAAAAAAAACAAATTTTTCATCAACCCAGTTCAGCATCAATGATCAACCCAAAAACAATCATAAGAAAACTGCACAAGACAAAAAAAACAAACCCAAAATAAAAACACCCCACAAGTTTTTTCTTCGGAAAAGGTTAGGCAGAAGCTTAATAACACCCAAAATGTTAAATTTTTAACACACCCATAACTGAAAACCATTGAAAAAGGTTACTTTGAATGAAAACAAATAAATAAATAAAAGGTATGACGGTAACTAGTTAGAGCATAAGATCTCTGAACAGGGAAAAAAGTGAGTACCAGGGATGGGTGAAAATGCGTGAGTAGAGAGAAGAAAGGGAGAAGAAAGGGAAAAGAAAAGGGGGAGAAATAGAAGGTGTGAGAGAGGGTCCAGAAATGGTGGGTGATATTGAAAATTGACGTAGGGAGAGAAAGAAGGAAGATATAGAGAGTGAAGAGTGAAGAACGGAAAGGTGTTTGTGTTTCCGTGTTGTTGTTGTGTTGTCACAACGTTAGAGGTACACAAAACCGACCCGATCCATCAAATTCAACAACACCCAACATTTTATATAACCAATCATATCCTCTCACCTTATGGTAAAATAAATAATTTCTTTCAATTCATTCTAATAATCTATATTTATCTATTCTATACTATATACAAAGTCAAAACTTTAAATAACTTCCTTCATAGTGTAATTTTCATTTTCTATTTTTCCCTTCACATTATTTAATTTTTATAAAAAAACTATATAATCCTAAGCAATCACCATCAATACATTAATTAACCACATATCTCACCTTAAATTAAACATTATCATAAACACACAAAAATATAAATAAAGTACACCGAACACAACAAATACATTCTATTTTGTCATTATAATTAATTATTATTACAATATTTTTCTATATTACACGAAGATACCTTCACTAAATATATCAAACTACCAATGTATTTTTAATAATATCGTAATTCATTTTTATATTTTCATTAAAAAATTATAATATCATTTACAAAAAAAGTATATAATTCTCTAAAATAAAACATATAAAAATTAAATATTCAACACTAAAAAGTAAAAAAATGCAGGTCGACAGACACGGAGTGACTACCTACATACTAGTTATTAATAAAGACAATACAAGTAATAACCACTACAATGTCATAATATTTATGTTCCAATTTTTTCCTTTCTAACTTCTTCGTTAATAATATTATAAATTTCTATATATTATTTCCATTGCTTTCATTTTTTATAATAATATATTATTAAGCTTCTACACATTCTCTATTATATTGTATTTCTTATATTTAAATTATTTTTCTTAAATAATATAAAATGAAAATAATATATTCTATATTAAAAAATAAGAGTGTGAGTTGATTGGTATGGAGTGCCAGTAAACACGCGAGTTATCATTATATAAATTATATATTTAACATTTTTATCCACTTGAAAATCTAATAAAATCTTATAGGACTAGATCGATATGATAATCTACTATTAGAAACAATATATCCTATATAAGGTCCACATATGAATATACATACATTGGTTTAAATTTCATAAATTATTATTTTAAATTATTCACTTTATTTATATTTAAACACAATAGATAAATTTTAGTGTATTCGTTAATTTATTTTAATAAATTGGATGAATATAAATCACATTTATAAATTTGTATTATATTTTAAATTTTGAATTTGAATCCCTTTTAAAAATTATTCCTTTCATAAATATTACTATTACAAGCAAAATTTTAATAATATATTTTTTAAATGCACTTATTTATAATACTTTTTATTGGAATATTTTTTAAAAGTGAAACGTGTCTAGAAAATCACTTACTTTTTCATAAAAACACTTTTCCAATACTTTTTCATAAAAACACTTTTCCAATACTTTTTCAAAAAGTACTTTACTTTTACCATTTTGAGTTTCTTAGTTGCAGGCTGATACAATCTTTTTTTATTTATTTTTGGATGAATTAGGTATACATTTAATAAGTATATCCATAGATATTCATTATCAGATATAATAGATAAATTTGAATTCATATATTATTAAAATTATCAATTGAATTGTATTCACTTAAATTAATTAAATTTAATTAATGAGATTAAATTATGATGGATTGAATGAGTTTAATTTATACCAAATTTATATGGATTAATAAATCCTAAATTTGAATGGATAATGTATTATGATTAATTTTTCCTCTCCTACTTTTTTTTTTACAAAGTTTATTTTTAATTGAATAAATGAATTAAAGGCCACAAAAAATGGTTGTCATTGTTGCTAAGGTCATACATAAAACATTTTCTAAATCACAAAAGCTAGACTATTATGTATATGTGTATGTTTTAATTAAGAGTTCAAGTTTTATATGTGAAGAATTTCTCGCTAAAAGAAATATTATAATATTTTTTACTTGAATATGATTATCTCATAGGTAAGATATTACTTATTAGACAATAAAAACTTAGATTATGTTTTCTAATGTATGCCGTATATATATTTTCTTTTTATGAAGGAGGTGGGATTACACCCAAATAAAAAGAGATAATTTGGCATTAGTAATTTGATTTATTTATAAAGTTCATGAGTAATAATATTTTTTTATGCAAAATATCAGTTAAGAAGGTTTCTTAAGGAATTCTATATCTTATAACCCCTAATTTGATAAGTCAAATCACATCATTTATAAATTAAGGCTTATAAGTATGTTTAAATTATTTTAGACTATGTGTTCACACAAGAAGATAATAATTTAGTTAAAATCTTATAAGTTAAAAGATGAAAATTGAAACCTAATAAGTTAGCTAAAAGCTTATCAACTAGAAGCTAAAGGTTGAAACGTGATACGTTATTTCATTTAGTTAAAATATCTAACAAATGATATGGACCCTTAGTTTATAAGCCTATAAACGATTATCTCAAACAACTTATCAAATCATAACCTTTTGAAATAAGTTTATTTACCGGACACCACACCAACCGGTAGATCACAATTTTATTGAATAAAATAAAAAATATTAGGTTAGTTTGTTAGGATAATATAATGAAGTCAAATAAACTAATTTTTTAGAATGATTATTTTAGAGAAAAAACTATTTAACTATAAAATATAATTTATTTTAATTTTAAAATAAAAATAAAACTAATCCAAATATTTCATATGGTCTTAATGATAAGTATGAAAGTTAATATTTTTTGCTCTCGATCAAATTTAATTATCTTTACAATTTCCTTTTCCAATATCACTTTTCATGTATCACATATTAAATTATAATTATAATTATTCATAAGTTTTTATTAAATCAAATTAATTATTTTCTTAATATATATAAAATTATTTAAATTTGTAAAAGAAGGTAATATATTTTTTTATGCAAATAAAATTCTTTAAAGAAAAAAGTGGATGCATGTAAATTAAATTGGAACACCATTATTGAGTATCGAATCATGTGTTAGCACTTGTTGCGTACTATGTGCTACAAACTTTGGTTTGGTCTTTGAGTAGCCACAATTTGAATGCCCATCATGTTATAACACTTTGGGACCGACCTGTTTTGCCAAGTCATGTTATTGAATTTATGATCGTCTTATTGTAATTTGAATTCATTTTAATATGTTGTATATTTCATGAATTTGAAATAAAAAAATCCAATTATTTGTAAATATAAATTATAAAAAAAGGAAACAATGATTTCAGTCTCCGTGCTTTTCTCCTTTTAGCTTGTTGCATATGATTATTTGTGGGGTGAAGATTATTCTATCTTTTTTATGGTATAAAAAGAATACATTCGTGAACTAAATTTTTGAATATGGGAACACATGTTAAACCAATATCGCTTACATGAATTAAATTTTTGGGTATGGTACAATACATATGAATTTAGTAATCATCATTATTTTAACAACTTATTGATAGCTTATTTTACCTTTATCACATTGTATTGTTAGCTAATGGCTGAAAATACTCCAGTTGTTTATGGAACTTTTTGTCACATGAAAAAAACATATGTGCATGTTAAGGGCTAACGATGAGTTTTACTTTAAATTAGGTTTATCTTATCATGTGGTTCATATGATCGGTCTCTTTTTTACTGTGTTTATAAATAAATAATTCTCCTTTTCATCGTTAATTATGGTGGTACTTCAACAAGTATTTTCTACAAGGTTAAGTTGTGCTAATTATGAATATTGTATATAATTTAGAGTTTAATATATACATGGAATGTTAATGTCAAATTTTATAAACAGATAAAATATTTATTCATCATTTATGTATATTAACTTTTTAATAGTTAATAATAATTAATATATAAATTATAAATAATGTATTAAGAATATAAAAAATAAGTTTTTAAATTGTCATTGCATTAACTATTTTCTCTATAATCTATGTGTATTTATAAATGTTGGTTTAATTTTTTTTTTCAATGTAATTATTATTTATTAGTCTCCACTTGGCAAAATACTGTGAACAATATATGAATTGAATGACATATTTAATATGAGTGAAATATATATATGATTAGTAAAAGATTTATACACAATCATTACATTAGATATTATTACTTGGATTAGTTTTGTTGAAGAGTTAATGATGATTAAATATAAATAGTAAATGATGTAATAATAATATTTACTTGGATTAGTTTTGTTGAAGAGTTAATGATAATTAAATATAAATAGTAAATGATGTAATAATAATGTATTACGGTCATACACTCTACAAACATTACAAATTAAAAAATAAAACATTTAAAATCATGAATTAGAAGTTCAAATATATAAATAGTGGGGACCATGAGTAAATTTTTTAAATTTATTCTTCATCCTAACCATCAATTTTAGGAATATTTAATAGTTCAAATTACTAACTAATTCAAACCATTGAATTTCCCTAAAATTAATGACTATGATAATGAATAAATTTAAAAAACTTATTCTTGGAGTAAATAGATCTTTCCTCATGTACAAAATTTCAAAATCTACTTGTTATGAGTGAGTACTAATATATGTTTGCAGGAGCTTCTTACAAATCTTTCTAAGGTTTTTAATGAGTCATTTATTTATTAGTCACTAGGATATGGAATATTTATGTGTCTACAGTGACACTACTGCAATTTTGTGATGGCCTCCACGTTTATTTCTTATCAGCTGCAAACTTATAAATGTTTTTTTTATTACAACAAACTTACAATTTCTCCTTTGATATTTTCAATTTTATTTGTTGTTGATTTTGGTTTAATAAATTTTAAGTTTTTTAATTTGCATCCTGTCATGAACAAGTCAGAGAAAAACTTGTATAAAGATAACACATTAAAAATTTAATTCTAATTAAAATTTAATCTTAAATGATAATATTTAGAAAACATAAACATAACTATTTTTAAATATGACGTATTGATTATGTCTTTACACAAGTTTTTTTTACCAATTTAACTATGTTAGTTGATGTGAGGACAAAAAGTTATGGGTGGGAATGAGTATCACTAAAACGAGTAAGGTTTGTGGCTTACCTGACCTTAAATGTTTGTCAGATAGTTTTTTTGAATTCGAACTCGACTTTAGATGTGAAGCTAATTTGATCTCAAATGTCGACCGAGCTAGCTTTTAAACCCGAACATGTCTCTAGATCTAATTAAATATAATGCATATCCATTTTAGATAAAATCTTCTCAATATTATTTATTATTATGTATATGTAATTTGATGAAATAATATATGTATATATTACTAGTGACATATATATGATAAAAAATTAGAAAATAAATGATACTTTCGACTAAATAGATATCATTACTCTATAGACAATTGAATAGACACACATAAACATATAAATATATGAGTCTAATTTTTGAACCAAAACTTAGTTCGATATCGGATGAAACCCGGCCATATTCATACTTGATATGATTGAGCTAAACTAAGTGAGCATAAAATGTAGGTCTTGCTAATTGTTGGGGGCAATAATGAAAGTGTTAATAAGTTATAGTCATGCAACTTTCCTTTGTTTACGTCTTCAATTATTAAGAGAAAACACTACACATACTTCTTTCTAGTTATTATCAAACTGATTATCCTTGTATTGTTAATGTCTCCTCGAAAAGCTTCCACCAAACAAGATGTGGACTTCATAATAGACTAAGAAACTAATTACAATAACAACGTATGAGTGGTTGGGGGTTGTTCAATTTCAAAACAGACAACTCACATTTAATATATAGACATGTTTATTTTGCATTTCCAAGCTATTTAAGTTCAATCCAAACTAAGTCTTTATCAAATTCAATTTTCTGAAAGGGAACCAATAAATAGAAATGTCGGCATCATAGGTGTTGCTGAATCTCACCTAATACGGTTGATTGCGTCAAATTTCTAATTTATTGATTTTTGTTTGTAGAATAGAAAGATTAAAAAATGAAAAGGGATAAGTTAAACGACAGGATGTTGAGGGCTTCCCAGGATCTTAAATCACATGGATTTCAAAATTAAGTTTGGTCAAGTCTACCATCATGTTTCTCATAAATATGTTGGATTCTAACATCACATTTTTTAAAGCAAAACATTGGTGTTATGGATATCTTCATCTAGATATTACAAATTTGTAAATAATTTGAGTTATTGGTAGATTAAGAATAATAATAAGATCATGACTTCTCATAATCACCGGAGTTAGTTATAGAGATTACATGTTCTAGAAATAGCCAAATTTCTATTCTAATTTATTTATTGGTCGATATTGAAAGTTCTTTATTTTCATTTATTAATTTATATTTTGTACTTAATTTTAATACATCTATTAAATATGTTTAATAACATCTAATAAATATGCGGGATGAAAGAGACCGATTTGATTAAAATAGAATTGGTAAGAGTTACTATTGTCAGATTGGTTTATGCATATGAAATGCCATAATGAATTTAGAATCATGTGAAAGGATTTTTCTAACAAAAAAAAATATTAGTGTAATATCTCCTATAAAAATTTATACATAATTAATATATTATTTATTTGCATTAATTTTTTAAAGAGTTGATAGTTATTAAACATAAATAGTGATCATATAATATATCAAACTCATATATTATTATACCTACATTTTTCCTCAAAAAATACACTTATACTGTATTTGGTTTAGAGAAGAAAACTCAAGGAAAGAAAAATTGAGGAAGGAAAACTTGAGAGAAGAAAATGAGTGAAAAATGTGATGATTTTTTAGTTGTTTGGTATGATAGAAAATGAAAAGAAAGTGAAGAAAAAATAATATAATTATCATTAATAATGATATTTTCTTTGTACTATCAAATAGATGATATCTCAAAGTATGTCCCAAATCATGTCTTAAACTAATGAAAACATGGAATGTGAATTAAAAAATTAAATTTCCTTATTTTTTTCTGTTTTTATTTCATCACCATTGGTTTGGAACATGACTTTAAGACATACTTTGGGACAATCGATTCTGGTACAATCTTTCCTCTCAATGATGGAGAGAAAATATAATACATGAGTCCCACCAATTTTTTCTTTTCTTCTTTCTTTTCTATGCAACCAAACAATGAAAAACACTCTTTTCATTTCTCTTTCATTCCTCCTACTTTCTTTCATCCTCTTTTCACCCCAACCAAATATAGTCTTAAAGTTGAAACTTATTTTTACACTTTTAGTAACAAAAAAACTAACCAAACAATTTGCTAACAGATATGGGCCTTAGATTGGAGCCGAGTTTCTCTGGTCCAGATCAGAACTGCTCCTCCTTCACCTCCACAAGTTACGCAACCTGCAGGCACCATCACTCGACAGCCACCACCTCCTTCTGGGAGCGACGTGGCTGAGAAGATTGTTAATGTGTGTTTGTGAGTTGAGTTTTAGAGGGAAATAAAGTGAAAGAAACACCTTGGAATCCCATGAATTACACTTTCCTTCCCTTCTAAAACTCAACTCTGACAAACGGACTTTAGTCTGTTTGCTAGTTGATTTTGAGAAGGGAGAAGAAGAAAAAGAAGACTTGAGAGACATCTTGCAAGTATATTTCATAGCAGCCTTTCCCTTCTTTCTCGGGCCTTTTAAAAACAACTCGCAAACAAACCGATGACATCACTACCCATGATAACACCAGAGAGAAGTTGACATCTGACTTTAATACATGTTAAATTGTCAAAACCAATGAGAGGAGTAGTCAATATGGATGATTTAAACCATTGCCAAAATAGCAAAATGTGACTTACTTCCCAACATGTTTAGTAGTCCAACCACTATTGACATAGAAGATGAGCTCAAATGACAGTTACTTGCAGTGTCCCCAGTATTATTCTCTCGGGTGAGTTGAGTTTTAAAGTAAAATGGAAGACTTTGAAGTCGAGATGACTATGAAACTTTTCTTTTCTATTATTTCCTTTCCAAAACTCAACTCGCAAATGAAACCTAGTTTTTTATGCTCTGAGGACAAAGGATGTTATTGATTCCGCCAAACAGTTTAAGGACAAGGGAACTGGTTCTTCAGTAGAGCAGCTCTATCTTATTGAAGTTGCAGTAGTTTAATGACATTTCATTGCTCGCAATTTCTGTCTCTGAAGATATCCGAGTTTACTCTGTTGATAGCTCTATTAACAAGGAAATGAAGGAATCGTTTTCATGTTCATTCAGTGATCTTTCGGCATTTGTTGAGGACATGTGATGCTGAACGACTTAGGATAATTTTATATTGTTCTTTCGAATACTAGGGAATTATATGATTGAGAGGTTTGCCACTTAAATCTGTGATGGATAGTGTTGAAGCTTTTGACTGGGGGAGTAAAAGGGAAGTTTGTTGTTGTGGCAAAAAAGAGTAATGCTCTAAGCATTTTATCAGCTAAGTTTGATGAAAATTGGAGCTTCTGCAGAAAATTGTAGTGTAAAAGTTGTTCTGTCACGTGCTTTCAACCTGATTCCATTATAATTGATGCTTTCAACTTGATAAGGATGGCAAGGAAGAGAATAATCTTGTCCAAGTTACTAGAAGCATAGGTGGTGAAATTACTCGTCGTAGTTCTGATTTTTTTGTCCAATCATTCTGTGATATAACCAAGGATTATTTGATGACATTGTACCTTTTGGAAGTGGAACCTACCTTCTATTGACCTACATAGAGCAATGCCAGTTTGCGATCAATGGCAACTTTAAGAATACAGATCAAAACATCATTTTGATTGGTTGGTTGGTATATGATGATCATAAGAATGAAGCGGTGTTTGTATATGTTGAACAAGGTAGTTTGGTTCCTAGAATTGCGCTTCACAAAATGGCACTGATAATTTGCTATTGGGGCTATGCATTGATAATGATTTGATCTATGAGAAAGTCGGAGTTCAACTTGTTGTGGAGGGGGAAAGGACTGAACTCTCACCATATTGTGTTTTTATATGTCTTGCATTGGAGGGAAAATTTGCCATCTTCCATGTTGCTAGTCAAGCAGGAATTGGAGTTTCACAGCCTGAGGTTGTTTCTGCTCCTCGTGGCGAGGAATATGCTTTTGTAAGCATACCTGTGGGCAAAGGTTCTTATGGTGAGGATCACAGAAACAGGAATTGAGTCAGTCTTACGAGGTAAGTGGGAATCCGAAGTTCAAGACTTTTGCCAACCCTTAGAAAATAGCAAATGCTGAAGATTTTACTAAGCACTGGATGTGAAACCAGTCTCAGTTAGTAGCTTTCCTTTATTATCGGATGGAAATAGTACAGCTAGGAAGTCGTCTATTCGAAACTTTCATCCTTCTAATGAGCAGCATGGAGGTTCATCCAAGCTTGGGATATCAAGTCCAGATTTATCAAAACAATTTGGCAATATTAATGAGATGAACAACAAATTGGATCTACTTTTGAGGTCAATAGAAGAGACTGGTAGTTTTAGAGATGCCTGTGCCTGGTCACTACGAAGTTCAACTGAGACAGTGGAGAAAAATATATATGGAAGGCATATATATATATATATATGCAAGCTTCTTATAGCCGATACTGGGACCTGTGGAATCGAAAAAAGTTGAATTTAGGACTGGAGCTAAAGTGACAATGTATATTGAGTTTGAATCAGGATTTGACCTACCAGTTAATTGAATTGGAGAGACATTTCAATGCCCTTGAACTGAATAAATTCAGTCAAAATGGTGGCACTCACAGAGGTCATGGAGCTTTTGAAAGTAGATATGGATCTTCGAGAAATATTCGGTGATTACATAGTTTACATAATGCAATTAGTTCACAGCTCGAAGCTTAGGAGAATCTCTCTAACTGCTTTTCAAAACAAATGCCAGCTTTGAGTTTACAGTCCCTATCTGAGAAACAAAAGAATTTGAAGGAGCTATTTGAAACAATTGGAGTTCCCTGTGATGCTTCTTTTGAGGACTTCTTCTAGTAGGAACCTTTTGTTTTCTGATTTCACTGCTAATAATGACAAGTGTAAAAGAATTCAAGGCAGTGTTTTGAACCTCCTAAAACCACCATCAAAAGGAAGCTGCTGCAGCAAGAACTCCTGAAACCAAATTGGAAAGGATCATCCTTTTCTGCAAATAATGAAAAAGTAAAAACTTCTATGTGAGAGGAATCCACTCTTCATCAAGCAGATGCGAAATTTCCTTCAATCATTGTCCATGCTTTTGTAAATGAAAATGGGCACTGAAATAGTGGGAGTAAATATATTCTGCATACAAAAATGGCTACAAGTTTCACAGTGGGAAACAAAGTTTCAAGTACATTTACTCCGGATTCTGGGAGAAAACACGAATTCGCAGCCTATGAATTTACACCCGTCTAGTATTTCCGCGGCATCAACCTTGTAAAGAAAAGTTGCTGAGCTATAAATGTTGATAAAAAAGAAAATATTTCAGCACAGGTGGACGTTTTGCTGGCATAGCTTCATAAGGTTGAGGCTTTGCTGCAGCTGCTGCATCCACTGGTAGTGAATTTTCCACAATTGCGTCTGCTGGTGGAGGATTTGGTGATGTTGCTCCCACTGGTGGTGGTTTTCGTGCTCCTTTTTCAGGCGGTGGTGGCGGTTTTGAGGCATTTAGCAGCCAAAGAAGTGGTTGTTTTTTCTGCTTTTGGTGCAACTGCAGGTAGTAAACTACCTGAATTGTTCACACAGATGAGAAAGTAGTATTACACTTCACATTGAGAAGTTAGTTACTTAGTGAAAATGGTTTCAAAATTTTGGTGCTCCACATAGAAATTACTTCTGCACTATTGAGCACAATATCTTGTAGAAAAGAAAACAGTACAAATTTAAAATGTAGAATTTTCTTTTATTTGAGCACTGAGCAATTGCATGCTATTGCTTTTCTTGAGTTAATACATGAAATTTGTACTCATGGTTAGATGTTGTATTAGGTTTGGAGATAATGTCCAAAAATAAAATAAAATGTAAGAACTGTGTATATACACATAAAGACTATTTACAAATTTGAAGTATCATCAATTATTCATGAAGCATAACATTCACATGAATCCCTTGTTTCTTCATGTCATGAAACTCCAAAACATTTAAATATCAAATTGATCAAGTTTTTATTTTTTAGGTAGTAGTTAATTGATGATACACACTAAGCTCATTTAGATGGAAAGTAGTTAATTTATATATTACGACCAATAATGACAATGAGATTTGGATCCTATCTGATAGCTACTATCCTAGAAGTCGTGATTCTACATAAGGTGAACTTTTATCTTGATCTTTGTTATATATCCTTGATTGAAGTTTTTTATATTACGTTAGTTTACATAGATTATATCTACAATAAATTAAGTTATCATATTATATTTTCTATCCTATTTATATACAATTAAAAAATCAACTCAATATTAAATTTGTATTTAAAATAGAAATTAAATAAATAAAAAGGCAAAATAAACTACACAAATTTGAAGTTAGATTTAATAGTTTAATTCAACGGAACTAGGATACAAGTACTATTATGTTCAGATCAAATGATTTTTCACTGTCACTTTATTTCAACTATGCAACTCAAGCAACTCCACCTAAATTTATGCAATTCTGCCCTATGTTTTTACAATTAAAAAACAACAATCAAACTTTTATCCCACTAGGTTGGGTCGACTATATGAATTGAATGACGCTATAATGTTCTATGGGTGCAGATAAACTCTTATGCTTCTGTTGCTTGGCTATAGAAATGTTGCATACACCTCAACATACTTTTTACCTCTACAACCATGCAATTCTTCAATAACAGTTACACAAACAGAACATCTAAATGCAACCCTCTTTGAGATGCTCTAATAAATCTCATATGGCAAGAATCAAGGTACAAAATTTCCAAACACATCAAATACTCATAGTATCTAGTGTTTCAGAACAAATAAAGATTAACTTTATCTGGCAAGATGCATGCAAAATGGGTCTATTAAAGGAATCTCTTCGATAGATTAACCTGTTTCCCATAAAAGCATCCATATCTCAATCATGGATTAAATAACACATTCTTGTCATGCTACTTCTAATACTTTTCTTCTTCATGATGCTGTTGTTTCAGCCTTTTTATCCTCCAATACTTTCAACTCGTTCTGCCAATCTTCCAGTTTTGCTAGCTTGTCTAACTGCTCCGGCTTCAAATCTTTCGCAGCAGTTTTCTGCTGCAGCTCTTCTGTGAGTCGAATCTGCATCAACCAATCTAAATGTTAAGCTAGGAAAAAGCGAGAGCACTATTTGAACCCTTGAAGTGTTTACTATGACACAATCTCCTCTTTTAACTTCACATAAGCCTACTTGCTTTCGTAAAAGAATCGAATGATGGGAATATAAACAATACTCCAAAAAGAAATTCCAAAAACTCAGTTACGAAAAGTAGGTGCAACACTCAGTCATTCAGCAATCTATCTTTAGCAATGTTTTTGGTCGAGTCACCATCAACTCTAAAAATAAACATATCTTATATATTATCACAACTGATAAAATAGACATGTGAGGAGACAATAGCATGGTTTCCTACTTACAGTCTAAAGGAAATGCAGCTACTTAGATGGACCTAGTAGGGCAAGGGTAAGATTTGAAAGTTTATGGACCAACATTACTGAAATATTTTATTTTACGGAATGTCGGAATATGGATAAAAGAATATTAGTAGGGAAAAAAAGATAGATAAGAAGTATTCCTAAAATAAAATTTCAAACTATAGAATCTTAGACAATGCAACAAAGCTCTTGTTTTATCCCCGAGAGAAAAAATAAGTTGTCCAATCTTGTTGCATATCACAACGGTAATAAATTCCTTTCACACCATAGTGAGTAGAATACCAATTACCAAAGAGAGGTTATAAATTACAAATCATATCCCATAGCAAATACAACTAGACAAGGTGTAGAGACCTAAGTTGCATGATACACAATACAGGTTCTGGTACATGGTTTGTGCTGGTTCATCACTTTTTATGTTATTATTACAAGACTTCCTCTATGACGAATCCAGTACATAGTATGCTGAATTCAGTATGCAATATGTAAGGTAAATGAGTGAACCATGTAACTATGGAAATAGATACCAAGGTTGTGAAATCACAATTCAAATCATTATTGAATCGTAAATCTTAAATCGAATTTTAAGATTCATAAACATCATGAAAATAACTTAAAATATATCATTTAAAGGATGCATTACGTATAAATTTTCCACATATGAATAAAAAACAATCATAAATTCATATTTCTTAAGTTATAATTAAGTGTGTTGCCATCAACAGGTTATGGTTAAACATAGCAAGGTGATAGAAATCTGAAGGGGGAAAGAGAGAAAATAAGAAAAATTGAAGGTTTTTGTGTGACTCTTACATTCTGCAACTTGCGGATTAAAATGGCAATGACATTTTTTGGGTGTTGAGGCCCACTTAAATGCAAGTAATGTTGAGTTCCAGTAACCAAAGGAAAAAAACTTCTCATATTTTAAAGCTGAGATTGACCAAGTCCACTGATACAATAGGCTATTCAAATAAGCAAAACACATCTACCATGCTCCACCTAAGATTTATATGAGCATATATAAATAATACATCATTAATGATGTATTTAAAGCTACTTTTCATAATGTTCATGAATAAAATGATTCAATATGAGTTACGATTCAAAAATTAGCCTAGCAATTGACAATTTAAATATGAATCGCGATTTGACAACCTTGTCTGGGACATGGCAAAAGAAATGACTTACCATATTTACTATAACTAATCCTTTTTTTGGACTGGCACTAAAAGTAATCTTATATACTGTTATCGTTAACTCGGAAATGATGGTTGTATTTTAAACATTATTTAATCCATGGAGAAAGGCATCATGCTAATGTCCCTTAATACATAAAGTCATAAAGCACAGTTGGTGTACCTTCTTCTTTAGAGCTCGAATTCTTTTATCTACGTCTTGAATGGAGCAAATTTGTGCAGAACCGTCCACAGAGTTAGAAGTAGGAGTAACAATGGAAGAATTTCCAGAAACAGCTAGCTCATTAATCCGGGAGGTCAATGAGTTGACAGATTCTGATGTGTGACCTGAATTGATTATGGATACTACTTCTTGCTTTGCACTATCTTCAGCTGCAGTTGATTCTAAGTCCTTTTCTTTTCCAAGAGCAGCCTGGAAGAACAAAATAAAAGAAAGAGAAGATTGAATTTAAGCGATTTTGGCAACATATTTATTAATTCTCACAATAATAAAATAGAATTTACATATACATTGCATAATAACTGAAGTGTGCTTGATAGTAAAGCTAAGTGCCAGCATTAGGTTATTTTTCATTATTATTGTTATGATCATATAGAGATGTTAAAACCATAGTCACCTAATACATAGTTCTCTTTGGTATGGGTACTGGTACGTAGTACGCGGTACATTATCCTGTCAAGTATCAAATCCTAGTACGTCAGGGGCATAATCAATAGGGTTTCTATAGCTCCATGCACAATCGTTTCTAGTGCCGCTTCTTGTAGGTTTGAATCAACTTTAGCTTCACCATAGGAGAAATACGCCAGGATAAAATTATTTATTGTTTGTTGTAATTCATTCATGTAGGTGAATGCACATCACCAATTACTCATTTTTCTTTGTTCTTTCTTTAACTTAAACTTATGTGAAAATATGGTTCGTTCCTTATAGGTAACCAATTCGCAAAAGAACCATGAATTGGTACGCAAGAACCAATTCACGATTCTCTATCAAACTGAGAGAATTGTGTTTCAATGGTTTCAACTTACAATGTAACAAATTGATTTCTTAAAGGTGACTCAAAGAAAGAACATGGCAAAGAGGAGTGTAAAACTAATAATTAATACATTAAGGAGACGAATCATTTTAACACTTCATGCTATAACTTTCGTGACAATAATTCATGCTAAAATATAACTCAAATAAACTCAGGAAAGAGTCTAGGTTCTCGGCTACATCGTGAGTTTCACCTTAACAAAAATTAAAAGGAAAGTAAGAAGCAATTCAAAAACTTAGCTATCCTAAAAAGTCACTCGAACATGACAGAGCATAACAAACCTGAATCCGCTTTTCCTTCTTTCTTTCATTTCTTTTAACTGATTTAGTCTTCGGCTTTCCATCCAATGCTGGCCCATCACCACCATAACCCGGAGGTCGAACCTGCGAGGCCATCTCCTTTTTCCACTGCAAAATCCAACATGAAGAAATATAAAATGGTGGGAAAAAAACACAGAAGAAAATAATGTAGCATAGCGAACTCTTAACTTATTTAAACAAGTTTGCAGATAAGTTTATGAAAATGTTTTTCAGCTTCTTGAATAAGTGCCCGTAACAAACAATTCATAAAACCTATTATAATCTTGCTCATTGTTCGAATCCAGTAGAAACAAAAAAAATGTCTCACAAATAGTTGTCCACATAGCAATTTCCCTAAGCTTTAGACAACATAAACCCACTTGAAGAATGTATAACACACACAACAAAAATAATCCTAGAATGCAGCATCACTATGCAACAGCCTCTACCATATACCATTTTAACAGTAAGAAAATAAAACATACAAACTTGCATTATGCACAGTATAATACCCACTAATTCCGAATTAAAATCTTATATACCCACTAAAAATAAATAAATTAACTTCCATTACAAAACAAGATATCAAAAGTATCTAGTTTTCATTGGTGGCAAAGGGAGGGTACATTTTATATTGGTATTTAAGATTTCCATTCACTAACTCAAATGTTATGTGATAGAGCTAAAAATCAAAACTTGATAAAGCAAAAGGGGTTATGAGATAGAGAAATTAAAAGGGTCGATAACAAAATGATGAATTGAAATGAAAATGAAAAAGGGTACTAACAAGTGCTCCTTTGGATTGATAAATGGCGACTTCATCTTGAGGAACATAACCAGCTCTGATCCGAAAGGGTTTTCGAAAGGTTCCATCGGGTCGCCTTGTTGGGCCCACAATCCTTTCTCCTTCTTTTAGGTTTTTGCTTAGATCTTCCATAGCTATTTGCTTTTGTTTCCTTTCTTCTTCTCTCATTTCTTTCTCCGACATGTTTTTGTTTAGTGATTTGTGTGTCTGTCTTTGAAACTCTACACTCAAACACTTCTTCTGTGTTGGTGTACTTGGGATTGTGGATGCTGGTTACAACACATGAATATAAAAATGTAAAGAAAGAAATCTTCACTAATTAATTATAATCATCAAATTAAAGAAGATTAAAAGTGTATAAATGACTTTAAATAAAAGTCATTTATACTCATTAAAGTGTATAAATGAATGGTGAATAATATAAATCTTTACATTATGAATATATAGATATTATACTCATTAAAGAAATAAATCTTCACAAATTAATAACAATCCTAAATTTTTTATTTGTGTGGCTAATGTATTTGTTATATTATAGAAGTAATTTAATTTTGTCTCATTAATAATTTATATTTTCAAGTTATATAATAAGATATAAAATTTGAATAAAAAATTAATGAATTATATGCATTTACACCTAACTTTCTAATTTACCTAACAATAATAGAAGATATAAATTATAAAGTAAAAATAAGAACCACCTCATAAAATTTATGAGAAAAGAATGTATGCATTGATAGTACATGAGTTTTATATACTATCATTATATTATCTATCATTCATGTTTAATCACAATTGACCATTCATAAAAAATGTAATACAAATGAATGGTAAATGATGTAGTATTTGTGTATAAATTTTTATACTTATAGTAAGTATAGATATTGCACTCAAAATTAATTACTTATGCCTAGTTATCAAGTAGCAATACTTAAACGGTTAATATTATCATTCATTTTGAACTTATATCAATTCAGAGCTCAGTTTTGTTCAACTCAAAACTCAAATTTGATATAAGTTATTTTTTCAGTTCAAGTTTGACTCAGTTAAAGTTCACGAATTGTTCGACTCAACTCAATTAGTTTATTTGGGTAACTCAAATAATTAATTCATTTTTAAAAATTATGCACAAGATTATAGATAAATATAACCTTATTTATATATAATATTAATAATAATAAAGAAGAAAATAATACATGCCACATGAAACCTTTTTTCTTACATCCATTCACATTCATACAATATTACAATTAATGGTAAATTAATCAGACCTATTAAGGATGGATTAATGAGACCTCTTAAGGATGGATTAATGGGACAATGAAGAAAATTGATATAATGAGTTTTTTTTAGAATGAGAGAGCAACAAAAGTTGGAATAGCAACATGTGGATCAGAATTAGGTTTGTGCATACCCAATTCGAACCCGAAATTTAGAACTCGAACCCAAACTCAACGTGATTAAAAATATTGTTACCAACCCTGACCTAATTGGGTTTCAGGTAACGTGAACCTGACACAAACCCGCCTAAATAGGTTCGTAAAACTTTAAATATATACTAAGTTTCAAATTAACCATTTCAAATAGGTTCTTCAACTTTGAAACTAAACACTTATACACTGAGTTTGAAACCTACTATCAATGCATATGGTTTTAGTTTTGCCATCATTGACCACACATGTCATTATTCATCACAAATTTCACCATGATTAAATTGCACATGGGAGCTATGTTAATATGTTATGACTTATGGACATTGCTTTTCTTTTGGTTTTGCCATTATTCATCACAGACTTATATTCTTGCTCATCTCATTGATTTATGTTATTTTTTATACTATTATGGATATCCTCTCACCTTTTTTGAGTAAAAAAATTAATCTTTTTTGTCATCTTGAGATCTAGCAGAACCTTACACCACTACACCAACTATTAAACAATAAGAAAAGGAGAAAATAAATAAAAAGCAATCTTGAGTTCCTGTTCTATAATTTAACGTACATCACATGGGTTCGAGGGCAGAGTATCAGTTGTATCAAACCCAAAAGTTAAACACAGGTAAAACCTGGACTCGAACTCGAACTAGTCATAACAGATTTTTCCCGTTAAGTTCGGGTTGGGTTCAGACGGATACACACATGTTCAATTTTCATTACCATTCCTAAATAGAAGGTTGGGGATGAGGGAGATGAATGATATTTTTTGTTTGTTTTTTAATTGATGTTACTAAAATAACCTTAATATGAGTTCTTATCTTTCTAAAGCAAAAAGGATTTTGACTGAACGTTATTGTACACAATGCTAGCATGTATCCAACTATATATATATATAAAGTCAATTCATGAATTTTACGAGTCAAACTATATCCAACTCAAGTTCGACTAATTTATTTAACGAACTCAATTTTTCAAATTTGGGTTATTTGGTTCATGTACCAAACTTATCGAAATAAATAACGAGTCAAGTTTTGAATGAATACTGAGTTAGTTCAGTTCATTGTCAACATTATATCTTTTAATATTTTAAATTTTAACCTAAATAAAAAATATTTATCAAAGTATCAATTTATAATATTAAATTTAACTCGGTTGATAATAATATATATCACCTACTAAATCTCTTACAAATCTTCCTATCCACAAGAAAATAATATATGTTACAAAGTAATACTTTATTTATTATTGATTGATTTATAAGTAATATATATTATTTTCTTGTAGAAATGATGAGCATATATCATGTTCCATATAACAAATAAAGGAATTCCCCCATTTGTTCAACTTGTAAAATCAATCCAACCACCTTTCATAAAAAACAATAATATTTTTTGGTTATAAAAACAATAATATTTTATCATGTACAACAAGATTCTTTATATAGTGTTTTACCCTTTTTGGCTTTTTTTCTTCATTTTAGAGGTAAAAAGTCACATCTAAATTGCTGAATATAATAAATTGAGGAGATCATCTTACATAAACTACCAAGTTAACAATAAATTTTGGTGCATGCACTTTAGACTCTAAAATATAAATTGCACATCAGGTTCGCCATTCTTTTTGGGTGAAGTGTGTGAAATAAGAAAGACATTTTGTCGTCTATCCTTTCTTTTCTTAAAAGGTAGGAGTATGTTGAAATTTTTTATTGTTTAAATAACATGTTCGTAAAAAAAATTCAATTGTTTACTTTTTTTTATTTATGTGAAAAATGCTTTATTGATAATTATAGATAAAAATCACTTCGTTGTATACAAATTTTTGGGAGGAAATAACTCACAAAAGGTTGAGAATAAGAAAGGAAATAACTCTTATGTTGTGAGGAGGAGATTTCATAATGATTATAAATAAAAAATGTAAATTAAATTGGCATTTTTTTAGCATTTTTATGACCTACTACAAGAATTATTTTGATTAACATTCGTGATTTTTGACTACTAGTTTGAAATATATTATTTTAGATTAAATTAGTACATGCAAAAAACTTTTGAGGACAAAAGTGAATATTCACTCAAAATTTTATAAAGATATTTAATATAAGGATGATGAACATTATCATCATATATTCAAGTTCATTTCTGTTAAATTATCAAGAAGTGATGGAGAGTCATAATGTATTTGGACACTTCTTCAAGGAAATGAAGTTTTTGATAGAGTAGTGAACTTTCAATTGTAGATTATTTCTACTCTTAATTCCTCCTTTAATGGGATGAAGTGAATTGATATGTTTAGCATGTGTGTGCAATTGGGGAGTGGAGACCAACCCCTTATTTACAAGAAGTTCACACTCCTTCATAAAAAGTGATGTGCTTTTGAATTCACACTCTTTCATGAAGAGTAGAGTTGAAAATAAATCAAACCAATGATTATCTTGATAAGAATTTGCTTGACTCGAGTTTGAAACGAGCTATGTTTCCAGCTCAAGTTTGAAACTACCTATGTTTTTAGCTCGAATTTGGCTCAATTGAAGTTTGCAAACTATTCGTTTCGACTTGTCAGTTCAAATTGATTTGATTCGTCAAGAGTTCGTGAAATGTTTAATTCAATTCATTAGCTCGATTGGTCTAGTTTGTCAGCTCGGGTGCTGATTAAATAGTTGTAATAAATAATATTAATGATTTTCTACATGCATATATAATTGTGTCAGCTCATGAACCTAACGATAAAAACTGTATTAACTTAAGTTTAACTCGAGCTGATTTGGTTCATTATTAGACCTATTGAAGATTCATGATTATCCTTACTTTTCTTATTTATAATTTTACCCATCATATATATATAAGCCATTTGATATCTACACAATAATTTTTATGACAATTATATATATAGCTATAAACTTTACTTGAATTAAACACTTTAATTTTACTAATTAAAATAATGATCCTAACACATTTAAACATTGCATATGTGATCTAAAATTTATAAGATTGAGATGAAAGGATGAAGGGAAGAGAGAGAATAGGGTTTTAGCAAGAAGCTTAGACTCTAACAAAGTTAAAGGAATCTTCAACAAAATATATATTTCAGTGTAAGTCTAACACTATTATGATAAAATGATAAAGTTGATAAAACATCTTAAAGATAATAGATTAAATTAAATTTGCCGTTATTGTTAGAAAACTAAATTAAAACTTCAAAATAAGATAAAAAACGAAAAAGAGAAGTTTAGAAGGAAAATAATAACATGGGGAAATCATATTCTCTAGACTTTAGAGATAGGCACATTTCTTTTTGGTCCCTTTTTAAGTTTTCCATAAATATAATTTCAAAACTAATTAATCCATTATTTAGGCTGAAGTGCTAATTTAGGTGAAGCCCTCTCAGAATGGTTATGGTAGAACTCAAATCTCTAATGTCATAGGTATTGTTTTCGTGAGGATATAGTTCAGTAATTTCCACTGCACTAAACCAATGTTGGATAACATATCTGCATTTCTAAAATAGCCTTAGAAATATTTAATATTGAATTTAATTTCTATGACATGTAGTACTTACTAATTAAGTATCTATCATTTGACATTTTTTTATTTTAAAATTGGTAGAGTCTGCAGGAAGATGTATACGAAGTTCATGTTAGTACATAGACTTTATTGTACATAATTAATTGAAAAGTTAGCTGATAGATTTATTTTACTATGATTGTAGACTTTATTCCGCATAGTTAATTGAAAAGTTAGGGCTTATAAGTTGTAAGTAAATTTATAATCTTACTAAAAGCTTGAGTTGGGAAATAAAAACTGAAAATTGATAAGTTAGCCTATTGAACCAAAAATCTTTCATAATATTAACTAATAAGATAACTCATACTTGTAAAATGGCAGTCTACACTAGCTAAAAGTTTGATGCTATCTGCAAACTAATAATTTAATTAGAAGCGGAAAACTATGAGGTGATAAACTAAGAATGTTTGATAAGATTAATTGTTAAGTTAACCGGTAAGCTTGACATATTATAATTATGTAGCTTATACGTTATATCAAGTAGCTTATCAAATATTAACTTATAAGTTAATAGCTTATTGAAATAAGCTCATTTACTCAAAACCAAAAAGTAGCCAATTTTTTATGAAATAAGCTAGTAAAGTAAGTTATAAGCTTCCTGACATTGTCCCAAACACACTCTTTATATAAAGTAAGTTATATGTGTATTACATCATTAATTTATATATAAACTTGAACACCATGACTCCTTGTGACTACATTTTTGATATAAATTTTCTTATTCTATAAAATGTTTCTGTTACAATGCTATAAAAGGTTTAATTATTATCCATAGGTCCTGAGTTTTAGGATAAATTGAACGGAAATAAGTTTAGAGTGGTACTCATTTGATATTAATTATGTTTTTAATTTCAATTTATAAACTGTGAGATTATAAATTATGAGATTATAATCTGTTTATGTTTGTGTATCTTAGTTGAAAACTTTATATAAACTAATTTGTTTTGCTGAGGTAAAGTAGAAAAATTAGTTTTTACACAGTAAATTACAGAAAAGGCTAGAGTATGAGGTTATTTGTTTATATTATGTTTATTTTGGTTGTTTTTTACATTATCTTTTAAATAAATTTTAACATTTATCATCATATATATTTTTACTATAATTTTTTTAATTTTTAATATTGCATAACAAATGCTAAAATAAATATTAAAATAAAATATAATATTAAAATCAATATCAATATTAAAAAAAAACATGACATATGAATAAATAGAAGTTGCTAAACTTGAATTACACAATTCACAAAGTAAATAATACAAATATATCAAGGTTTATGATGAGGTAAAATGGGAAATGAAAATTTTGAAAAAAAATAAGCCAACCCATGATTTTGGAGCTTCTACTTTTGATTTTTTTATATAAAAAAAGTGAGTTTATAATTTCATTATTTGGTGCCAAACATCATAATTGTAATTTTAAGCTTATTTTTCAAAAATAAGCAAAAAGGCTAAGTTGTCATCCATACTAAACATGCACCGAGAGTTTTAAGTGATTCTCTAAATTTGTAGAACTTGCAATTAAGTCTTTTGCAAAGAGATTACATATTAGTAAACCTATAGAAAGGCAAAAAAGATCTATTCCTATTGAGAGTCTCAACTATAAAGTTAGGGGGAACATTCCAACTATTAAAAGTTTGAGCAGATATTGCATAATTAGCTAAACTATCAGCACATTGATTACCCTCTCTGAAAATGTGAGTGATTTTACAATTCATTGTTTGTCTTAACATCATGCAACGTTGCCAATTCCGAAGAAGCTTCCATGGCGACTTGATCTTCCCATTGAAAATGTCCACCACAATAATCGAGTCACATTCAAGCCATATATTAGTCCATCCTCTGTCATTGGCAAAATCCAAAGCCATAATAGCCGTGTTTAATTCAACATACAGAGCATCTTGAATGCCGAAGTAGGTAGAGAAACACCAAATCAACTCTCCATTATGGTCTCTGAAGAGAGCCCCCTCCTGAGTGCCCAGGAGCACCTTTTGCAGCACCATCAGAATTAATTTTAATCCAAGAGTAGGAAGGTGGATACCAAATGACCTCAATGATACTAGGAGCTTTGCTATAATTGATGGAGATGTTTAGGCTGTTGAGGATTTGAAACTCCTTCAAAGACTTGAAAGCACAACGAGTTGCTTGGTTCCCAGAAAGAGCAGTTGCCAACTTGATTTTTGAGATAGCTTGAGCTTGGGTGATTGATTTATCTTTGAATCTTGTTTTGTTTCAGCAGTACCATATGACATGAATAGAGTGAATGATACAAGCAACTATTACCCCCTTTAGTTGAGGACTCCAAAGTAGGTCACATGCCTTCATCAATTTAGAAATGGAAGAGAGATTCAAGTTTATGTTGAAAACACTGCTTAACCAGTTCCAAATTGGCTTGATAAAAGGGCAAGTCATGAAAAGATGATGCGCAGATTCAACTGTTGCCTTGCAGAGACTGCATATGGAGGCCATAGAGCAACCACGCTTTTGAAAATTATCATCAATGGGCATTTTCCCATAATGCAACCTTCATGTGGTGAAGGAGTTAGATGGAGGTATTGAGGGAGACCAGATGTGCTTACACCAATTTGGAGCATTGACATTTTGAACAACACAATTGTAGGAATCCTTTAAAGTAAGGGTGCCGTTATTGGAACCTTTCCAAATTATTTTGTCCTCTTCATTGGAGACTATGATGTTAGAAACTAAAACTGATATGAGAGGAAATCTGGTTGAGAGAGATGTAGGTATACTCCAATTAGAGTTTGATATGAAATCAGCCACTGTAGCCCAAAGCATAGGTTGAATCACATCATGAATGTTTAGAGAATCCACTAGAGGAACTCCAAGCCAATTGTCACACCAAAAATTCGTGTTGAGACCATTTCCAACCAAACATAGAGAATTCCAATGCGCAAGGTGCCAATTAGATTTGATGCATGGCCAGATGGAGGATTTGAAGTGCCTATTGGGGAGCAGAGCACCCTTGCCAAATCTTTGTCTATAGAATTCTGCCCAAGAGTGATGAGAAGTGAGCATTTCCCAAGCAAGCTTGAGCATAGCAGCCTTGTTCAGCCTATTGATGGACCTGATTCCCAATCCTCCAGCTTTGGTTGGCAAACAAACTTGCTTCCAGGCCACAATTGTTAACTTTCTTTGAATTATATCACCTGATCATATGAAATTTCTTATGTTTTTATCCAAGTTTTTGATCATTTGAGAGGGCCAACTATAAACATGGAAGCTGTAAATCAACATACTCTGAATAACAGACTTAACTAATTCAACTCATTCCATAATTAAAAGAGAGAATCCTTTCCATTTAGTCATTTTAGAAACAATTTTGTCAACAATTGGTTGGAGATGGATTCGCTCAGGCCTTCCTTTAAACAGAGGGACCCCTAAATAGTTGAAAGGGAGGCTCCCTGTAGAGAAACCCAAGAGGACAGACAGATTATCAATTTTCCAATTTACCAATATATGTATGCATACACACACACACATATATATATATATACATACATCTATACTACTTATAAATGGAAAACCTAAAATAACCACCCACCATGGTGTAATTTGTGGTTCTCCCTATTTTGCCCTCACTATTTTCTAATTTTTACAAAAAAAATCATATATAACCTAATGTTCATCTCCACCTAATATATGCTCATATTATTTGGTTAATTATTTTTTATTCTTACATTATGACTATCAGTCTTTAATGTAGAACATTACACCAATCAAATAAATTCAACTGTAGATTACAAATATTTAACACAAAATATTATGTTTGACATTTATGACACACAAACTACACATTATAAATGATAGGAAAGTGGGTTGACAAACACAATAGTGGCTGTCAACACGCTAGTATATATATTGTTAATTCATAATGTTATATTGTTAATTCATAAATCTGATTATTATGTTGTTAAATAGTGTTATTATATTATTAAGTAATGATGTGATGTTATATTGTTAATTGATATGTATTATCCAATATTTTGTTGATTGAACAATTCTTACTAAATTAATTTTATATCATAATATTGAAATAGTCAATTTAAAATGTATTTAATACTTTAAATATGATTTATAATTTTTTTTGTCTTGTTGATTACCTAAATAACATATACAATTGTAGGAAACAAATACACAATTATATAAATTATTCGGAATTATTTTTAATATTTTTTAAGTTTATGGGTACTCGCAGATCTGCTGGGTTCTCAAAGACTCGTGGGCAATAGACCTAGCGGATATCAGCACGGGTCTAGGGCGGGTCTGGATCCAAAAATGAAACAATAAAGTGGTTTCGAATAATGTACTACTCGGATCCATCCAAATCCATTGTCATCCCTATTTATAGTACCATTGTGTAAATCTTAAATCTAAATAATTACCCTAAAAACCATCATGACTCATGTGTGTGAATCTTAATTTCACAACTACTACCTTAAAAACCAGAATCCTTTACTTAT
This sequence comes from Lupinus angustifolius, assembly GCF_001865875.1. Classification (NCBI taxonomy): domain Eukaryota; kingdom Viridiplantae; phylum Streptophyta; class Magnoliopsida; order Fabales; family Fabaceae; genus Lupinus; species Lupinus angustifolius. The sequence goes on from NC_032009.1 coordinate 29,003,700, forward strand.
ACGTCATCACATTGAATGATAATTTAAGCATTGTTATATCAAATTTAAACTCTAAATAATAATTAGATCTCATAACTGGGACTTAAAGGCTCAAAGTACTATGAGTAGGACATATCCAAATGCAATCAAACGCTTCATATAAACATACATTACACATGCATGTTGATTCATATGCGATTGCTGTTTCAATAACCTCATAAAACACAACACAATACTATAACTAACAGTTTCTAAAAGACTCATGCAATGGTCTGAATTCAAAATGCCCAACATATTTTAGAACCAAACATCAATTCACATCACACTTTCAGAACCATGCTTATCACTGTTACTAGTATTCCGAGCCATCCTAAGTTGAAGTACCATAATCTTGTTTGAGAAGAATGGCTCCAAGGCCTATCTCACCGCTTGGTATGAAATTGTTCACATTATTTGACAACAAAACTTCCTCCTGAGATGATTCCTGTAGTTTCTTATCACTTTTCCACAAAAGGAGAAGTTGTGTTTGAAATATCTCCATTGGCATCATGTTCAGCACCATCCTTGAACGTTTTCTTGATGGTATTTCAAATTTCAATAAATCACCTAAGAAAATTAGGCTGCAAATTCTTAGAACATAGAAATTTAAAAAACCCCAATACATAGATTATAAAGAAAAAGTGATCTTATTACTTATATATTGTGAGCATCCCTTTGCTCTTTGTAATATATTTTCTTTGTTCATATAAAAGAGAAAAAGATGTATATGCATGCGACAATGTAAAAGTCTTTTACATTATCACTGCATCATCCACCATTCATATTTAACAATCATTAAGTTTTAAATAAAAGTAATACAAATAAATGATGAAATGTGTATAAATCTTTATACCTATACTGTCTAGATAAGACACTCCGTAAAAAAGGTTGAGTTATTACTAGTATCTCCCTTACCGAAAGCATTGAGTTTTCTTTTGCCCTTCACTTCGTTAAGAATGTTGATGGGTTGCTCTTGCTTGCAATGCCTGGGGAGATAGTTGTCCAAGGTTCCCTTTAGCTTGTATCTTGTTCCACAAGCATTGCACAGTATTGGCTTCTCCTTTGGCCCATGACGCCAAAGTGGAGTATCTAATGATCGAAACCATGTTAGTTTGTAAGAACTATGTATATATTATTGTCTATGTTCCTTGCTACTTCTATATTTATAGACATACATACTTAAATTAAACTAGTCTTTTTAGATTGAATTCTAGTCATATATGCTTAATTCCTAAAGTATATATGTATGTTCTTAAAAATTGTAGCTGGTTATTTTAAAGCAGTAGAAATGACACAATAGTTTACAAGCATTGCTTTTAAATAGCATGGTATGCGTAGATTGTGTCTATTTATTGTATATTAATGATATATACTTTGCTCCATTGATACTCACTTAAAACTTTCTAAGAGAGAAATTAACATTTGAGTTTAATTTTGATATATATATATATAGGTGCTGTGCCAATAATGTTTTATAGATTACTAATTAATTATATATTAATATTTTATATTTAAGGAAAGATTAATAAAACTTTTATATCAATCTCTAATAAAAGGGAACATAACATTAATGTACATTTTATATGGGGAAGTATTAATTAAATTTTAATAAGTAGGTGAAATTTATTATAACAAGTGTGCGACCGTGTCTGTCAAATGTCTGCCGATCACGTTCTTCTTTTAAAGTACTAAGTAATTAATTTTTATACACTTCATTTTATAGAATTAAAATGTCTTTTTTATATTATATTTACTTTATATTATATTTTTTTTGTATTTATTAGAAAATATGCAACTTATAATTAATATGTTTGAGGTGATTATGTAGGATTATATGATTTTTTAAATTAAAAAATTGAAGGGTAAAATAGGAATATAGAAATTATATCATGGTGGAGGTTACATCATGTTTTGGCTTTATATATAGTATAGAAGTATAAATATTAAATTTTAAATAACATGAATCTTTTCTACGTTTTAAAGATGTATATAATTATATTTTTCTATTAACTTATTAAAAATACTAAAATAAAATAAAAATGATATTTTTAAAATGTATAATTTTAAGGTAATAGAAATGTAAGATGCAATTTCCAATAAAAAAATACAAGATGTGACTATATCATTATCCAATAAAAAATTCTTCTAACTCACTCATCATGATGAAATATTCTTGAGCATGCAGTTTTCCTTTTTTTCTTCTACTAAGACTATTTACTAACTTATAGTCAAAGATCGTATGTATATTGTTTTGATCTTTAGGAAATCCTATATTTTTGGTTTAGACAAGAAAAAAAGTAACTTTTATTTTTTATCACACATTGTTATATTTTTTTACTACAAATACTTAATAGACTTCAACACGTAACAGTTATGTCCACCAATTTCTAGACTTGAGCGTATTTAATATAAATTAATTTTTAGTCAAATATTGTTTAATTTTAACTATAGAATAAGTTGTTTTTTTATCGTAAGAGTTTCTCGGCACACATTACAGACATAACTATTTTGAATGTAAACGAGGTGTCTTGTATATAAAAAATATACACAAAATATTTATGTCAATTAGCAAAAAAACAATAGATGTTCAAAAGTTTTTAAACCATGAATAGTAGATAGACAACCAACAACACACCAGGCCAATCAATATAATGATTTACGTAATTTGCAAATCATTTATGTAATTTGCAATATAATGATGTTAAGTTTTGGGCACACTGCTTAAAAGAAATTCACACACGTTTCATTGAAAAGTGACATATAAATGTTTTGAAAGTATTAAAAATGTTTGGTATAGTAATTTCTAGAAAATATTTAAGTTAGTATTTAATATGTATATACTGACAGTGTAAATATTTTTTATACTGTCAGTCAATCATCCACCATTGATTTATTAACCATTATTGACTCTCAAATAAAAGTAGTACAAATTAATGGTGGATGATATGCTGACAGTGTAAAAAACTTTACACTATCAATACACAGATTTTAAACTATTTAACTTGTGTCAATGAGTAATATAATGATGTACTAGGTTTACAAATTATGTGGGAGAGTCTCTATGGAAGAATTTCTCCCTCATATCGACTTAGTACGGCTCAGAGAATTGTTATTAATTATTTTTGTAATGTGTCAGCTTAAATTTAGGGTGGAAAATGAACCAAAACAAGTATACTTTTTTTAAACTTTACTCAATATTTAGTTGGATAAACTTAGTTAATAAAACAAATAAATTGAACTTAAATAAGAAATTAGGCTTATTAAATATATGAGTTGAACTATAATTGTCTTCATTATATATATAAGAATTTTTTTTAATTTAAACATATTATATAATGGGAAAATTCGTAAACTCTCTATAAACTTTATGTGTTTTGCAAGTAGTAATTATGAACTATTTTTTCTTACTAATTACTCCTTAAGCTTTATTATTTGGTGAAATTGGTCCTTGTATAAATATATTATTAAATTACTAGTAGACTAGCAATGAAATCGATACAATCAAACTTACAGTAGTAGCAACGCAATTGTGCAGGTTGGCCAATGTTAATATCAAGAGGAATTCGTTATCAACATAAAAAATTAATTGAGAAGAAGATGATATGTAAATTTTATAGCTAAAAGTGGTTAATGCAATAATATTATTATATATTTAAAATTAAAATTAATAATCATTACCTAATAATAATTGAGGTTAAAGAAATGTATTAGTTAAAAAAATTCATTTTTATTAATTACCATTATCTCTATGCAGAGGCCAACTTTACTAACAATTAAAGTTTAAAAGATAATTAAAAAATAATAATTCATGGTGACTACTTGCAAGAAATAAAAATTTAAGGTATTTTTATAGACGCTTACAAAATAATCAAGGCAATAAGATGAACTAATCAGTTCATGAACTTTTGTAGAACAAACAAATTCAAGTCGAAGAGACGAATCAAATAATTCACAAACTTAAATTGGGTTGAGTTTGAACTGGAAACAAAACTAGTATGGAATTCGAATTGAGTTTGAAGCTAAACAAATTCTCATGAGCTGAATTGAGCTTAATAAATGTTCAATTTGGTTTTGTTCATTTCTTGTGAAATAAAAATAAACCAAATATATTTCTTTCGTGCCTAACATTACTATTCATCCTATTAGTTAATGAAAAATATTAACATTACTATTGTCCATACTATAATAGTAATTATTTATCTATTTGTATATGCCAAAAATAATCAATTAATATATTTCTATAGGTTATTTTTTAAAGTTTCCACCTTCTTTGTTAATGAACATTTCAATTTAATGTTTTTATTATCTTTTTTGGAGGCCTTACTCTCCTATCATTAAAGGGATTCATTTATTTCAATGGACTGTGAATTTAAGACATTTTAATAGAAATATTAATTCTTTCTGCACATATCCTAATTTACTTATTAATTTCTAAAATTTAAAACTGATTAAATTAAATGAATCAAATCCATATCAACCAAAAAGTATTGATCATGTGATATAAAATTATACTAGATCCCCCAAAATGATCAAAAAATAAAGGGTTCGATCATTATGAGCGAGATATAAATTCACTACCAATAAAACAATCAATATCAATTAAGTGAGATTGATGAAGAAGCTAAAGGTTTGTCTAAGGATAAAATTCAAATATAAATAGATTGTACGAGCAAGAAGAAGGCTTACTATCAATTCCGCAGTCACAGCATGGACCACTTTTCCTCATATTCCTCAAGTTCCTCTTAGCCAACTAGGTAGTGCAAATTTGAGGAATTAGATTAGTTTCTTCAAACCGGTACATTTGTGAGTTAAATTTTGGATTAAAAAGAAACGACATAGAAGACTTAAAAGTCGTGAAATACTTTTGTGAAATACATTTGTAAAATAACTCTGATTTATTTTCCTTCCATTCATTCCCCTCCAAAATTCAACTCGCAAATATACCTTTATTTGCAAGTTATATTGTGGAGTAGAAAGAGAAAAAAAGCTTTGAAATTATTCATGAAATATATTTATAACATGACTTTATAGAAAACTATAAATCAAAGGACAATATATGCTACCAAATTTTAGGACTTGCACATATAGTGGGTAAATAAAATGGAATTTAATTGAAAATTCATAGAGTGAAAGTCACAAGATTCCAAAATGTTCTTACCTTCTTCTTGTTCATTCTTACCTTCCTTTGCATTTTTGCCTTCATCTTGCTCCTTCTCCAATGATAGTGTTCGCTCTGTATAAGAGAGAGAATATCATATACATGTAAATGGGGTAGAATAATAGAGTCTTAAATCAAATATGAGAACGTTGGTTGTTTGCTATAGGGTGGACTAAACTCCATTTAATGCGGTAAAAATGTAATCAATGGATGAAATATAAAATGACATTTTAGATTGAAGAGCTTGGGAAATGTAGTGCCCTAAAAGTTGATAGATTATAAGAGTGTAATATTCATATATGACATTGTAAATATTTATAGTACATCATTCACCATTCATTTATATTACTTTTATGTAAAAGTCAATAATAATTAAAAAAAAATGATAAATAATATAATGACATTATAAAAAAATCTTACTGCTATCAATGTTGTCGGTATATACATCTTTTACTCTTATAATAAATTGATCTTGAGTGTAAAATATACACTCCCAATGAATTAGCTAAGGTGTATTAGATATCAATATAGTTTATCTAATCAAAGATGAATGCATTTTTTTGCTAAAAAAAAACATAATAAATGATTGAGTGATCAATCAAAAATGCATTTAATTATTAATTTTTATCAGCAAATTAATGATTTGACATAAATAAAATATATTAGAAAATCAAATGGTATTCCTATTCACACATAAAATTAACCATTACAATCAATAATACAACTAGAAGGATTCACCTCTAATTCCACGAAAGAGTAAGAAAAACCAGGGAAACAAGCAAGAAGAATGTTCTACGAGTGAAGAGAAAATTAAGCTCATACCTATTCAAGATGAAAAAAAATACTAAAAAATAACTCTATTTCTATCAACCAAATAGACCACATAATGATCAATTGTTTAATTAGATATAGCAAGGGTAGAAAAAGAATAAATTTTGCCTTAAACATGACTCAATTATATAATAACATGAGTCTAACATATGTTTACCTATATGAAATTTTTTAAGGTATAAGTCTGAGTTGACTTATTTAAAAGTCTTTTCTACCATAAAATCTTTAAATAGGCTTAGGCACATGCTTTTCAATAGACTTATATATTGAAACAATTAAATTATATATTTTTATATTCAAATTTTAAATATAATAACAATTTTAGTTATATTAAATGAGAAGAGATTCGTCTACACTTAAATTAAGTTACGTTCAATCACATCTATTTATTTTTTTAAATTCAACGGATCAAGTGAGTAAATGAAATAAGTGATAAAAGAGAATTAAGTAGTGTAATATAATTAAATAAGCCGATCTACTATGCTTAAGATAGTGACTCAAGTGAAAACATTTTTCATATAAAAACTGCAAGAACAATAAATTTAAGTCGTACAATTAATCAAATTAAAAGTTAGTTAATGATTATATGACCACTTTAAAAAGTCATGTGTATTTATCTTTAAATCTTAACCAATCAAATTATATTATTGATACATATTAATTGTTCTTAATTTTTACAATAAAAACTATTCTCATTTGAGTCAATTCCTCTTATACTCTCATTTATGTCATACAAATAGTCAAATTAAAAGTTAAATCATCACAAGATCAATTTAAAAATCATATATATTTATCATTCAATCTTCTTCAATCAAATTATATTAACGGATGAATGTTAATTGTATTCATTGATCAATTTTAAATTACCTAAAGTCTCACAAATTAAGTTAAATAATTTTTTTTAAGAAATCTTAGCATGATTATGTATGAAACAAATTGTGTCTTACCTCTTATATATGTCCACTTCAAAAAGTCATATATAATTATTATTCAATTTTGATCAATCAAACTGTATTCATTGATGTATATTAATTGTACTCATTAACGCATTTTACCAAATCTTTCAATGACTTATTTTTTTATAAAAAAAACCGTGTCTTACCTCTGATATGTGAAGTTATAGGATATTGATATGTGGTATAACATTTTTCAACCTAGACACAAAATTTAAATTAAAGAATATCTCTTATTTCCTTTTGATTTTTTTAAAACTTTACCATAATAAAACCTTTTAGAATTATATATCATTATCCGAATGGAAAATTAAATTATTAGGCTCTATCTTCCATCAAATACTCTTTTATATACTAAAAAGGTTAAAGTATTAAATATATTTATGTCTTCAATACATTGTATGCATGCATCCTAATAGAAAATACCATTCATTGAGAAAATCGAATGTATATCATATGGGCAGAGTATTTTCCATGTACAAAGTATTTTGATGTATTTACGAGCAAATAACAAAAGAAACCTTCATTGTTTAGATGTTTTGCTATATAAATTTTGAAAACGGGAAAGAGAATAAAAGTTGGGGTCGCAATCATAATTATCCAAGATATAATCAAAATATGGGCGACTATTATAGTTATTAGTAACTAGTATGCAAGTGTGTATATGATACTTTATGCATTTCATTTTGAAGAATCAAAATGATTGTTTTATTCAATGTGCTTTGTATTGTAAATTTGTTGTCTTTATTATAATGTTTCAATTTAAAGTGAGAGAGCGATTTATATGTTGGTGATGGTTATGTAAGATTATATTTTTTTTTGCAAAAATTAAATAATGTTAAGAGTAAAATAGAAAAATG
>NC_032009.1:29011619-29012176 GCF_001865875.1 Lupinus angustifolius
CTGAGTTCTGCATTTGAACCATCATCTTTATCTTCCGATATAACGTTTGTTCTTCTACGCTTCTTGTTCTTCTTTCTTTTGAAAGTATGATGCTTTTGTAGGGCTGGACAAGCACATTTTAGATGATCTGGTTTTATGCATATTGAGCATGTAGATTTTTGCTTTGACGTTGATGCTTCCCTATTTGTTGTAGACCTTTGTACTTCTTTGGCTCCATGTATCCTTTCTAGAGTGTCCCAAATTTCGCAACTTGACACTCTAAGGAATTATTTTTCTTCTAGAGCCGACACAAGAATGTTTTTGGCTTTAAGGTCGTATTATACTTTCTTCTTGTCTTCATCACTCCATGAAGATTTAGGCTTTATTTTCCTTATACTGTTGACAACAGTAAAGGGTATATATGGTCCTTCTTCAATGGCATTCCATATGTCCAAGTCTTGGGATTCAATGAAAATCCTCATTCTAATTTTCCAGAAGTCGTAGCACTCTCCAACAAAGCTTGGAGGGCGGTTTATGTTGGAACCTTCTCCTAGGAATGATCTTGAGGCCATCTTGAT
>NC_032009.1:29012276-29049198 GCF_001865875.1 Lupinus angustifolius
AGAAAATTGTATGAAAGTTGTATGTATTCTCTTCTGTAATGTGTGTTGTTTGTGTGAGAGTTTAGAGCCTTTATATAGAGTTTACAAACACCCTTTGAAGGTTTCTGAAAGTGTATGAGTTGTTTGGAGTGAAGAGATTTCGTTTGGAGTGAAGAGATTTCGTTTGGAGTGAAGAGATTTCGTTTGGAGTGAAGAGATTTCGTTTGGAGTGAACACCTTTCACTTTGAAATCTGAAAAACACTTCCAACAGCTCTCAGTAATGGGTTACTCAAACTTTCTGTCCACTTGAAATTCGAATTTTACATTGAGTAATCGGTTACTCACATTGAGTAATCGGTTACTCAACTCTCTGTCCAACAGATATTTAAATTTAATTTTGAGTAATCGGTTACTCTCTTTGAGTAATCGATTACTCAGCTTCAAAATTCAGTTTTTCAGTTGGATAACTCTTTTCTCACAATGTAACCTGTTACTCAATGAAGTAACCTGTTACACACTATTTTTGAAAAATGTTTTAAGTCTTTTAAAAGTGTCTCACATTTTCTAAAAAATAGTTTGAGCAATTATACTTGTATATACTTAAGAGTTTAGGATAGAAGTACTTACAAAGACTTAATCTAATGTCTTGAAGCTTTATCTTCATTTGTCTTCATAAGTCATCTTCCTTTTCTTCTTTTTGGTGATGTTGGTGTCTTCACCAAAACCGTGCCAAGGTCAAGAGCAAAATCTTCTTCACATTTTTAAAATGTATAATTTTAAGGTAATAGAAATGTAAGATGCAATTTCCAATAAAAAATATAAGATGTGACTATATCATTATCAAATAAAAAAAATTTCTAACTCACTCATCATGATGAAATATTCTTGAGCATGCAGTTTTCCTTTTTTTCTTCTCCTAAGACTATTTACTAACTTATAGTCAATGATCGTATGTATATTGTTTTTATCTTTAGGAAATCCTATATTTTTGGTTTAGACAAGAAAAAAAGTAACTTTTATGTTTTATTATACATTGTTATATTTTTTTTACTAGAAATACTTAATAGACTTCAACACGTGACAGTTATGTCCACGAATTTCTAGACTTTTTTTTTAAAACAAGGGTGAAACTACACCCACAAATATATTAAAGAAGCCAATAACCATTACAAGTCCCTAAACCTATAGTTAGAGAGGGGTAACAAATTTTTATGAAAATCATGCAACAAGAAGGAAGGAGGGGAATTCCACCAATTATCGATTCTATAATTTACACCAAAGTTTACCAATCTATCTGCACAAGTATTACCTTCCCTAAATATATGGGACACTTTAACTTGCTTATCCAACATAGCTTTTTTGCACTTGTTCATAAGGTTGCTTAGCTTCCAAGGAACCGACTTACTACCCCTGAAAATTTCCACCACCGAGGTTGAGTCACATTCCAACCAGATTAGTAACCAACCTTTCGAATGAGCAATCTGGACAGCCATAATGGCAGCAAGCACTTCTGCATAAAGAGAATCCTGTATGCTAAAGTAAGAGGCAAAGCAACCCAACCACTCTCCCTTGCCATCCCTGAAAATTGCACCACCCCCTGAATGCCCCGGGAACCCCTTAGCCGCCCCATCAGTGTTTATCTTCACCAACCCATCAAAGGCAGTGCCCAATTGATCTCTGCAATAACATGAAAGGCTCTCAGGATAGAGAATTCCAGCACAGAAGGTTTAGCACATAGCTGAGTTGAGTTGCCAGTGAAAGAAGTACTCAACTTGATATTGGCAATTGCTTGTGCAGAGGAGATGTGCAAATTATCAAATATGGCTTTATTCCTGCAGAACCAGATAGCAGAAATAGAATTGATAATAGCAGAAACAAGAACCTGCTTCAATTGAGGACTCCATTGATTTGAGAGGGACATAAGGCTCTGGAGGGAAACATGATCCAGGTAGAAACCTATTTGGGAACTCAACCAGTTCCATATCAACTTAGCAAAGCTACAATTGAAGAAAAGATGGGTAGAAGATTACTCAATTGATCTACACGTATTGCATATAGAAGGCAGAGCCAATCCTCTCAACTTCAGATTCTCATTAGTTGGCATTCTATTATTGTATAGTCTCCAAGTGACAAAAGACTTAGAAGGAGGAATAGAGATTGACCAAATTTCTGTGCACCAATTATCCCGAGCCTGGTTAGGTTTAGTGAAGATGTAGGCCTCTTTGGAAGTTAGGATCCCATCACTAATGTGAGGCCAGGCCAACTTGTCAGCTAAGTTTCAGCTAGGAATGGGGGTCTTCATTATCTGTTGACAAACAGCAGGGTGCATCCTAGCCATCCAATAGGGGATTATCCAGGCCGAGGCAGTAATGAAGTCAGTAACCTTTGCTAATAGAGCAGAGGAAATTGGAGCAGGGATGCCAAGAGTTTCAACTAAGGATTTCCCCAGCCAAATATCCACCCAGTATCTTATGCTTGTTCCATTGCCCAACAGCCAAATTGAGTTCTCTAAGATGACATGCCAGTGCTTCTTTATGCTAGGCCAGATGGAGGACTTTATGTAGGAAGACTTAGGCTCTTTATTTCTGCAGAATCTAGTCTTGTAGAAGTTAGCCCATTCCTGAGAGGAGGAGTTCATGTCCCAAGCCAACTTTAACATTGCTGCCTGATTCAATAGCTTTATTGATCTCAAACCAAGCCCACCCTCTTTGACAGGGCAGCAACCCTTGTGCCAAGCAACTGTGACTAGCTTCTTGACCTTAGTATCTCCTGACAAGATGAAATTCCTTATGCAACTATCCAGTCTATTAAGCAAATTGACTGGCCAGCTATAAACCTGAAAACTATAAACAAGCATACTATGAATTATAGACTTAACAAGCTCCACTCTGCCCATAATTGAGAGACAAGATCCTTTCCACTTGGCCAACTTGTTGACAATTCTGTCTGCTATTGGCTGCAGATGAATAGCTTTAGGTATCCCTTTGAACACAGGCACCCCAAGATAGTTGAAAGGCAAACTACCAGCTCCTAAACCCAGCCAGGTAGTTAGCTTGCCAATTTTCCTAGCATTGGCCTGAGTTGAGAAGAACTTACACTTGCTGAGATTTAAACATTGACCAGAAATTTTTCTATATTCATGGAATAAGTCCTTTATGGCTAACAATTCTCTCTTTATTCCTCTACAGAAAACCAAAATATCATCAGCATAGAGCACATGACTAGGGGTTGCAATCTTGGGACCAGCAATTGTGCTAAATTTCCCAATATCCAACAACTTAGTTAGCCCTTTGCTGATCACTTCTTTAGCCAAACAAAACAAAATGGGGGATAATGGGCTCCCTTGTCTAACACCTCTTTTGCAGCTAAAATAACCCACAAAATGGCCATTTACAGAGATGGAGAGTCTAGCAGAGTTTAGGATAACCTCAATCCATTGTATGAAGGAGCTAGCAAAACCAAAGGCCTTGAGAGTATCCCTAAGGAACTTCCAATCAATAGTGTCAAAGGCCTTTTTGACATCCAGCTTGAGAGCTAAGTTTCCACCAAGGGTTTTATGATCAAGAAGGTTGATTGCCTTAGAAGCTATGCAGATGCAATCATGAATATGCCTATCTTTGATGAATCTTCTTTGATGCTTAGAGATGATTCTAGGAGCAATTGTTGCAAGTCTATCAGCCAAGACCTTGGTGATGATTTTGAATTGGAAATTTGCTAAAGAAATTGGCCTAAAGTCTTCAATTTTATCAGCAGAAGGGAATTTAGGAATCAGAACAAGGTTGTTAGAGTTGAGGTTTGGAAGAATCCAACCTTGGGTGAAAAACTGATTCACAGATTGGCACACATCATGACCAATGATGTCCCAAAAATCCTGAAAGAAGCAACCACCAAACCCATCAGGACCAGGAGCACCCTCCCCATTCATGGCAAAAACAGCAGCCTTGATCTCATCCTCCAAAGGAATTTTAGAAAGCAAGATGTTATCCTCCTCAGAAACCAGATTAGGAATAACAGAATCAATAAGGTTGCTAGGTTGAGTTTCATTTTCAGAGGCATACAAGTTTGTGAAGTACTCCAACACATGACTATCTATGTCCTGCCTATCAAGCAGAGTATCATTACCATGTCTAAGAATGCACATAGATTTGGTTGCATACCTAATCTTAACAATGTTATGGAAGTAGCTTGTATTCCTATCACCACCAATTTGCCAATTTAATCTGGATTTCTCTTTCCAAAACTCATCCTCAGCCTGTAAGGCAATGAACAACTCTTTTTGAGTCTGCTCCTCATGAGCTAAAATAGTATCATTTTGCCCCTCAGTAGTGATTCTTTGCTGAATGTCCTCAACCTGGGAGAGAGCCTTCTTAACCCTCAAGTGGATGTTTCCAAAGACCTCCTTGTTCCAGACTTTTAAGATAACCTTCATATCCTTAAGCTTCTTAGATAGGATATACATAGGACACCCCACCACACTTAGCCCAGTGATTTTCAACCACCCTTCTGAGGCTATCATGCTTCAACCACATTTTATGGAACCTGAACTAAGAATGGCTTTTGGAAGCATCATTGGAGAAGCCAAACATTAGAGGATGATGGTCAGAGGAAGATCTAGGCAGAGTGTAGCAGAAGGTTTATTGCCAATTGGCCAGCCAACTATCGTTACACATTGATCTATCCAGTCTTTTTTCAATGTGAGCCAAAACTCTTCTTCTATTCGGCCAAGTGAATTCAGCACCTCTAGTCAGAATGTGATGCAACTTTCCTTCCTCGAATAACCTCTTAAAGTCCTCACAAACAATTCTATTTGGCAAATAGGCTCCTTTACACTCATTGGCTCCTAGAACAGAGTTAAAGTCCCCCATGCAACACCAAGGCCCCTGGTTTGCAGAGATTAGAGACAAGATGTTAGCCCAAAGAGCCCTTCTCCTCAAGTAATTAGTGTGAGCATAAACATCACAAATGAACACAAGATGACTATCCTACATCAAGAATATGGAGATTTGTTGAGAGGTGTTGGAAATGATTTGAGGATTGATACCATCACGACAGGCCCCCCCATATATTGGGCAACAAGCTACCCCTATCATTTTCAATGAAAGGCTTCAATTTCAAAGCAGACTAAAAGAAAGGATTGACTTTATTCAAAGGAACCATGGGCTCAGAGATGAAAACAACATCTGGCTTATTGATTGAGCAAAGCTTTTTAAAAACTAGTCTAGTTTTGGGATTTCCCATTCCTCTATTGTTCCAATATAAGACCTTCATTTGGAAACATTTAGATAACCTCCCCTACGGGTAAAGTGAATCTTTTCCAGGCTTTGCTTCTGTCTCAATTTTTTCTTTTGAGACTTTGACAGAACTTTTGTGTATGAACCCTCCTTAGTTGTGTCCTTAGCTATGTTACTCTCCTCTCTTTCCCCCATATTCTCCTCCTCCTCCTCATCTGCCCAAAGTCTTCCCACAATTCTAGACTCATTTGCTGCCAAGACATTGTTCATCTGGCCAATTTGTTGAACTATGAAATTCTCCTCTGGTATGAGTTGCATAGAAATCTCATTCTCCAGTGAGTCTTCCACTCTAGTATCACTAGATTCCCCATCCGAGGGATCCTCATGAGCACTTGCCTCCACAATAAGGGGAAGCCCCTCCTTCTGATGTTGATCTAGTTGAAGATTGACATTGTTGTCAAAGTCCAACTCAATAACCAGATCATTTTCCACCTCTTGCTGCTTATCAGGCACAGAGTCACTTCTATGTATAGGAGTGCTCCCTGTGTGACCGATGCCTGAAGCAGGGCCATTGTTTGGTATTATCTTCGGGATTTTCCCCATAGAGTTATCTTTCTTATGCCTTTGAAGATCCACTCCTGGTTCCTTATTTGTTCTCCTGCAGTTTGAGATCAGATGGCCAATAGATTGACATCCTGAGCAGAAATCAGGGAGATTTTCATACTCAATGTGCACAAAGAACGCAAAGCCTTCTCTTTCCACCAATATTTGGTTGGGCAGGGAACCTTTAAGATCAATATCCACCAAGATTCTGACAAAATGCCCAAAGGATCTACTAGATGTTGCCTCATCCAGAGAAATTGGAACACCCAGACCACTAGCAATAGAGAACAAGATCTTAGCACTATAATATTCCAGAGGTAAACCCAGAATCCTGACCCAACATTGCGTGTGTGAAACCTTCTAAAGGTTGGGGTTGAAATCAGGGGACCACAAGGATAGCCTAAGGAAACCTGGCTTCAAGCTCCAAGAACCAATGGCACAGATCGACCTCATTTCCTCAACCAAAGCAAATGAGAAATCATAGAACCCTCGACCTAGAGATATCATGCTCCATGTTCCAATCATACTCCATGTTCCAATCATACTGCAGAGATATTGAAGCTTTCCTCTCAGTTCAGTGAACCTAAGGGGCGTGTCTCCCTTGGATAGATTAAGTCTTCCATGAAGGTGAGTTTTACACATTTGAAGACCCGCTTGATACTCCTCTTCTGGTATCTTAATAGCAATAGCATCTCCTTTGATACACGGCTGGGGCAGCTGAGAGATGGAGATATCACACATTGCTTTGAGGACATGTGCAAAGGATTTTGCCTTGTGAACTTTCGAGGTTGTTGGAGCTGGAACCTGTTTGACCACTATAGCAGCTGGATCCTCTAGATTGGCCAAGAAGTTCCAAGGAATCATTGTCTTATGAGTTGGAGGCTTCATCATTGTAGTTCCTAGATTGCTGGAGTTCTTCATCATGGTGCTTCCAAGATTGTTGGAGTTCTTCATCATTGTGCTTCCAAGATTCTTGGAGTTCTTCATTAAATTAGTTCATGCCCTAGCAGAGCAAAGGTGCACGCTCTTGTTTCTTTTCCTCTATAAGTTTTCTTAACCACGAATTTCTAGATTTGAGCATATTTAATATCAATTAATATTTAGTCAAATATTGTTTAATTTTAACTATAGAATAAGTTGTTTTTTTATCCTAGGAGTTTCTCGGCACACACTACAGACATAACTATTTTGAATGTAAACGAGGTGTCTTGTATATAAAAAATATACAAAAAATATTTATGTCAATTAGCAAAAAACAATATATAGCCAAAAGTTTTTAAACCATGAATAGTACATAGACAACCAACACAGCTAGCACACCAGGCCAATCAATATAATGATTTATGTAATTTGCAAATCATTTATGTAATTTGCAATATAATGATGTTAAGTTTTGGGCACACTGCTTAAAAGAAATTCACACACGTTCCATTCAAAAGTGACATATAAATGTTTTGAAAGTATTAAAAATGTTTGGTATAGAAATTTCTAGAAAATATTTAATGAGTAATATAATGATGTACTAGGTTTACAAATTATGTGGGAGGGTATCTATCGAATAATTTCTCCCTAATATCGACTTAGTATCACTCAGAGAATTGTAATTAATTATTTTTGTAACGTGTCAGCTTAAATTTAGGGTAGAAAATGAACCAAAACAAGTATACTTTTTTTTAAACTTTACTCAATATATAGTTCGATAAACTTAGTTAATAAAACAAATGAATTGAACTTAAATAAGAAATTAGGCTTATTAAATATATGAGTTGAACTATAATTGTCTTCATTATATATATAAGAATTTTTTAATTTAAACATATTATATAATGGGAAAAATTCATAAACTCTCTATAAACTTTATGTGTTTTGCAAGTAGTAATTATGAGCTATTTTTTCTTACTAATTACACCTTAAAATTTATCATTTGGTGAAGTTGGTGCTTGTATAAATATATTATTAAATTACTAATAGACTAGCAATGAAATCGATATAATCAAACTCACAATAGTAGCAATGCAATAGTGCAGGTTGGCCAATGTTAATATCCAGAAGAATTCTTTATCAAGATAAAATATTAATTGAGAAGAAGATGATAGGTAAATTTTATAGCTAAAAGTGGTTAATGCAATAATATTATCATATATTTAAAAGTAAAATTAAATAATCATTACCTAATAATAATTGAGGTTAAAGAAATGTATTAGTTAAAAAATTTCATTTTTATTAATTAACATTATCTCTATGCAGAGACCAACTTTACTAACAATTAAAGTTTAAGAGATAATTAAAAAGAAAAAATAATTC
The DNA here is from genome assembly GCF_001865875.1 of Lupinus angustifolius. Taxonomy (NCBI): domain Eukaryota; kingdom Viridiplantae; phylum Streptophyta; class Magnoliopsida; order Fabales; family Fabaceae; genus Lupinus; species Lupinus angustifolius. The sequence goes on from NC_032009.1 coordinate 29,020,395, forward strand.
ATGGTGACTACTTGCAAAAAAATATAAAGTTTAAGGTATTTTTATAGACTCTTACAAAATAATCAAGGTAATAAGATGAACTAATCAGTTCGTGAACTTTTGCAGAACAAAACAACTCAAGTCGAAGAGATGAATCAAATAATTCACAAACTTAAATAGGGTTGAGTTTGAACTGGAAATAAAACTCGTATGGAATTCAAGTTAAGTTTGAAGCTAAACAAATTGTTATGAGCTGAATTGAGCTTAACAAATGTTCAATTTAGTTTTGTTCATTTCTTGTGAAATAAAAATAAACCAAATATATTTCCTTCATGCCTAACATTACTATTCATCCTATTAGTTATTGAAAAATATTAACATTACTATTGTCCATACTATAATAGTAATTATTTATCTATTTGTATATGCCAAAAATAATCAATTAATATATTTCTATAAGTCATTTTTTAAAGTTTTCCCCTTCTTTGTTAATGAACATTTCAATTTAATGTTTTTATTATCTTTTTTTGAGGCCTTACTCTCATATCATTAAAGGGAATCATTTATTTCAATGGACTGTGAATTTAAGACATTTTAATAGAAATATTAATTCTTTCTGCACATATCCTAATTTACTTATTAATTTCTAAAATTTAAAACTGATTAAATTAAATGAATCAAATCCATATCAACCAAAAAGTATTGATCATGTGATATAAAATTATACTAGATCCCCCAAAATGATCAAAAAATAAAGGGTTCGATCGTTAAACAGATTGTACGAGCAAGAAGAAGGCTTACTATCAATTCCGCAGTGACAACATGGACCACTTTTCCTCATATTCCTCAAGTTCCTCTTAGCCAACTAGGTAGTGCAAATTTGAGGAATTAGATTAGTTTCTTCAAACCGGTACAATTGTGAGTTGAATTTTGGATTGAAAAGAAAGGACATAGAAGACTTAAAAGTCTTGAAATACGTTTGTGAAATACATTTATAAAATAACTCTGATTTATTTTCCTTCCATTCATTCCCCTCCAAAATTCAACTTGCAAATATACCTTTATTTGCAAGTTATATTGTGGAGTAGAAAGAGAAAAAAAGCTTTGAAATTATTCATGAAATATATTTATAACATGACTCCATAAAAAACTATAAATCAAAGGACAATATATGATGCCAAATTTTAGGACTTGAACAAATAGTGGGTAAATAAAATGGAATTTAATTGAAAATTCATAGATTGAAAGTCACAAGATTCCAAAATGTTCTGACCTTCTTCTTGTTCATTCTTACTTTCCTTTGCGTTTTTGCCTTCATCTCGCTCCTTCTCCAATGATTGTGTTCGCTCTGTATAAAAGAGAGAATATCATATACATGTAAATGGGATAGAATAATAGAGTCTTAAATCAAATATGAGAACGTTGGCTGTTTGCTATAGGGTGGACTAAAATCCATTTAATGCGGTAAAAATGTAATATAAAATGACATTTTAGATTGAAGAGCTTGGGAAATGTAGTGCCCTAAAAGTTGATAGATTATAAGGGTGTAATATTCATATACTGACATTGTAAAGATTTATAGTATATTATTCACCATTCATTTGTATTACTATTGTCGACGTTGTCGGTATATACATCTTTTACTCTTATAATAAATTGATATTGAGTGTAAAATATAGACTCCTAATGAATTAGCTAAGGTGTATTGAGATGTAGTTTATCTAATCAAAGATGAATGCACTTTTCTTCCGTCCTTTACCCTCAAACTCTTTCTCTTGAATACATTTTTTTGCTAAAAAAACATAGTAAATGATTGAGTGATCATTCAAAAATGCATTTAATTAATAATTTTTATCAGCAAATTAATGCTTTAACATAAATAAAATATATTAGGAGATCAAGTGATATTCCTATCCACACACAAAATTAACCATTACAATCAATAATACAACTAGAAGGATTCACCTCCAATTCCACAAAAGAGTAAGAAAAACCAGGGAAACAAGCAAGAAGAATGTTCCACGAGTGAAGAGAAATTAAGCTCATTACCTATTTAAGATGAAAAAAAATGCTAAAAATGACTCTATTTCTATCAACTAAATAGACCAAATAATGATCAATTGTTTAATTAAACATAGCAAAATAGAAAAAAACTAGATTTTGCCTTAAACATGACTCAATTATATAATAACATATGAGTCTAACATATGTTTACCTATATGAAAACAATTAAGGTATAAGTCTGAGTTGACTTATTTAAAAGTCTTTTCTGTCATAAAATCTTTAAATAGGCTTAGACACATGCTTTTCAGTATAAGAGAAACAATTAAATTATATTTTTTATATTCAAATTTAAAATATAATAACAATTTTAGTTATATTAAAAGAGGAGAGATTCGTCTACACTTAAATTAAGTTACGTTCAATCACATCCATTTATTTTTTTAAATTCAACGGACCAAATGAGTGAATGAAAGATGTGATAAAAGAGAATTAAGTAGTGTAATATAATTAAATAAGCCCATCTACCATCCTTAAGATAGTGACTCAAGTGAAAACATTTTTCAGAGAACAATAAATCTAAGTCGTGCAATTAATCAAATTAAAAGTTAGTTAATGATCATATGACCACTTTAAAAAGTCATATGTATTATTTATCTTTAAATCTTAACCAATCAAATTATATTCATTGATGCATATTAATTGTTCTCATTTTTCACAATAAAAACTATTCTCATTTGAGTCAGTCTCATTTATGTCATACAAATAGTCAAATTAAAATTGAAATGATCATAAGATCAATTTAAAAATCATATGTATTTATCATTCAATCTTGTTCAATCAAATTATATTAACGGATGAATATTAATTGTATTCATTTGAAATTTTTAAATTACCTAAAGTCTAAAATATTATGTTAAATAATTTTTTTAAGAAATCTTAGCATGACTTTATTTATGAAAAAAACTATGTCTTACCTTTTATATATGTCCACTTCAAAAAGTCATATATATTTATTATTCAATTTTGATCACTGAGAATATTATCACCATCTTTTAACATTGACATAGACTTTGTTACTTGTTTGACTTTTGTGATTTTATGGAAGAAATTGGTGTTTCTATCTTCCTGCACATGCCAATTAAGCCTAGCCTTCTCCCTCCAGAATTCCTCTTCTATCTTGAGAGCTTGCAAGAGATGATTCTGAGCTATTTCTTCCTGCTGAAGTAGCTCAGAGGTAGGACCAGAATTATCAATACAGTTTTGAATTGTTGTCACATCATCAGAGGTCATTTTAACATTTTGGTGAATGTTTCCAAACACCTGAATGTTCCAATTTTTCAACTCTTTCGTTAAGTTCTTGAGCTTTTGTGCCATAATAAACATAGGGCACCCCACCACTTCCACCTTCAGGATTCAGCAATAATTCTCTTGCAATCAGGGTGATGCGCCCACATTTTATAGAACCTAAACTGAGGTCTCCTAGCAATCCAGACCTTAGTAGCACAAAGAAGGATAGGATGATGATCATAGGAGACCTTAGGCAAGATGCAACAGTGGACTTGGTCCCAGACTTCAAGCCATTGATCATTGTAGAGACTTCTATCCATCCTTCTTTCAGTTAGATCATGCCCCCTTCTTTTGTTGCACCAAGTAAACTCAGTACCTCTTGTGACTAAATGCACTAGGTTAGCATCATCTGAGAAGTTCCTAAAATCATTAGAAGCAACTCTACTAGGCAATCTCCCCCCTCTGCATTCGTTAGCCCCCAAGGCAGCATTAAAGTCTCCAAGGCAGCACCGAGGACCATCATGGTTGAGCATAATACTTTGGACTTCAGACCAGAGATTTCTTCTTTGAATCATATTGGTATGGGCATACACAACACAGACATTAACCTGCTGATTATCAATTGTAATAGACATGGAGATCTGCTGAGGGGAGTTAGATATTAAAGTATGGTCTACATCAATTCTACAAATACCCCAAAGGTTAGATCTCAAAGGCCCTCTGCTGTTAGTGGCAAACATCTTAAAGTTTAGAGCACTCCAAAAGTTAGGATCAAAGTCATCTGCAGATATCATAGGCTCAGAGATGAATATTAAGTCAGGTTTATTGAGCAAACAAAGATTTTTTAGGACAAGTTTAGTGTTTAGATTTCCTAAACCTCTGCAGTTCCAATAAAGAACTTTCATTGAGCATTAATTGAGAATTTACCCTTTTGGGTGTAGTGAACCTTCTCATTCTTAGTCTTTTTCTTTTGTCTCTTTTTCTGAGACTTAGAAAGGACTTCTATGAAAATGCCATCTTCTTGTGTTTCATCCTCATCTGGATCATCATCAACCCATAATCTCCCAATTAGTCTCATATCATTAGCTGCTTTTAGATTGACCATTTCCTCCACAAATTGGACAGAGCCTTCATTCCCCTGAGTATGTTGAACCAACTCCTCAGCCAGATTATCCCCTTCGATCTGAGTTCTATTAGCAGAAGCAATAGGAGATAGGTTAGATTCCTCTACTCTTGTTTCCACGATGTCCTCATCAGAAGAATCATTGATGTGTTTTTCATAAGAGTCATTTATGACCCTTGTAGCATTATCAGTTACTTTTTCTATACCCTTAGGGATATTGGCTTCTCTATTAGTTTCAAGATGAATGTAGATTTCATTATCTTTTCCATTCTGTGTTGGCTTTGAAGCCTCTTAAGCACCAGGGATATTGGCTTCTCTTCCACTCTTGATCTTGGAAGCCTCTTGAGCACCATCTTTTTTAGCCATTTTCCTGCAGTTGGACACCAGGTGACCTATAAAATGACATCTAGTGCATAGGTCTGGTAAATTCTCGTATTCAATTGATACAAAAAAAATCAAAACCTTCCCGTTCTACCAAGATTTGTTCAGGTAAGTTTGCTTTGAGGTTGATGTCCACCAACACCTTAGCGAAGTGCCCGAAACTTCTATTATTTGTCACTTCATCCAATGAAATAGGAACTCCTATTCTACATGCGATTGAGAATAGGATCCTTGGGCTCCAGTATTCTTGAGGGAGACCTACTAGCTTAACCCAACACTGAGCATGAGAAAGTTTTTGAATACTTGGGTTAAAATCAGGGGTCCAAAGGAATAACCGAATCAAAACCGGTTTCAGGTTCCACGAGCCAACATCACAAACACTTCTCATATCATCAATAGAGGAGAATGAAAACTCATAGAAGCCTCTACCAAGGGGTATCATGTTCCATTTTCCCAGTTTACTCCACAGAGCAGAGAGTTTGGCTTTAAGCTCTGTGAACTTCATTGGTGTATCCCCTTTTGAGAGGATAAGCCTGCCATGGAGATGGGTCTTGCAACGTTGCAATCCAGCTTGATATTCATCCCCGGGAATCATGATTGCGATGGCATCTCCCTTTATACAGGGTTGAGGCAGTTGTGAGATAAAGATATCACAAGAATTCTTTAGAGCTTGTGCAAAAGATTTTTTTTGTTCTGGATGCTTCACATTTTCTTCGGTGAGGGATGGTTCTACGAGAAATCCCCAAGGAATTGCAGGCACAGAAATAGACATGATTTTATCGTTCCAAGGAAGTGGGAGGGGATCTCCAAGAAAGTGGGAGAAACCCTAGCAGAGCTTAATTCATCCGTTCTGCCACTCCTTTTGTACATTTTGGTTAGACTTGTGCTAAGTTTTCTGAAGAGTTTGGTCAAGTAATCCATTAACACATTTGTGAGTTCTTCCAGTTTTTTAGAAAAGTTCAAACAATTCTCTATACATTCTGATAATCCCAACGTGTGATGGATAAATATTTTGTAAGTCTAGGAAGAACATACCCACAAATCTATATCACATAAAAAATGTAACACGTTTATATTATATTGTGAAGAAATTTATACATATAAGTTAAAAACCACATTAGGGAAATTACCCACACTAGCTAACCACAACTTGGTTTGTATAAGAATTAAGGTCTAGGAACTATTTCAATTGTTTAATAAATTCAGAGAATTAAAACAATCAAAAGTTATGGATATAAAAAAGTATATGTACTCACTTCACAAAATATGGCTTGATGATGAGCAAGAAATGATATGAGTGATGTTGTTTTCCAGTCCATTTTAGTATATAAATCTTTCACGATTTAGAAGTACCAACTTAATTAACTTCAAATTGGAAGTCAATAAAGGATATAAAGTGATCACAACTAAGGAAACATGACCAAATGAGTTGTTCGCTCTATTCAAAAAATTCAACGGGATTTTCTCTGGGAAGAGACTTATTGTAAAAGGAATATTAATTGGGTTAAATGGGATAAGGTGTACAAACCTAAGTACGAGGGTGGCTTAGGGGTTAAGGATATCCATTCTTTTAATCTTACTCTTCTTGGGAAATCGAATTGGCGAATGATTACTGAGAGTCATAGTCTGTGGAGCAAAGTGTTGAGATCTAAGTATGGTCGAGGTTTCTCTTCTAATTCTTCGAGGGTAGGATTAAGGTCCCCTTATGTTAAAAAGTCTACTTGGGCTAGCGATCTAGGCTTTTCCCTTCTGAGGATTCTGACATCATCCATTGGTTCTGGGAAAGTATTGTTCGTCATGTAGGTGATGGAACTACTACTAGTTTCTGGCATGATAATTGGTTTAGGTCTGCTAACTTTTTCACTAGGTTTAGGAGGCTCTATAACCTTAATCTCTTTCGGAATGGCCATATCACCGATTTCGGTAGATGGGGCGGGGGTGGAAGTGGCATTTAACTTGGAGACGACATCTTTTTACTTGGGAACCTCAGCTAACTAATACTTTTTTTGCAGGAACTTAATCATTCGATGCTTCAAGACACCGCATCTAACTCTTTCAAGTGGAGGCATGACAAATCAAAAGAGTACTCGGTTAGATCTGCTTACAAGCTGCTTACTCACCATAATCACTAGCAAACTCTCATGCAACAACCATCGCCTTCACCTTCTTTTGGAAATCCAAAGCTTCTTTGAAGGTAACTACTTTTGCTTGCAGACTTTTCCAGGACAGAAACACAACTTCGAATGGGGATTTCTTTAAATCGTGATGGAGGAACTGTATGCACCTTTTACAATGAGCATCCCGAATCCTCTCGCCACCTCTTCTCTACGTGCAACCTTACTTACTCAATCTGGCAACTTATCTACAAATGGTTTGACATCAACGTCCAATCCACCACTTTACTACTCACATGGGCACGATGAAAGACAATAAATATTGAAAAGTTTGGAGTGTCATCTGGTTAGCTACAATTTGGATAATTTGGTTATCTAGGAATGACTTTATCTTTAACTCAGTTAAGTCATATCTTCATCAGATTATGGAATCAACAAGGGTGAAATCTTGGTTTTGGATCAACGGTGAGCAGGGAAAATCTCAAATCTCAAATCTCAATTCCATCTGGATTGCTAACCCCCAAGCTTGCCTAAATATTGCATTGCAACTATTTTTGTTCAGCCTTTTCTTCTTTCTCTCTTATAACTCTTATTTTTTTCTAGTAATTTTTTTCTTTTGCATAACAAAAAAAACCAACACTTTAAGATTGATTATGATACTTTATTAATTATTTAATAAAAACTAATTAATCTCATACTTTATATCCTCTCTTTAATTAAACTAAAAACTTCTGTCAATAAGGGAGAGTTAAGAGAGATGGAGAACATGTGGATATGTATCTAGCCATTTATGATATACTCATGCACAAACTTGCACATATACTGGTTTAAATTGCGATCACAATCATTGTTGTGTTATATTCATCACAATTGTGGAAAATTGTAGCTGATGATTTACAATTGTGGTAGTGATTTCATTATGGGGAGTTCAAAAACCATAATATTATAACTGCAGTTATGTTCTGTACAATTTAATCACTGATACCTTGTTACAAACATTACAATCCTCAAATATAGTTTCTCTTACATAAACCTAAGCTGCTACTACTATGACCATGGTACTTACGCGAAAGAGGATACATGTTTAGTGGAAGAAGTAATTTGTGTTATGAGTAACGTTATCAGTACCTTCTTTATTTCACTCGAAATTGGGTAAAGAAAATAACAAGGATGAAAAAATTTGTTATCTACACTTTTTCCAAAATATAAGCCTACTAGTAAAATCCTTGTTTTAGGTCTCTAAAAATATTGTTCATTGCTAATATTATTTTGTAAAAAAATATCTTATTTATTACTTTAGGCTCCTTAAATATCCTTTATCTATTTATTTTGGTTAGTTTAAGAAGGTTTATCTTAATTTTGTTTTAGACCTAACCCACTCCCAAATCTTTCTGCAAACGAACACAACACAAATAAATGATAAAAAAAATCAACAAAAACACAGAAAGCGAATAATCCTTCCAAATTCATATCCCTTCTTTGTAAGTTGTCTTTTGTTACAATTATATTTTAAAATACTTGCTACTATAAGGAACCATCTTCAAAGAAGTTATTTTCAAAAAATTCTTAAATAAATCTAACCACAAAGGTGGTGTACTAGGACTAATATAATTCTAATTAGTCCCTACACGCTCCTGTGTAGTTTTAATAGGGCAATAACTTTATTTTTATAGCCTTTGAAGAACTTCTATTATCCCATAAACAACTTACAGGTTCTCGTGTCTAACAATAAGAGAAATCGAATTATTAGTAACAAAGGAGACTTAATGTTATCTTTCAACTCCAAAAAAACTTCTACTCAGCATTTTGTTTAATCAACAAAAATTGAAGCCCAACTTTAGATTAAGGGAGTCGATAATAATTACGCTTCTAATGTAATTTTCAAATCCTAGTAAATTTTCTATACCTTTGATACATTATTTAACAAAATTCCTTCTACTTATAAAAAGAATAAAAGATTGTAATGGGATAACCATTAATTCAATAATTAAAGAACAAAATCAAATGAAAAATTTAAATAAAATTGTTTGCCTTAGGATCAAATAAAAAAACTAAATTCAACTTTTTTGAATGATTCAAATTATTCAAACCCTTCGGTTCAAACTAGAAACAAGACATTAAATCATTATTTCATGTTCCAAATACAATCACCCACTTCATATTTACACATGTTGATTCAAACTGAGTACACATAGTAACCATCTCTTAAAAAAACGAAACTACAAAACTATAACTTGTATATTCTAATCTAATTATAATGAATCCATAAAATGATAAGAATTAATATAATCCAACAAATATATTAAAACAAACCCTAAATTTCACACTAAGTAGAAGCATCATCCGGTTTCAGAAGAATGGCTCCAAGCCCTATCTCATTGTTGGATACAAAGCTGTTCACGTTATTGAACATTAATACCTCCTCGTGGAATGACTCATTTGGTCTCATTTCATTTTTCAACAAATCGATAAGCTCCTTTTGAAACTTCTCCTTGTACACAACCTTTGAACGTTTTCTAGAGGGTATTTTAAAGTTCCATAAATCACCTAATAAAATTAAGCTACAAACAGTTACATATATAAATGTGCATAGAATATATGAAAAAAATAACAATTGATTACTAGTAACATTACCGAAAACATTGAGTTTGCTTCTGAGATTCATCACTTTTGTACTATTGTTGGGATTCTCGTTTTCTGGTTCATTATGCAAAACAGGAGGAGCTGATGATGAATACATGTATTGTTAGTGATTGATTCCAATAGTAATGAAGATGTTGGATAAATTAGTTCCTTGCTACTTCTCTATTTATTATTTCTAGAGACATAATAATCACTAGACATAACACAATGGTTCAGAAGGTTGCGTATATTTATTTTAATTAACCTGACATATTAAGGATTTGTGTCTTTGTATTTAAATAAAAAAGATACACTTCCAAGATTATTGACGGTCATGTCTTTTCAAAATGAGTAAATATGTCTACTATATGATTGTTATGATTGTGTCAATTTGTTTTCAATTAATGATACATTTCATTCCATTTCGACACTATTGTGCCTATTTAAGAGGTCAGTAGATTTGCGCGAAACTTCTAAATTATCTATATCTTTTTAATCTAGTTATTAATATGAGAAATGATAATTTCTCATAAAATTTTAGACTAAATCTCCTAATACAACGTGGACAGATATATGATACTCTTATTTAGTGGAGTATAGAGATGATAAATGTATGTAATTTCACCCAAAAGAAAAAGAAAAAGGTACTTTCCTAATACAAAGTAAAAAGATAATTGCGTTTGAATTTAACTTTCATCTACTTCCCTCTTGTCCTTAATATACGGAATCACTTAGAAGACTTTTGTGGTGTTTTTCAAGTTATTGTACATTTTTATGGGATCACTGTGCCAGAATAGCAAATTAAAATAACAATGTTTAACATTGTCATTTAATAGCGTTGTTGGGATGCTTTTTATGTGAGCACAGTAATACATAAGGTTATATTTAACAGTTTTTTTTGAAGCGCTGTATAAAGTAGACATTTAACATTGCTCACTGAAGCAAGCCCTGTTAAATGTCTACTTTCTAAATAAGATAATATATCTTCCCGATATTTTATCAAACACATGACAAACATATCTAACTCTACCAAATTTATAATAGATTTTTTTAAATCACCAACGATTTCAGCTACATTCAACCTTAACATATCCAATATTATAAAATAACATATGAGTAATGAGATCTTATGCAAATTGTTCATTCTCCTCCAATGTGCAAGTCCTTATAGAGTGTTCATGTGCTCCTCAATGATCAATGCAAGCTGCAAATACAAATAAAAAATGACATCTCTAAACAAATTGCAAAAGTTATAAATTAATACAAAATTAGCAGGTTGTGAGAACCTCTCTTTTAACTCATCCCATATCTCATAGGCTTTATCAATCCATAAGATACTCTATGCAATTGAGGGAGACACTGATCTTGTTATCCAAGAAGTCACCATGTTGTTTGCTCTGCCACTGCTTGAATGAGGGATCTGTTTTCGGTGGGATCAATATGCTTCCATCAACAAACTCGAGTTTTTGCTTAGAGATGAGACACATCTCCATTGATATGGCCCACTGATGGTAATTTTCCTCTGTGAGTAGATGTGATACAAGGGCAATAGCTGGGTTTTCCAAGGGGTGAATGTAAAAGGGAGAGGTTTGTTCTTGTGTAGAGTTCATATATGAGGTATTTGTAAGAGAAGACATGTGAAGTGTTGAATGTAGCAGTGCTTAAAAAAAAGAAGCTACTGATACCATATAAGAAAAGAATGAAAATAGATTGAGTGAAAAACAAGAAATGAATAACCTTATGAAGAACTTTATTGATTTGTGAAGAGTGAATCAGAAAAGTTAAAGTTCACCAACAAAAGAGAGCTATTTATAGAAGCTATGAATAACTACATAGCAACTAACTAACTAAAAGAGGGAAGTACACAAAAAACACGTGCAAAAAGAAAGAAAGCATAAAGGGGAGAGATATTAGTTGCATTGGCTAGGAGAGTTGTTGTATGTGTAATGCATGATGGTCTACTATGTGCTCTGCCTCTGCTTGGATGTGCTCTACCTCTGCTTAGATTAATTGAGGGTTTATTTCCTGTGTATTTTGCTTTGTTTTGAGATGCATAGATGCATCATTTGGACCTGTTTTGGCTAATAGCAATTGAGAAAGAACATTTACCATTATACTCAAACCGTGTGTTCTAAACCAGTGAACCATAACCAAAAACCTAGAACACCATAGTTGTACAACTTCACAACAAATAAAGATCACACTATTAGTGAAATGTTTCCACCAAACTAATTATTTTTAAAAAATAACAATTCAAATGCATCAAAGACTTATTATTTATGGTGTAAATGCAAGCATCAAGACTCAATCAAAAAGAAATAAATGAGCTAAAATAAGATGACGATTTACCTTATGCTTGAAGAGAAAAACAAAAAAACTGATAACTTGCTTGAAGAGAGAAACTAAAAAAGAGATGAAAAAATGTAACTCATGGAGAAGAAGAAAAGTAAGAGAAATAATAAACTGAGTGATATGTGCATTATTGTGCATGAAATTTTGCATTTGAATTTGAAAAGATTTCCGCTCACTAAAACAAGCGTTTAACAACACCTATTAAAGAATTGTTGTTAAATATATGATTGAATGTATGATATTTAACAATGCTTATTGAAGAAGTGTTGTTAAATATATGAAGTATGACTTTTAACATCATTTTTTTCAATAAGCATGGTTAAAGATAGCACATTAACAACACGCATTAAAGAAGTACTATTAAATATATGAATGTATGATCTTTAACAGCGTCTGCTTCAATAAGCACCGTTAAAGATAACACATTTAACAATAATTCTTCAATAAGCGTTGTTAAAGATAACACATTTAATCGCACTCACTGAAGAAGTGCAGTGAAATATATGAAGTATAACCTTTAACAACGTTTTTTTCCAATAAGCGATGTTAAAGATAACACATTTAACGTCGCTTCCTTCAATAAGCGCTGTTAATTATCTTCCGCCTTACATTTAAGAACTTCAACACATAAGCATTGTTGAATGAATGTTGTTAAATATCAATTCTAGCGTAGTGAATATTTATTGAATTTCCTCTTATATTTCATTTGTTTATTAGTGAGAAGCAATAAATTTGTGACTTATGATGATAAAATTGTAATGTTACAATACCTTTTAAAAAATCAAGAAAAATGACTACTCTTATTAGTATATAAATTGGGTCAAAAGTATCATATAGTAAGGAAGGGAATTTGTTTGTAGATAAATTTGTATCTTTCGGGGTGCTCTCAAAGTGGGGAATTCTTGGTGAGGTCTAATCCCTCAATTCATTCATGCTTAATTCTTTAGGAATAGGTTTGGTGTACCAAATTATAGATTTCTTTAACAATATATCTACTATTTTCTTTTTAGTTCACTCGCTCAATGACTCTGCCTTTTTGTGAGTGAGATTGTGATTTTCGCTCAATGCCATTTTTTATTGCTAAGCGAGGGGGGACAATGAGTTTTGATATTCTCACACAACGTCACAACGAGTAATACAACTCGCTCAATGAATCCACAAATCTCGATGAGTGAACCCAAATTAACTCAGAGATGGACAAACAATAATTTCGAGATTTCTCATTACAAAACTTTGCTTAACAGTAGTGGAGCGAGCAGTCCTCACTCAGTGAGTATCGTGACTTGCCGAATGAGCTTTTCACTTTCTTTTATTTGTATCTTTTTTTCCTATATCAATGATTATTTTGTGTTTTTTTGCACCCACACCTAATAAGAAAAGTTGGCAAAGAAGCAACAAATTAAGTGTGAGCGCTAGAGTTCAAACTAGGAGTGAGGAAAATCTGACCCTATCCACTCACCCAAATATGCCCGGGTTTCATCGAATCTAAGGTTGAGATTGAGTTCCAAAATTAGACACAATCAATATTTAGGGTTGGTTAAGGGACATGCATGACGCGTTCTATGATCATCTATTTGTCATATTTGTATGTGTCTATTCAATTGTGTATAGAGTAATGATATTTTTTTTACCGAAGTTGTCATCGATTCTCTAATTTTTTCATTATATATACACATGTGCAAAAGATTAACAAAATATATGCATCTATATATTTCATATGTAAAATTACTAATCAATAATAATAATTATTACTGAGAATATTTTATCTAAAGACGTATGGATCAGATTTAATTAGGCTTTTGGGTTCAAAAACTAGTTTGGTCGACATTTAGGATTGGGTTAGCCTTCAGGCCTTAGGCCTAGAGATGGCAAAACGAGCGCCCGACCTGTTTAGCCCGCGCCCGCAAAATTTTAAGCGGGCGCGGACATGCCTGTATTAGTTAACATACAAAATTCAATATCCTGCCCGTCTTAAAACGGGCTAACGGGCTAGCGGGCGGCCCGCATGCATTGTTGAACAATTAAAATAAAAATAAAAAATTCATATAATAAATGAAATGAAATTAAATAAAGTAGTTGAAGATAAAAAATTAACAAAATTTTTGATATTTTATATGAAGTTTAACAAATCACATTAGATTACAAATTTGTTTAGGGATTAAAAATCACATTACATCATAACTTATTTAAAATTTTCTTACTTTTTCCTTAAATTAGGTTTATGGGCCGCCCGCATGCCCAGCAGAAATGCCCGCAAACTTGGCGGGCAAAATGGGTTGGGCGAAAAGAGAAAATAGGCAAATTTTGTATGCACTGCCCGTAAACAAATGCAGGCCATGCGGGCGGGCCCACTGGCAATGCCCATTTTGTCATCTCTACTTAGGCCGCATTCGGGTTAATAAACTAACCTTACCCACATTAGGGTTAGGTAATGAACAAGTCTTACCCGACCCAACTCAGCCTTCATCATCCCTAGTTCAAACCATAAGAATTGAACTCCCCTTACCATTAAAAAAAAACTTTTCCCAATAAAAAGGCTAAAATTGTTATAAAATACATTATAAATTTGGTTGCTTGCGACAAAATGTTCCAGCTGCATACAACCAATTTCGTTGGGAATAACAAAATATTCCATCGCAAATTCCATTGCCAATGTTGGGATAAAAAACTCCATCGAAAAGATTCAAAATATTTTATGAACTTCTTGGCATAGGTGGTGAATAACCCATATAAACAGATCATTATATTAAGGATTTAGTTTGTGATGGAATTTCATCATATATTTCTTTTATCTTCTAAGTGACATATATGTGCACTATTAGGTGTGAAAATTTCTTGAACTCATAAGATAATTAAATAACTTTTGATTTTTAAAAGTTAACTTTGGTCATTTATACTAAGAATTTTGATGAGTCATTGCACTAATCCTATAAGAATTCACTAAAGGGTAAAAATGAGCAAGGATTGGTAAGAAGTCAAAAGTCATCTTAAAACTGTATTAGTTTATCTGTGCCCAATGCAAGAGTCGGGCCAAGCGCAACCAGGCTAAGTGTGGATGTTGCCTAAGCGCAACTAATTTAGATGGCGGGTCGATGCTAAGCGGCAAATATGAGTATAAAACTACCCCATTGTTGCAAAAAAGTATATAAACAAGGGGTTGTTGTATTCACAAGAACTTTCTAGATTATAACCTTTCAAATTTTACAATTACCGTTTTAAGTGAGATTATATTGATTAATTGTATTGGTGACACAAAAACTATTCAAAATTGTAATATAACGATAAGGAGAGCAAGGAATTAATTTCACATTCACTATCTGTAAACACCTTATTTTTGATTTATATCCATCCAGTAATGATTAATCGATAAAATGACCTCAAAATTAATTAAAGCTAATGTCTTAGTCAATTAGAAACTTATGCAACAAAGTCATATGTCTAGCAACTTCAATTCATAAGATTAAGAAATATGACTTACAAAATCATGTACCTATATCTAGTAGTCCATGCATGCAAGTTGAGTTAAATTCAACACCTCAATTGTATTAGCCACCAATGTCTTGGTCTATACTAAAACTTTATTAATCTACCTCCACGTCTAATAGTCAAGATTAAAAAAAATTATGTTTTATGAAATATATCTATGTCTAGTAGTCTATGTCATTCTGTGAGAGATATAAAATTATAAGGTTGACACTATGTCTAGATACTGAGTAAAATACACGAGATGACAAAAAATAAAGTCTATGTCTAGAAAATGTACTACTTGTTGAGTTATGCAAGTTCAGAATAATTCAAGAAACTAAGCAACATATTCAAATATCATGCAAAAAACTGATCAAACTTAAGACAAACTTAAAGTTAATACATAACTCAAATATAATCAAAACATCATGGATTAATGGTGAATCAATGTGTATATGTCAAACTTATGCTACATTCAATCCCAATAAGGGAGTCCTTAGATACTCATTTCTATACAATGTACGAAAGATATGGATAATACAAATCTAAGGGGATGGTAGAACCACTCACAAATGAGCATAGATTAACACCTAAATTGCTTATACTTAGATTCTATGAGCTAAGAGAACTAAGCACTCTGAAACTAAAAGAAGATTACAATTCGAAATAATAAAAGTGTCTCTTTTTTGGTTCGGCCTGGAAGTCTTTAAATACTTTTCAGATGCTCACTTTTGTGCTCAGCGCGCCGCCTATGCGTTGAGCCTGGCTTCCAACTGGCTAGGTGCGACATTTGGACGCACCAATGTGCGTTGAGCATGACTTGAGGCGCTCGGTGCACCACCCAATCTGCTCAGCGCAATTGTGTGTGTTGAGTGTATGAGTTACAGAGAGTTAGCTTCAACTTTTTTTTTTAATTTAAACGCTCAACATATGTGTTATGCCCAGTGAGGCTCTTCCTTTGTTGGGCATGGTTCTGGCGCTGAGTGTACATATTAGATATTGTCTAATCTGCTCAGCATGATTCTCGTACTGAGCTTGGCCGAGTTTTATCTGAAAACTTAATTTTTCTATCTTTCCTCTAGTTTAAGCCTGCAAAACACTTCAGATATGATTTTTGGTCAATTAAACAAGTTTTAATCATACATAAATGCAATTTCATCTATTTGAGTTGATTAAGTAGTTAAAGTATCATAAAAATAATATGAAATATATGATCAAATTGGCAATTAACAGTCGAACCATATGAAGATATGCAAGGAGCGCATCTCCCCAACGCCCAACGAAACATTAAAAAATCAATTTGATAAAAAAGGATCCGAAAATACCTTGCACGGATCTGAAGTTCTTCTCACATACCATTTTTGTAAATTTTAGAATATTTTTTATTTCTCTTAGATTCTAGGCTAGTATAGGATGGAACAAGATCTAAATGCGAGAGGGAATTTTTAGAGGAGTTGATGTAAGCTTATGGAGGAGGTAACCCTTCTCTTCCGAGTTGTATATTTTGTCTTTCATCCCTTCTCTTCATGAAATTTTTTAGTTAGGTTTCTCCATTGTTGTGATTGCATGAATATAATACTCATTTGATGTATACACTTGAATTTAATATTATGCTTAATTATGATGTATTGGTTTTTATGAATTGTCTATGTTCTGCTTAATACTTCTTTGAAGAGTGACAACCTCTTTTCTATGATTTTTGTATTTATGAATTTATGAAGAAATTATGGTTCTAAGGACCTAAATTGGGAACTCGTCTTATTAGTGTAATTCGAGACATAGATTAGTGCTAATATGTCACATGTGTGCTTGTGTTAATATGATTATTAGTCATAGATTCATATGAGCATCGAATAACTCTAAAACTTGTTAACATAAACTATTAGACGTAGAGATATGCTTAACAATTCATATATCTTTATCTTGTTAACTTTGTTACTACTAGACACGGACCTAATAAACTAATAATATGACTAAGACTTTGACGATTAGTACATTTAAGGTGTTATAATTAATCAATTTCACATGCATAGACTACTAGACATAAATGTATGTTTTGTAGATCATAATTCTTCATCTTACATGTAATGTTAATTACGATATATAGAGCTTTATCGGATAAAGTACTAAATTTAAGACATTAGCTTCTAGTTAGGGATGGCAATGGATACCCGAATCTGTGGGTACCCACAAAAAATACCCACAACGGGTCAGATCTAAGTCTGTGTTTTTGGACACACAGATAATTGAGACCCGAGATTTTAAGATTCATTGTTGGATGTGTTTGGGTCCGAGCAATAAGGTACCCTAGCTCATGGATATCCGGATCCGCTATTCCTTCCTAAATATATATACATATATATATATATATATATATATATTTATTGTTAATTCATAATGTTATATTGTTAATTCATAAATCTGATTATTATGTTGTTAAATAGTGTTATTATATTATTAAGTAATGATGTGATGTTATATTGTTAATTGATATGTATTATCCAATATTTTGTTGATTGAACAATTCTTACTAAATTAATTTTATATCATAATATTGAAATAGTCAATTTAAAATGTATTTAATACTTTAAATATGATTTATAATTTTTTTTGTCTTGTTGATTACCTAAATAACATATACAATTGTAGGAAACAAATACACAATTATATAAATTATTCGGAATTATTTTTAATATTTTTTAAGTTTATGGGTACTCGCAGATCTGCTGGGTTCTCAAAGACTCGTGGGCAATAGACCTAGCGGATATCAGCACGGGTCTAGGGCGGGTCTGGATCCAAAAATGAAACAATAAAGTGGTTTCGAATAATGTACTACTCGGATCCATCCAAATCCATTGTCATCCCTATTTATAGTACCATTGTGTAAATCTTAAATCTAAATAATTACCCTAAAAACCATCATGACTCATGTGTGTGAATCTTAATTTCACAACTACTACCTTAAAAACCAGAATCCTTTACTTATACGTCATCACATTGAATGATAATTTAAGCATTGTTATATCAAATTTAAACTCTAAATAATAATTAGATCTCATAACTGGGACTTAAAGGCTCAAAGTACTATGAGTAGGACATATCCAAATGCAATCAAACGCTTCATATAAACATACATTACACATGCATGTTGATTCATATGCGATTGCTGTTTCAATAACCTCATAAAACACAACACAATACTATAACTAACAGTTTCTAAAAGACTCATGCAATGGTCTGAATTCAAAATGCCCAACATATTTTAGAACCAAACATCAATTCACATCACACTTTCAGAACCATGCTTATCACTGTTACTAGTATTCCGAGCCATCCTAAGTTGAAGTACCATAATCTTGTTTGAGAAGAATGGCTCCAAGGCCTATCTCACCGCTTGGTATGAAATTGTTCACATTATTTGACAACAAAACTTCCTCCTGAGATGATTCCTGTAGTTTCTTATCACTTTTCCACAAAAGGAGAAGTTGTGTTTGAAATATCTCCATTGGCATCATGTTCAGCACCATCCTTGAACGTTTTCTTGATGGTATTTCAAATTTCAATAAATCACCTAAGAAAATTAGGCTGCAAATTCTTAGAACATAGAAATTTAAAAAACCCCAATACATAGATTATAAAGAAAAAGTGATCTTATTACTTATATATTGTGAGCATCCCTTTGCTCTTTGTAATATATTTTCTTTGTTCATATAAAAGAGAAAAAGATGTATATGCATGCGACAATGTAAAAGTCTTTTACATTATCACTGCATCATCCACCATTCATATTTAACAATCATTAAGTTTTAAATAAAAGTAATACAAATAAATGATGAAATGTGTATAAATCTTTATACCTATACTGTCTAGATAAGACACTCCGTAAAAAAGGTTGAGTTATTACTAGTATCTCCCTTACCGAAAGCATTGAGTTTTCTTTTGCCCTTCACTTCGTTAAGAATGTTGATGGGTTGCTCTTGCTTGCAATGCCTGGGGAGATAGTTGTCCAAGGTTCCCTTTAGCTTGTATCTTGTTCCACAAGCATTGCACAGTATTGGCTTCTCCTTTGGCCCATGACGCCAAAGTGGAGTATCTAATGATCGAAACCATGTTAGTTTGTAAGAACTATGTATATATTATTGTCTATGTTCCTTGCTACTTCTATATTTATAGACATACATACTTAAATTAAACTAGTCTTTTTAGATTGAATTCTAGTCATATATGCTTAATTCCTAAAGTATATATGTATGTTCTTAAAAATTGTAGCTGGTTATTTTAAAGCAGTAGAAATGACACAATAGTTTACAAGCATTGCTTTTAAATAGCATGGTATGCGTAGATTGTGTCTATTTATTGTATATTAATGATATATACTTTGCTCCATTGATACTCACTTAAAACTTTCTAAGAGAGAAATTAACATTTGAGTTTAATTTTGATATATATATATATAGGTGCTGTGCCAATAATGTTTTATAGATTACTAATTAATTATATATTAATATTTTATATTTAAGGAAAGATTAATAAAACTTTTATATCAATCTCTAATAAAAGGGAACATAACATTAATGTACATTTTATATGGGGAAGTATTAATTAAATTTTAATAAGTAGGTGAAATTTATTATAACAAGTGTGCGACCGTGTCTGTCAAATGTCTGCCGATCACGTTCTTCTTTTAAAGTACTAAGTAATTAATTTTTATACACTTCATTTTATAGAATTAAAATGTCTTTTTTATATTATATTTACTTTATATTATATTTTTTTTGTATTTATTAGAAAATATGCAACTTATAATTAATATGTTTGAGGTGATTATGTAGGATTATATGATTTTTTAAATTAAAAAATTGAAGGGTAAAATAGGAATATAGAAATTATATCATGGTGGAGGTTACATCATGTTTTGGCTTTATATATAGTATAGAAGTATAAATATTAAATTTTAAATAACATGAATCTTTTCTACGTTTTAAAGATGTATATAATTATATTTTTCTATTAACTTATTAAAAATACTAAAATAAAATAAAAATGATATTTTTAAAATGTATAATTTTAAGGTAATAGAAATGTAAGATGCAATTTCCAATAAAAAAATACAAGATGTGACTATATCATTATCCAATAAAAAATTCTTCTAACTCACTCATCATGATGAAATATTCTTGAGCATGCAGTTTTCCTTTTTTTCTTCTACTAAGACTATTTACTAACTTATAGTCAAAGATCGTATGTATATTGTTTTGATCTTTAGGAAATCCTATATTTTTGGTTTAGACAAGAAAAAAAGTAACTTTTATTTTTTATCACACATTGTTATATTTTTTTACTACAAATACTTAATAGACTTCAACACGTAACAGTTATGTCCACCAATTTCTAGACTTGAGCGTATTTAATATAAATTAATTTTTAGTCAAATATTGTTTAATTTTAACTATAGAATAAGTTGTTTTTTTATCGTAAGAGTTTCTCGGCACACATTACAGACATAACTATTTTGAATGTAAACGAGGTGTCTTGTATATAAAAAATATACACAAAATATTTATGTCAATTAGCAAAAAAACAATAGATGTTCAAAAGTTTTTAAACCATGAATAGTAGATAGACAACCAACAACACACCAGGCCAATCAATATAATGATTTACGTAATTTGCAAATCATTTATGTAATTTGCAATATAATGATGTTAAGTTTTGGGCACACTGCTTAAAAGAAATTCACACACGTTTCATTGAAAAGTGACATATAAATGTTTTGAAAGTATTAAAAATGTTTGGTATAGTAATTTCTAGAAAATATTTAAGTTAGTATTTAATATGTATATACTGACAGTGTAAATATTTTTTATACTGTCAGTCAATCATCCACCATTGATTTATTAACCATTATTGACTCTCAAATAAAAGTAGTACAAATTAATGGTGGATGATATGCTGACAGTGTAAAAAACTTTACACTATCAATACACAGATTTTAAACTATTTAACTTGTGTCAATGAGTAATATAATGATGTACTAGGTTTACAAATTATGTGGGAGAGTCTCTATGGAAGAATTTCTCCCTCATATCGACTTAGTACGGCTCAGAGAATTGTTATTAATTATTTTTGTAATGTGTCAGCTTAAATTTAGGGTGGAAAATGAACCAAAACAAGTATACTTTTTTTAAACTTTACTCAATATTTAGTTGGATAAACTTAGTTAATAAAACAAATAAATTGAACTTAAATAAGAAATTAGGCTTATTAAATATATGAGTTGAACTATAATTGTCTTCATTATATATATAAGAATTTTTTTTAATTTAAACATATTATATAATGGGAAAATTCGTAAACTCTCTATAAACTTTATGTGTTTTGCAAGTAGTAATTATGAACTATTTTTTCTTACTAATTACTCCTTAAGCTTTATTATTTGGTGAAATTGGTCCTTGTATAAATATATTATTAAATTACTAGTAGACTAGCAATGAAATCGATACAATCAAACTTACAGTAGTAGCAACGCAATTGTGCAGGTTGGCCAATGTTAATATCAAGAGGAATTCGTTATCAACATAAAAAATTAATTGAGAAGAAGATGATATGTAAATTTTATAGCTAAAAGTGGTTAATGCAATAATATTATTATATATTTAAAATTAAAATTAATAATCATTACCTAATAATAATTGAGGTTAAAGAAATGTATTAGTTAAAAAAATTCATTTTTATTAATTACCATTATCTCTATGCAGAGGCCAACTTTACTAACAATTAAAGTTTAAAAGATAATTAAAAAATAATAATTCATGGTGACTACTTGCAAGAAATAAAAATTTAAGGTATTTTTATAGACGCTTACAAAATAATCAAGGCAATAAGATGAACTAATCAGTTCATGAACTTTTGTAGAACAAACAAATTCAAGTCGAAGAGACGAATCAAATAATTCACAAACTTAAATTGGGTTGAGTTTGAACTGGAAACAAAACTAGTATGGAATTCGAATTGAGTTTGAAGCTAAACAAATTCTCATGAGCTGAATTGAGCTTAATAAATGTTCAATTTGGTTTTGTTCATTTCTTGTGAAATAAAAATAAACCAAATATATTTCTTTCGTGCCTAACATTACTATTCATCCTATTAGTTAATGAAAAATATTAACATTACTATTGTCCATACTATAATAGTAATTATTTATCTATTTGTATATGCCAAAAATAATCAATTAATATATTTCTATAGGTTATTTTTTAAAGTTTCCACCTTCTTTGTTAATGAACATTTCAATTTAATGTTTTTATTATCTTTTTTGGAGGCCTTACTCTCCTATCATTAAAGGGATTCATTTATTTCAATGGACTGTGAATTTAAGACATTTTAATAGAAATATTAATTCTTTCTGCACATATCCTAATTTACTTATTAATTTCTAAAATTTAAAACTGATTAAATTAAATGAATCAAATCCATATCAACCAAAAAGTATTGATCATGTGATATAAAATTATACTAGATCCCCCAAAATGATCAAAAAATAAAGGGTTCGATCATTATGAGCGAGATATAAATTCACTACCAATAAAACAATCAATATCAATTAAGTGAGATTGATGAAGAAGCTAAAGGTTTGTCTAAGGATAAAATTCAAATATAAATAGATTGTACGAGCAAGAAGAAGGCTTACTATCAATTCCGCAGTCACAGCATGGACCACTTTTCCTCATATTCCTCAAGTTCCTCTTAGCCAACTAGGTAGTGCAAATTTGAGGAATTAGATTAGTTTCTTCAAACCGGTACATTTGTGAGTTAAATTTTGGATTAAAAAGAAACGACATAGAAGACTTAAAAGTCGTGAAATACTTTTGTGAAATACATTTGTAAAATAACTCTGATTTATTTTCCTTCCATTCATTCCCCTCCAAAATTCAACTCGCAAATATACCTTTATTTGCAAGTTATATTGTGGAGTAGAAAGAGAAAAAAAGCTTTGAAATTATTCATGAAATATATTTATAACATGACTTTATAGAAAACTATAAATCAAAGGACAATATATGCTACCAAATTTTAGGACTTGCACATATAGTGGGTAAATAAAATGGAATTTAATTGAAAATTCATAGAGTGAAAGTCACAAGATTCCAAAATGTTCTTACCTTCTTCTTGTTCATTCTTACCTTCCTTTGCATTTTTGCCTTCATCTTGCTCCTTCTCCAATGATAGTGTTCGCTCTGTATAAGAGAGAGAATATCATATACATGTAAATGGGGTAGAATAATAGAGTCTTAAATCAAATATGAGAACGTTGGTTGTTTGCTATAGGGTGGACTAAACTCCATTTAATGCGGTAAAAATGTAATCAATGGATGAAATATAAAATGACATTTTAGATTGAAGAGCTTGGGAAATGTAGTGCCCTAAAAGTTGATAGATTATAAGAGTGTAATATTCATATATGACATTGTAAATATTTATAGTACATCATTCACCATTCATTTATATTACTTTTATGTAAAAGTCAATAATAATTAAAAAAAAATGATAAATAATATAATGACATTATAAAAAAATCTTACTGCTATCAATGTTGTCGGTATATACATCTTTTACTCTTATAATAAATTGATCTTGAGTGTAAAATATACACTCCCAATGAATTAGCTAAGGTGTATTAGATATCAATATAGTTTATCTAATCAAAGATGAATGCATTTTTTTGCTAAAAAAAAACATAATAAATGATTGAGTGATCAATCAAAAATGCATTTAATTATTAATTTTTATCAGCAAATTAATGATTTGACATAAATAAAATATATTAGAAAATCAAATGGTATTCCTATTCACACATAAAATTAACCATTACAATCAATAATACAACTAGAAGGATTCACCTCTAATTCCACGAAAGAGTAAGAAAAACCAGGGAAACAAGCAAGAAGAATGTTCTACGAGTGAAGAGAAAATTAAGCTCATACCTATTCAAGATGAAAAAAAATACTAAAAAATAACTCTATTTCTATCAACCAAATAGACCACATAATGATCAATTGTTTAATTAGATATAGCAAGGGTAGAAAAAGAATAAATTTTGCCTTAAACATGACTCAATTATATAATAACATGAGTCTAACATATGTTTACCTATATGAAATTTTTTAAGGTATAAGTCTGAGTTGACTTATTTAAAAGTCTTTTCTACCATAAAATCTTTAAATAGGCTTAGGCACATGCTTTTCAATAGACTTATATATTGAAACAATTAAATTATATATTTTTATATTCAAATTTTAAATATAATAACAATTTTAGTTATATTAAATGAGAAGAGATTCGTCTACACTTAAATTAAGTTACGTTCAATCACATCTATTTATTTTTTTAAATTCAACGGATCAAGTGAGTAAATGAAATAAGTGATAAAAGAGAATTAAGTAGTGTAATATAATTAAATAAGCCGATCTACTATGCTTAAGATAGTGACTCAAGTGAAAACATTTTTCATATAAAAACTGCAAGAACAATAAATTTAAGTCGTACAATTAATCAAATTAAAAGTTAGTTAATGATTATATGACCACTTTAAAAAGTCATGTGTATTTATCTTTAAATCTTAACCAATCAAATTATATTATTGATACATATTAATTGTTCTTAATTTTTACAATAAAAACTATTCTCATTTGAGTCAATTCCTCTTATACTCTCATTTATGTCATACAAATAGTCAAATTAAAAGTTAAATCATCACAAGATCAATTTAAAAATCATATATATTTATCATTCAATCTTCTTCAATCAAATTATATTAACGGATGAATGTTAATTGTATTCATTGATCAATTTTAAATTACCTAAAGTCTCACAAATTAAGTTAAATAATTTTTTTTAAGAAATCTTAGCATGATTATGTATGAAACAAATTGTGTCTTACCTCTTATATATGTCCACTTCAAAAAGTCATATATAATTATTATTCAATTTTGATCAATCAAACTGTATTCATTGATGTATATTAATTGTACTCATTAACGCATTTTACCAAATCTTTCAATGACTTATTTTTTTATAAAAAAAACCGTGTCTTACCTCTGATATGTGAAGTTATAGGATATTGATATGTGGTATAACATTTTTCAACCTAGACACAAAATTTAAATTAAAGAATATCTCTTATTTCCTTTTGATTTTTTTAAAACTTTACCATAATAAAACCTTTTAGAATTATATATCATTATCCGAATGGAAAATTAAATTATTAGGCTCTATCTTCCATCAAATACTCTTTTATATACTAAAAAGGTTAAAGTATTAAATATATTTATGTCTTCAATACATTGTATGCATGCATCCTAATAGAAAATACCATTCATTGAGAAAATCGAATGTATATCATATGGGCAGAGTATTTTCCATGTACAAAGTATTTTGATGTATTTACGAGCAAATAACAAAAGAAACCTTCATTGTTTAGATGTTTTGCTATATAAATTTTGAAAACGGGAAAGAGAATAAAAGTTGGGGTCGCAATCATAATTATCCAAGATATAATCAAAATATGGGCGACTATTATAGTTATTAGTAACTAGTATGCAAGTGTGTATATGATACTTTATGCATTTCATTTTGAAGAATCAAAATGATTGATTTATTCAATGTGCTTTATATTGTAAATTTGTTGTCTTTATTATAATGCTTCAATTTAAAGTGAGAGAGCGATTTATATGTTGGTGATGGTTATGTAAGATTATATTTTTTTTGCAGAAATTAAATAATGTTAAGAGTAAAATAGAAAAATGGAAATTAAACATGTAATAATTACATTATATTTTACCTTCATATATATTATAAATAAATAATAAAAAATGAAAACATAAAATGATTTCTCGAATTAAAGTCACCCTTAAATTTTTACTAGGTGAGAGTGAGACAACAATCTATTTAAGGGATGGTAGAACCATTTATATACATTTATTATAAGTACAATTAATTGTTTAGTATTAATGGCTTTAGAATAGAGTATAATATATATATATATAGTATTATGTAAAATATTTTATATAATCACTTCGTGTATGTTATTTTTATTTAATAATCAATAATAATTAACACATTAATAATAAATATAGTGCTGACAAAGTAATTTTTTTACATAAGAATGTATAAATATTAAACTAATTTAAATGATCATGAACATCTAATTTTGTTCCAATCAATTTGCGTAGAGAGAAAAAGAATATTAGATCAACATTTTAAAATTTACCAAATCATATGACCATGTTTAAAATATATCAAATCCTATGAAAATCTTTAAATTATATTAAATTCAACCAGCCTATTTAAAATATATCAAACTCTAACAACATTTTAATATATAGTTTACCCACAAAATATTTCTTATCTCAAAACCCATATTTCAATTAGAAATAGACTCTTCTCCTCGACAATATATAGAAAGACACCAAAATACTATAAAACACAAAAAAATGAATCATAAAAGGATAGATCGAAATTCATGTTGTCCTTTTCTTCCTTTTTTATCATTTTATGAGCTACTAATTCAAACATAGTCACAATGCATGATCACATTAGCTGCATATATAAAATTTTCCTATTTACTTATTTTAATATTAATATTTTTAAATAATTAAGTAATTTTATTTTTAATTATATAAGTAATAATTAAAACTATTTTTATTTAAAATTAAATAATTAATAATGAATAATTAAATAATGACTTAATTCATTTTTATAAAAATAATTAAATTATAATTAATTAAATAGTAAAAGAAAAATAATGTAATAAGGATTAATAGCAACTAAGTTCATATCTCCCATCAATTTAAGTTGAGAAGGGATAGGTACCCACTTTCAATGTGGGAAAGGTTGATGTTGTCAATTTTTGGAGTTTTCTTCTATCCTAATAATTTAATAAAAATATTTAAAGATTTAAAAAGATGGCACACTAAATATTGTGTTATCTCTTATTTTGAGTTAAGATGTAGCATTGGACATATGATAACTATTTCCCTTTCTCTAAGGGGATGATAAAATACAATTGATATTGTTTATTCTATCTTGATCTTTAAATAATAAGAGTCACCATAACCATCAAAATATTTTTTATTCAAGAAATATATCTTGATTCCATGTAGCACATAAGAATAAAAATACAATTTCATTATTTAACAAATAACAATGAAATAATAATAGATAATAAATATTTAAACAAATATGTATTATTCCATGATATTAATGCATATATCATCTTAGTACGTCCGAATGATGTGCTAATACCTTCCTTGTCTATAATTGACTCTTAAACCTTTGTAATTAATCCAATTGAAAGACCAAAATTGGATATATATATATATATATATATAATAATAATAATAATAATAATAATAATAATAATAATAATAATAATAATAATAATAATAATAATAATAATAATAATAATAATAATAATAATAAATTCTATTATAAGGAGAGAAATTGTCTCTTTAACCCTACAATTTGTTGACATCTGTCTTTTTTTTAATTTTTTTTTCTTTTTTGAAAATAACAAAACATTCAAAAAGGCTCATTTTCTCCTTTATTGAGTCCCTCAATTAGTATTTACCATGTTTGTTTACTCTAAACCTCAATTTATTTCCCAACTTTTATTTTACAAATCTAAAAGAGATATTTCTGGAAAAAAAATCATTTTCAATTTGTACCCATGGATCCTAAGGATAGAGGCAAAAACTTCAACATGAGAGCCATGAATGTTACAATCATAAGCTCACATAAGGAACAAAACTGTGGCAAATATCTTATTTTCTTTGTTGTTTGATTCTTATTTCGGGTTAGAAAGGAATACTATTATGACGAGAGGCTAAAATTCCATTAAACTTAGGTGCTCACTTTGTTCGTGGACGAAGTGTATGTTGACAGATTCATGACATGATGACAATGGCGCCAGCTATCTTATGGTGTTCAAGGAAATATAATAGAAGAAAAGAGTTGTGGTATTTTAAGAAAGAGGATAACCCAATGAAAACTTGAAGCCTTCAACATCCAAACAATTCCGACAAACCAATCCAAATTGGGAAAATTGTGCCTTAAAAAGTAAGTTGGGAAATGGGGAATAACCAAGAGGGCTATGGTGCAACAGTTGAGAGTGTGAAGATGGTGGGTGGTAGATGGATGCAAATTGTCTTTCAAGACGTCACATTTTCAAACTTTGCGGAAATAATTTCTTAAAACTTCAAATATAATTGAACGAAACACAATTCTTTTATAAATACTGTCATTAATCAAATCTTGAATTTGTAATACGTACATCATGATTTACAAAATACAAGGCGGAGTCAATTCTTCGCCTCTAACAAAGACTAAAAATACAAATAAAAATAAATAATATCAGGAGCGTTGTCATTACAAACGTACCCTACACAGGTTCCCTATCAAAAGAAAGAAAGGAGCTCCT
>NC_032009.1:29049298-29049539 GCF_001865875.1 Lupinus angustifolius
GCCCCGTTGAAGTAGCCATGCCTACTTCTTCCGTTCCTCTTGGTGTTGAGTCAATAGATGAGAATCCCGGTTGGGGCCAGGTCTTGACAACCTCCAATCTGCCTCGTGCCTCAACTGGTGCGGATGGACCGACAGGTACGAACCTTCACTCAGGTAGGGTGAGCGATGCTTCCCGAACTGTGTAATGTGTCGGGAGATGCAACATAGAGCCATCACATGCGAGATCCAATTCCAGGTCGCA
>NC_032009.1:29049639-29052338 GCF_001865875.1 Lupinus angustifolius
GATGAGGATAAGGAAGAGGATGGGATGAGGATGAGGATGAGGATATGATATGGTTGACGATGAGGATTTGAGGAAGAGGATGAGGATAAGGAGGAAGATAGGATGAGGACGAGAGGATGAGAATGAGGATAGGATGAGGACGAGAGGATGAGAATGAGGATAGGATGAGGACGAGAGGATGAGAATGAGGATAGGATGAGGACGAGAGGATGAGAATGAGGATAGGATGAGGACGAGAGGATGAGAATGAGGATAGGATGAGGACGAGAGGATGAGAATGAGGATAGGATGAGGACGAGAGGATGAGAATGAGGATAGGATGAGGACGAGAGGATGAGAATGAGGATAGGATGAGGACGAGAGGATGAGAATGAGGATAGGATGAGGACGAGAGGATGAGAATGAGGATAGGATGAGGACGAGAGGATGAGAATGAGGATAGGATGAGGACGAGAGGATGAGAATGAGGATAGGATGAGGACGAGAGGATGAGAATGAGGATAGGATGAGGACGAGAGGATGAGAATGAGGATAGGATGAGGACGAGAGGATGAGAATGAGGATAGGATGAGGACGAGAGGATGAGAATGAGGATAGGATGAGGACGAGAGGATGAGAATGAGGATAGGATGAGGACGAGAGGATGAGAATGAGGATAGGATGAGGACGAGAGGATGAGAATGAGGATAGGATGAGGACGAGAGGATGAGAATGAGGATAGGATGAGGACGAGAGGATGAGAATGAGGATAGGATGAGGACGAGAGGATGAGAATGAGGATAGGATGAGGACGAGAGGATGAGAATGAGGATAGGATGAGGACGAGAGGATGAGAATGAGGATAGGATGAGGACGAGAGGATGAGAATGAGGATAGGATGAGGACGAGAGGATGAGAATGAGGATAGGATGAGGACGAGAGGATGAGAATGAGGATAGGATGAGGACGAGAGGATGAGAATGAGGATAGGATGAGGACGAGAGGATGAGAATGAGGATAGGATGAGGACGAGAGGATGAGAATGAGGATAGGATGAGGACGAGAGGATGAGAATGAGGATAGGATGAGGACGAGAGGATGAGAATGAGGATAGGATGAGGACGAGAGGATGAGAATGAGGATAGGATGAGGACGAGAGGATGAGAATGAGGATAGGATGAGGACGAGAGGATGAGAATGAGGATAGGATGAGGACGAGAGGATGAGAATGAGGATAGGATGAGGACGAGAGGATGAGAATGAGGATAGGATGAGGACGAGAGGATGAGAATGAGGATAGGATGAGGACGAGAGGATGAGAATGAGGATAGGATGAGGACGAGAGGATGAGAATGAGGATAGGATGAGGACGAGAGGATGAGAATGAGGATAGGATGAGGACGAGAGGATGAGAATGAGGATAGGATGAGGACGAGAGGATGAGAATGAGGATAGGATGAGGACGAGAGGATGAGAATGAGGATAGGATGAGGACGAGAGGATGAGAATGAGGATAGGATGAGGACGAGAGGATGAGAATGAGGATAGGATGAGGACGAGAGGATGAGAATGAGGATAGGATGAGGACGAGAGGATGAGAATGAGGATAGGATGAGGACGAGAGGATGAGAATGAGGATAGGATGAGGACGAGAGGATGAGAATGAGGATAGGATGAGGACGAGAGGATGAGAATGAGGATAGGATGAGGACGAGAGGATGAGAATGAGGATAGGATGAGGACGAGAGGATGAGAATGAGGATAGGATGAGGACGAGAGGATGAGAATGAGGATAGGATGAGGACGAGAGGATGAGAATGAGGATAGGATGAGGACGAGAGGATGAGAATGAGGATAGGATGAGGACGAGAGGATGAGAATGAGGATAGGATGAGGACGAGAGGATGAGAATGAGGATAGGATGAGGACGAGAGGATGAGAATGAGGATAGGATGAGGACGAGAGGATGAGAATGAGGATAGGATGAGGACGAGAGGATGAGAATGAGGATAGGATGAGGACGAGAGGATGAGAATGAGGATAGGATGAGGACGAGAGGATGAGAATGAGGATAGGATGAGGACGAGAGGATGAGAATGAGGATAGGATGAGGACGAGAGGATGAGAATGAGGATAGGATGAGGACGAGAGGATGAGAATGAGGATAGGATGAGGACGAGAGGATGAGAATGAGGATAGGATGAGGACGAGAGGATGAGAATGAGGATAGGATGAGGACGAGAGGATGAGAATGAGGATAGGATGAGGACGAGAGGATGAGAATGAGGATAGGATGAGGACGAGAGGATGAGAATGAGGATAGGATGAGGACGAGAGGATGAGAATGAGGATAGGATGAGGACGAGAGGATGAGAATGAGGATAGGATGAGGACGAGAGGATGAGAATGAGGATAGGATGAGGACGAGAATGAGGATGAGGATGAGGATAGGACGAGGACGAGAATAAGAACGGGGATAGGATGAGGACGAGGATGAGGATGAGGACAGGATTAGGACGAGAATAAGGACGAGGATAGAATTAGGACGAGAATGAGGATAGGATGAGGATGAGGATAGGATGGGGATGAGGAAGAGGATGAGGATAGGATGAGGACGAGAATGAGGATGAGAATGAGGACGAGGATAGGATGAGGAAGAGGATGAGGACGAGAATGAGGACGAGGATAGGATGAGGAGGAGGATGAAGTCAGGATGAGGA
>NC_032009.1:29052438-29052902 GCF_001865875.1 Lupinus angustifolius
GGAGGAGGATGAGGAGGACGATGAGGATGAGGAAGAGGAAAGGATGAGGACGACAATGAGAATGAGGATGAGGAAGTGGATGAGGATAGGATGAGGTTGAGAATGTGGTTGAGGATAAGGATAGAATGTGGAGGAGGATGAGGATGAGGAAGAGGACGAGGATAGGATGAGAACAAGAATGAGGTGGAGGATAGGATGAGGAAGAGGAAGAGGATACGATGAGGACAATAATGAGGATGAGGATAGGATGAGGTGGAGGAGGAGGTTTTGATGAGGACGAGAATGAGGATGAGGACGAGGATGAGTATAGAATGAGGATGAGAATAGGATGAGGATGAGGATAGGATCGGGATGAGGATGAGGACGAGGATGAGGACGAGGACAGGATTAGGACGAGGATGAGTATAGGATGAGGACGAGGATAGGATGAGGATGAGAATGGGGATGAGGATAAGGATAGGATG
>NC_032009.1:29053002-29053745 GCF_001865875.1 Lupinus angustifolius
GATGAGGAGGAGGATGAGGATGAGGATAGGATGAGGGTGAGAATGTGGAAGAGGTTCAGGATAAGGATGAGGATAGGATGAGGATGAGGATGACCAAGAGGATGAGGACGAGGATAAGGATAGGAGGAGATGGAGAATGAGGATGAGGATGAGGATGAGAATAAGATCGGGATGACGATGAGGCTGAGGAAGAGGATAGGATGAGGATGAGGAAAAGGATATGATGAGGAAGAGGAAGAGGAAGAGGAAGAGGATAAGGATATGATGAGGACAAGAATGAGGGTGAGGATGAGGATAGGATGAGAATGAGGATACGAAGAGGATGTGGATAGCATGCGGATGAGAAAGAGGATGAGGATATGATGAGGACGAGAATGAGGATGAGGACGAGGATGAGCACGAGGATGAGGAAGAGGATGAGGATTAGGAAGAGGATATAATGAGAATGAGGATAGGATAAGGATGAGGATGAGGAAGAGAATGAGGATAATGAGGAGGATAGGATGAGGACGAGAATGAGAATGAGGATAGGATGAGGATGAGGAAGAGGATATGATGAGGAGGAGAATGAGGATGAGGATGAGGATGAGGATAGGATGAGGATGAGGATGAGGATGAGGATTACGATAGGATGAGGAAGAGGAAGAGGATAGACTGAGCACGAGAATAAGAATGAGGATAGGATGAGGATGAGGATGAGGATACGATGAGTTCAGAGGATAAGGATAAGGATAGGATGAGGA
>NC_032009.1:29053845-29055566 GCF_001865875.1 Lupinus angustifolius
CGAGAATGAGCATGAGGATAGGATGAGGATAGGATGAGGATTAGAATGAGGATGAGGATAGGATTTGGATAAGGACGAGAATGAGAATAAGGATAGGATGAGGATAAGGATAAGATGAGGACGAGAATGAGGATGAGGATAGGATGAGGACGAGGATGAGGATAGGATGAGGACGAGGATGAGGATAGGATGAGGACGAGGATGAGGATAGGATGAGGACGAGGATGAGGATAGGATGAGGACGAGGATGAGGATAGGATGAGGACGAGGATGAGGATAGGATGAGGACGAGGATGAGGATAGGATGAGGACGAGGATGAGGATAGGATGAGGACGAGGATGAGGATAGGATGAGGACGAGGATGAGGATAGGATGAGGACGAGGATGAGGATAGGATGAGGACGAGGATGAGGATAGGATGAGGACGAGGATGAGGATAGGATGAGGACGAGGATGAGGATAGGATGAGGACGAGGATGAGGATAGGATGAGGACGAGGATGAGGATAGGATGAGGACGAGGATGAGGATAGGATGAGGACGAGGATGAGGATAGGATGAGGACGAGGATGAGGATAGGATGAGGACGAGGATGAGGATAGGATGAGGATGAGGATGAGGATGAGGATTGGATGAGGATGAGGATAAGGATAGGATGAGGACGAGCATGAGGATGAGGCTAGGATGAAGACAAGAATGAGGACGAGGATAGGATGAGGATGAGAATTGGATGAGGATGAGGAAGAGGTTGAGGATGAGGATGAGGACGAGAATGAGTATGAGGATAGCATGAGCAGGAGGATGAGGATAGGATGAGGACGAGAATGAGGATGACGATAGAATGAGGATGACGATGAGGATGAGAATAGGATGAGAATTTGGATGAGGACGAGGATGAGTATGAGGAAGACGATGATGATAGGATGAGGACGAGAATGAGGATGACGATAGGATGAGGAAGAACATGAGAATTAGGATAGGATGAGGATAGGATGAGGACGAGAATGAGGATGAGGACGAGGATAGGATGAGGATAGCAAGAGGATGAAGATGAGGAAGAGGAAGAGGATGAGGATGAGGACGTGGATTAGGATGAGGATGAGGATGAGGATGAGGACGAGGATGACGATAGGATGAGGATGAGGATGTGGATGACAATGAGGATGAGGACGAGGATGAGAATGAGGATAGGATGCCAACGAGGACGAGGATAGGATGAGGATGAGGAAGAGGATGACGATGAGGATGAGGATGAGGAATAGGATGAGCATGAGGATGATGATGAGGATAGGATGAGGACGAGGATGAGGATGAGAACGAGGATGAGGATAGGATGAGGAGGAAAATGAGAATGAGGATAGAATGCGGATGAGGACGAGAATGAGAATGAGGATGAAGTTAGGATGAGGACGAGGATGAGGATAGGATGAGGACGAGAATGAGGATGATGATAGGATGAGGAGTAAAATGAGGATGAGGATAGGATGAAGTAGAATGAGGATGAGGAAGAGGATGAGGATAGGATGAGGACGAGCATGAGGATGAGGATGAGGAAGAGTATGAGGATGAGGAAGTGGATAAGATGAGGACGAGAATGAGGATGAGGCTGAGGATAGGATGTGGATTAGGATGAGGATGATTATGACCATAGGATGAGGACGAGAATGAGGATGAGGATAAGGAATAGGATGAGGATAGGATGAGGACGAGAATGAGGATGA
>NC_032009.1:29055666-29055890 GCF_001865875.1 Lupinus angustifolius
AGGATGAGGACGAGAATGAGGATGAGGATGTGGATAGGATTAGCACGAGAATGAGGACGATGATGAGGATGAGGACGAGGATGAGGATGAGGAATTAGATGAGGATAAGGAAGAGGATAGGATGAGGATGAGGATAGGATATGGATGAGGATGAGGATAAGGAAGAGGAAGAGGATGAGGATAAGGAGGAAGATAGGATGAGGACGAGAATGAGAATTAGGATA
>NC_032009.1:29055990-29056340 GCF_001865875.1 Lupinus angustifolius
GATGAGGATAGGATGAGGACCTGAATGAGGATGAGGATGAGGATGAGGAAGAGCATGAGGTTAGGATGAAGATGAGGATAGGGTTAGGACGAGAATGAGGATGAGGATCGGATGTGGATTAGGACGAGGATGAGGATAGGATGAGGATGAGAATGAGGATGAGGATAGGATGAGGAGTAGAAAGAGGATGAGGAAGAGGATGAGGATGAGGATGAGAATGTGGATGAGGATAAGGATAGGATGAGGAGGAGGTTGAGGATGTCGATGAGGATGAGGATGAGGACAAGGTTAGGATGAGGATCAGGATAGGAGGAGGATGAGAATTAGGATAGGATTAAGAGGAGGATGAG
>NC_032009.1:29056440-29056672 GCF_001865875.1 Lupinus angustifolius
GGATGAGGATGAGGAAGAGGAAAGGATGAGGACGAGAATGAGAATGAGGATAGGATGAGGATGAGGATAGGATGAGGACGAGAATAAGGATGAGGATGAGGATAGGATGAGGATGAGGATGAGAAGTTGGAAGAGGATGAGGATGAGGAAAGGGCTAGGATGAGGAAGAGGAAGAGGATGAGGATAGGATGAGGACGAGAATGAGGACGAGGATGAGGATAGGATGAGGATG
>NC_032009.1:29056772-29057121 GCF_001865875.1 Lupinus angustifolius
AGGATAGGATGAGGAGGAGGATGAGGATGAGGATGAGGATGATGATGAGGAAGAGGATAGGATGAGGACGTGAATGAGAATAAGGATAGGATGAGGAGCAGGAGGAGGAGGAGGATGAGGATGAGGAAGAGGATGAGGACGAGGACGAGGATAGGGTGAGGACGAGAATTAGGATGAGGAGGAGGATGAGCATAGGATGAGGAAGAGAATGAGGATGAGGAAGTGGATTAGGATAGGATGGGGATTGGATGAGTATTTGAATAGGATGAGGATGAGGAAGTGGATTAGGATGAGGATGAGGATGAGGATGAGTGAGAGGAGGAGGATGAGGATGAGGATAGGATGAGGA
>NC_032009.1:29057221-29058091 GCF_001865875.1 Lupinus angustifolius
ATGAGGATGAGGATACGATGAGGATGAGGATGAGGATAGGATGAGGATGAGGATGAGGAAGATGATAGGATGAGGTAGTGAATAGGGATGAGGATAGGATGATGAGGAGGATAGGATGCCGACGTGAATGAGGATGAGGATGAGGATGAGGAAGAGGATAAGGATGAGGATGAGGATGAGGATGAGGATAGGATGAGGACGAGGATAGGATGAGGACGAGGATGAGGATAAGGAAGAGGGCAGGAGGAGGATGAGGATTAGGATAAGGAGGAGGATAGGATTAGGACGAGAATGAGAATGACGATAGGATGAGGATGAGGGTGGGGATAGGATGAGGAGTAGAATGACGATGAGGATTAGGATAGGATGAGGAGGAGGATGAGGATAGGATGAGGACGAGAATGAGGACAGGATAAGGACGAGAATGATGAGGAGGATAGGATGAGGAAGAGGAAGAGGATGAGGATGAGGATGAGGATGAGGATGAGGATAGAATGAGGATGAGGATAGGAGGAGGATGAGAATGAGGATAGGATTAAGAGGAGGATAAGGAGGAGGATGAGGATGAGGAAGAGGAAAGGATGAGGATGAGGATGAGATTAAGGATAGGATGAGGAAGAGGTAGAGGTAGAGGATGACGATGAGGATGAGTTTAGGATGAGGACGAGGATGACGATGAGGATGAGGATCGGATTAGCACGAGAATGGGGATGAGGATAGGATGTTGATGAGGATAGGATGAGGACGGGGATGAGGATAAGGAGAAGGATAGGATGAGGATGAGGATGAGGATAGGATAAGGATGACGATGAGGAAGTGGATGAGGATAAGGAGGAAGTTAGGATGAGGACGTGAATGAGAATTAGGATA
>NC_032009.1:29058191-29059376 GCF_001865875.1 Lupinus angustifolius
AGGATGAGGTTAAGATGAGGATGAGTATGAATATAGGATGAGGATGAGGATAGAAGGAGGATGAGAATGAGGATAAGAGGAAGAGGAGGATGAGGATGAGGATAAGGAAGAGGAAAGGAGGAGGACGAGAATGAGAATGACGATAGGATGAGGATGAGGATGAGGATAGGATGAGGACGAGGATGACGATAGGATGAGGATGAGAATAGGATGAGGAAGTGGATTAGGATGAGGATGAGGATGAGGATAGGATGAGGACGAGGATGACGATAGGATGAGGATGAGAATAGGATGAGGAAGTGGATTAGGATGAGGATGAGGATGAGGATAGGATGAGGACGAGGATGACGATAGGATGAGGATGAGAATAGGATGAGGAAGTGGATTAGGATGAGGATGAGGATGAGGATAGGATGAGGACGAGGATGACGATAGGATGAGGATGAGAATAGGATGAGGAAGTGGATTAGGATGAGGATGAGGATGAGGATAGGATGAGGACGAGGATGACGATAGGATGAGGATGAGAATAGGATGAGGAAGTGGATTAGGATGAGGATGAGGATGAGGATAGGATGAGGACGAGGATGACGATAGGATGAGGATGAGAATAGGATGAGGAAGTGGATTAGGATGAGGATGAGGATGAGGATAGGATGAGGACGAGGATGACGATAGGATGAGGATGAGAATAGGATGAGGAAGTGGATTAGGATGAGGATGAGGATGAGGATAGGATGAGGACGAGGATGACGATAGGATGAGGATGAGAATAGGATGAGGAAGTGGATTAGGATGAGGATGAGGATGAGGAAGAGGAGGAGGATGAGGATAGGGATGAGGATGAAGAAACGATGAGGATGAGGATGAGGATAGGGATGGGATGAGCATAGGATGAGGATGAGGACGAGGATGAGGATGAGGACGAGGATGAGGATGAGGACGAGGATGAGGATGAGGACGAGGATGAGGATGATGATTAGGATGAAGATGAGGATAAGGATGAGAATGAGGATGAGCATGAGGATGAGGATGAGGATGAGGATGAGGATGAGGTTAGCATCAGGAGGAGGATGAGGAGGAGGAAGAGGAGGAGGATGAGGACGGGGATAGGTTGAGGACAAGGATGAAGATAGGTTGAGGACGAAAATGAGGATGACGATAGGATGAGGATGAGGATGAGGA
>NC_032009.1:29059476-29060836 GCF_001865875.1 Lupinus angustifolius
GAGGATGAGGAGTAGCATGAGGACGAGAATTAGGATGAGGATAGGATGAGGATAGGATGAAGCATGAGGATGAGGAAGAGCATGAGGACTGGATAAGGATGAGCATGTGGAGGAAGAGGACGCGGATAGGAAGAGGACGAGAATGAGGATGAGGATAGGATGAGGATGAGAATGAGGATGAGGTTAGGATAACGAGGAGGAGGAGGTTGGGATGAGGACGAGAATGAGGACAAGGACGGGGATAGGATGAGTATCAGAATATGATGAGGATAGGATGAGGATGAGGATTAGGATGAGGATAAGATGAGGATGAGGATAGGATGAGGACGAGGATGAGGATGAGGATGAGGATAGGATGAGGATGATTAAGTGGAAGAGGATGACGATGAGGATATGATGAGGATGAGGATGACCAAGAGGATGAGGATGAGGATGAGGATAGGAGGAGGAGGAGAATAAGGAGGAGGATGAGGAGGAGGAAGAGGATGATGATGAGGATAAGGATGAGGATAGGATGAAGACGAGGATGAAGATAGGTTGAGGACGAGAATGAGGATCAGGATAGGATGAGGATGAGTTTAGGATGAGGAAGAGGATGTGGATGAGGAAGTGGATAGGATGAGGACGAGAATGAGAATGAGGATAGGATGAGGATAGGATGAGGAGGAGGGTGAGGTTAGGATGAGGACGAGAATGAGAATGAGGATAGGATGAGGATAGGATGAGGAGGAGGGTGAGGTTAGGATGAGGACGAGAATGAGAATGAGGATAGGATGAGGATAGGATGAGGAGGAGGGTGAGGTTAGGATGAGGACGAGAATGAGAATGAGGATAGGATGAGGATAGGATGAGGAGGAGGGTGAGGTTAGGATGAGGACGAGAATGAGAATGAGGATAGGATGAGGATAGGATGAGGAGGAGGGTGAGGTTAGGATGAGGACGAGAATGAGAATGAGGATAGGATGAGGATAGGATGAGGAGGAGGGTGAGGTTAGGATGAGGACGAGAATGAGAATGAGGATAGGATGAGGATAGGATGAGGAGGAGGGTGAGGTTAGGATGAGGACGAGAATGAGAATGAGGATAGGATGAGGATAGGATGAGGAGGAGGGTGAGGTTAGGATGAGGACGAGAATGAGAATGAGGATAGGATGAGGATAGGATGAGGATAGGATGAGGATAGGATGAGGATGAGAATGTGGATGAGGATAAGGATAGGATGAGGAGGATGAGGATGAGGATTGGAGGAGGATGAGGATAGGAGGAGGATCAGGATAAGGACGAGGATCAGGATAGGAAGAGGATGATGATACGATGAGGATAAAAAAGAGGATGAGGATGAGGATGAGGATAAGGATTA
>NC_032009.1:29060936-29080820 GCF_001865875.1 Lupinus angustifolius
TAATAATAATAATAATAATAATATATTCTATTATAAGGAGAGAAATTGTCTCTTTAACCCTACAATTTGTTGACATCTGTCTTTTTTTTAATTTTTTTTTCTTTTTTGAAAATAACAAAACATTCAAAAAGGCTCATTTTCTCCTTTATTGAGTCCCTCAATTAGTATTTACCATGTTTGTTTACTCTAAACCTCAATTTATTTCCCAACTTTTATTTTACAAATCTAAAAGAGATATTTCTGGAAAAAAAATCATTTTCAATTTGTACCCATGGATCCTAAGGATAGAGGCAAAAACTTCAACATGAGAGCCATGAATGTTACAATCATAAGCTCACATAAGGAACAAAACTGTGGCAAATATCTTATTTTCTTTGTTGTTTGATTCTTATTTCGGGTTAGAAAGGAATACTATTATGACGAGAGGCTAAAATTCCATTAAACTTAGGTGCTCACTTTGTTCGTGGACGAAGTGTATGTTGACAGATTCATGACATGATGACAATGGCGCCAGCTATCTTATGGTGTTCAAGGAAATATAATAGAAGAAAAGAGTTGTGGTATTTTAAGAAAGAGGATAACCCAATGAAAACTTGAAGCCTTCAACATCCAAACAATTCCGACAAACCAATCCAAATTGGGAAAATTGTGCCCTAAAAAGTAAGTTGGGAAATGGGGAATAACCAAGAGGGCTATGGTGCAACAGTTGAGAGTGTGAAGATGGTGGGTGGTAGATGGATGCAAATTGTCTTTCAAGACGTCACATTTTCAAACTTTGTGGAAATAATTTCTTAATACTTCAAATATAATTGAACGAAACACAATTCTTTTATAAATACTGTCATTAATCAAATCTTGAATTTGTAATACGTACATCATGATTTACAAAATACAAGGCGGAGTCAATTCTTCGCCTCTAACAAAGACTAAAAATACAAATAAAAATAAATAATATCAGGAGCGTTGTCATTACAAACGTACCCTACACAGGTTCCCTATCAAAAGAAAGAAAGGAGCTCCTAAACTAGTGGTGCACTGAAAACCTCACTCGGGTCTTCCTTGATCTCCGAGTCTGAAGATGTCTCTATAAACTCAATCGAATCCTCTATGCAAATTAACTCTACACAGTCATCGTCCTCGTCCTCCACCACCTCGTCTTCTGCCCAATCCATCGAAGAGTCCGGGGTGTGCCCCTAGGCCCCGTTGAAGTAGCCATGCCTACTTCTTCCGTTCCTCTTGGTGTTGAGTCAATAGATGAGAATCCCGGTTGGGGCCAGGTCTTGACAACCTCCAATCTGCCTCGTGCCTCAACTGGTGCGGATGGACCGACAGGTACGAACCTTCACTCAGGTAGGGTGAGCGATGCTTCCCGAACTGTGTAATGTGTCGGGAGATGCAACATAGAGCCATCACATGCGAGATCCAATTCCAGGTCGCATGGATCAGTGTACCTGTATCTATTTCCTTCAACGCTCCATACGCCCTCCTGAGATATGGTAAAGTGAGAGCCCCTGATCATCGTCGATCTGTCCATCTAAACATGGATGTATACGAGTACACCAGAAAGAAAGAGAAAGAGTAAAACATCTAATGAAAAACTTATCATTGACGTTGTGGAATTACAGATAATATCACACCAAGACCAAGAAAAAATACAAATATATCATATGATCATACACGCATGTACTAATGATG
The DNA here is from genome assembly GCF_001865875.1 of Lupinus angustifolius. Lineage (NCBI taxonomy): Eukaryota > Viridiplantae > Streptophyta > Magnoliopsida > Fabales > Fabaceae > Lupinus > Lupinus angustifolius. The sequence goes on from NC_032009.1 coordinate 29,062,632, forward strand.
AATGGAGTATAAAACTTATGATTTTAGAATCAATATCGATAAATACCATATATGCATGCTACACATATGTCCACCATCCTTACACCATTATCCTCTCAATAACTATTCAGAAATAACCGAGAGTACATGTCCCATAACAAGTTGATTTCATCACACCAAAACTTATTCCTTGCAATGATATATATATGATCGATCTGTTCCAACGGAATTGTCCATTTCATGATTGTGTTATATCAAACACTTTCTGGGCATCCTCTCATTGATCGCGATTACAAAGAGGGGTGGTAATAGATTGTCTAGTTTGCACTGTGAGCACTGTCAAATTCAACATAATACCTAATCCAGGAATACATAGGACTCGTCTTACCTAGACTCTCTCTCAAGACTTTGCTGATGAATCACCGCCATCGTTGTCCCTCTCAACATCTCGAGGCTTGTCCGCCTTCCATAAATTTCCTCTCCACTACTTCATTATTCATAATGAATATGCACAATAACCAAAGTTAGCAAATTAAATCTTTTAATCCATCTTTTATAACGATCTGCCCATCCTAAGACATCTCCTATCGGGAATACTTCTATTGGGACCCTATCTTAACATTTAAACCACAAAGAATAAACCTCAGCACCACTACGAACCATCATTGAATCATCCTGGACAACTCTCAAGCCAAGCATCTTACGGTCAAATGATCTCGCTGCATGGGCATATAATACTTCTCAGCACCACTACGAACCATCGCTGAATCACCCTAGACGGCTCTCAAGCCAAGCCTCTTACAGTCAGATGATCTCGCTGTGTGGTCATAATATAACACTTGCAGGCCTCGTCTTTAACCATGCAATTCTTTACATACATCACTTTAGATATGGAAACTCTTCTTTGTATCATTTCCAAGAATTTCATATAATTATTAATCTTTACAACATTTACTTATTGAAAGAACATTACCTCCAATAAAGGTGTTTTAGGTTTTATTGAATATGATTGGAAGTGAATGAATTCTTGATGCCAAAAACGCCATTAGACTCTCGCACATGTGAGAATTATCATTCAGAAGACTTAAGAAGTCTTGTCTACATGGAGCCCTCTCGCTCAAGCAAGAGCTATCTTGCTCAAGCGAGGGAATCACCATTTTTATAAGCCACCTGTGGCTCAAGCGAGAGCTGTCTTGCTTAAGTAAGAAAACAACCAGTTTTATTTGTGCATATTTCAGCTCAGGCGAGAGCTGTCTCGCCCAAGCGAGAAAACTCGTTTTCTCTGGACACTTCTCGCTCAAGCGAGAAAAGCCTGAAACTTTGTTAAATTTATTTTCTCAATAAAAAATTTTCTCATTTATAACACACATTTTTAAGCTTTGTATTTAACAATTATCTCATAGATATAATTCTTAGAACAATTATTCGAGCAATTTTAAACATGAATAATCATGGCATCTTCATATATAAACATAACCTAACATAATTTAACATAATAAATATTGTTGTACTTAATCCAAACAAAACAGACAATTGATTAAGTACAAGCATTCTTAATACTCAAGACAACTCCAAACTTGTGAGGGAGTTTGAAGGTCCTGAAGCATATTCGGACACCACTGTGTCACGATGTTTTCTCCCCCACCTCAGTGTGTCGTGCAGATTGTTTCCTCGATATTTTCTCTCTTCTCGAACTCTTCATCAAGCCAAAATCAAAATAACGCTAATTAGGTCACTTTGATAATTATTATTCTTACGAAATAACATTTTAAACGAAAATAAAACTTCTGATCTAAAATGGACTTAATTGCTTTCATCCATCCGATTCAAGGTTAGGTATTTCTTGAATCACCATTTATCATTGAAAGTCTTAGAACACAACGACAATTTAAAGTAAAGTTTTAACAAAACTTATAACGAAATTATGTCATAATCTATGGCTATACACCAGTTTAGTTCCCAGGAAAGAGAGGTGGGTCTTAAAGACACACTTAAATACCAAGTCTTTCCTTAGACAAAACTTTTCTAGACATTTATTACCACTTCATTACTTTTTTCGGTAATGATAACTATTCATAAAACTTATCTTTTGCAAGTAAAACATTTTTATTAAGATTAACGTTTGTAAGTAAGATTATGAAGCTAGACTTACCATTTTAAAGTAAGTCAACTTAAACAAAATCAATACTTTTAAATCAAGAATTTTTAAGTCAATCTTACCACTTTAAAGTAAGTAAATTAACCAAGATCAACACCTTTAAATCATTTTTCTATCTAAGACTTCATATCACTTTAGGTTTATAAAGTCAAGAATTTTTAGGTCAATCTCCTCATTTAAAGTATGCTACTAAAGAAAACACAAATAATTTCATGATCATCTCAACACCTCCAAATTTTAGGATAACCTCAAGGGTTAATAGGTGTTGATTTCATAGTCATGAACTATAAATCATAAGTTAACACTTTTACTACTTTACTATCCAAAACTTCATAACACTGTAAGTTTAGGAAGTCAAGACTTTAATAAATCATCTTTTATCCCAAATCATTACTTTAACTTGGATATCAAAGAATAACATATGTTAAACAACCTTTTACACATAATACCTTTCAAAAATGAATTTTTTTCAACAAAAACTCATACACATTTTGAACTTTCAAGAATAGACATAAACTTTTCTTAAACACAATAAAGGTTCCTTTGATGTTAAAATCATCACCTTTAAATAAATTCAAATACTAACAATAATTTCCAATATTTATAAAGAAAATAAACTCATCTAATCTTGTCCAAAGATATAGTTTTTCCATCTAAGAACAAGGAAGAAATTTTAAGTTTTACATAAGTCAAAAACTACAGAAAGGTTCATATGGTTTCATTATCATCCCCTTTAGTCATGAATTACAAAATATTTAAAGAAAACAAACATAAACTCAACCTCATTAATAACATACTAAGAGATCATGATTTTCTCATGGTGTATGTGGTGAAAAATGGAGAAGAGAAAAAGAGAAAGAATACATTAACTTTCTTTAGGAGAATTAGTGTAAAAATGAGAGGATGAGGTGAGATATTTATAGGAGAGTCTCACCCACTCTTGGCAATCTAGCTTTAGACTAGATTAGGTGATGTGTCTAATGGTGGTGGAGTGAGGAGATTTGGTGAGTGATTTAGGGGATTATAGAAGCTTTGACTCTGCTTGTTTAACAAGCCATTGACCCACGATGTGATTAATGCTCTGACTTGATTGATGCAACATGATTTCGCAATTGAAGTCGTGCCAGAGTATTAGCGGGTAACTTTGTTTGGAAATATACGATCAACCGATTTAGGTTTTTGCCCGAAATGTCGAAACTTGAATTTTGAGGTGAAAAATACCTATAAATGAGTTACATATCAAACTTGGTGTCTATTTTGACTAAAAATAATATTTCAAAGCCAACGGTGAAATCGAAATTCGATTCTGAGTTACGAAACTTAAACATTAGGAAAAAACTTGATAAAACGACCCGAAATCGTCTCGGAAACTTTTATTCTCCAAAAATCTTGAAAAAAAATAAGGAAAGCAAGAATATTATAATATAAGACTAAAACTCAACAGAGGTTTAGCCTAAAATATTACTGATTAATTTTATAATTAATTCATTAACAACTAATTACTTAATTAAACGTGCTCGGAAAAACACGGTATTACATTGCCGATGTCGAGAATGTTTATTGCAAAGGTGTACAAATTCCCAATCCCCGAGGTTCTAGACGGGCCCGACTCCCGCTACTGGTGGGTTGACCGGGAAGTGTTGGGCAGATCCTACTTCTTTCGTAAAAGGAAGAAGCCCAAGGTTGCGGTCTTGGAACGCCCATCAAACAACACTATGTTATATGCCTCGTCCCTAGAAGAACGGGTTTGCCAAGACCTGGAGGCTGATAGAGGGATAAGTATAGCTTCCACCTGTACGAATACAACACCCGGAAGATCGAGTTGCGACTTACACTAGACGAATGGTATATGGCCATGTTGAACCACCTCCAAGTCACCCCCTCTCAATTGCACCCTAATTTTTAGAGATTTATCCAGGAATACGACCTTTATTACAAGGTGATGAAGTTCCCTACACGGTTCTCCTCTTCTTATGAATATTCTGTGTGACCCATAACACCAACACATACGAAGAGATGATTGGTCATCGTGGGTGGACTTGCCTTCAGTCCAAGAACAAGCTCGCCCTGGTCCAATCTTTCGACTCTTCCACGAAGAACTGGAAATAGACTTCCACTAGGTCGAGATTCGAGGGCCAGGTCATACGTGGGAATATGGTCCCTAGGGGGAGCATATCTAGAGACCGAAGAATTCCACTAGAGACCGACCAAGAAGTTTAGTTATAACTTTGAATGCCTTTCTGGTCCGGAGGCTGAGGCGACAAAAGCAATGTTGGTGTGGATCGAAAACACCATAGTGTTGTCCTTTTCTGACTTGGGCAAGGGCGACCAAGATTTTGAGCGCACAATTGGTAGGTATTGTGTTGCTATGCACTCGTGACTAGTAGGTTTGCTATGTAACTAATCGTCTCTTCTCTTATTCTTTTTTGTAGCTGTTATGGCTGACCACCTAGAGAAGGGTCGTCTTCTGGGCAAGATCATCTAGAAAGGATTAGGTCAAGCAAGCATGCTTGGATCAACTCACCTAGTCCTTCATCCAGCCTATCAGGGGGTGGGGGGGCACTCACCCTTCAGCTTGCTAAGGAGTAGATCTTCCACCCTCATCATCTTCCTACTAATTAGAGCCAGTTGGTTTAGATGGCTTCGGTCATCTCTACAACCTATGTGGCAACTGACGCCATGATGCCCCCTCTACCTGCATAGGAGGTGCCCTCCGATCTGGAAGTGTTCGTCTCTCATCGTGCTATATGCCACTCCATGGGAAAAAGGAAGGCCCCAACTTCTTGTAGTCGGCCTATTATGGCATATGCCATCTGCCGAGCGGCTGAGATGAACTTGGTGTCTAACGAAGTTAAAGAAGTGTTGGGCGCGACTCCAATTCACGACATGATGAGGCATGTCTGAGCACCCTTAATCCTAGCAGCATCCATCACCAATTACTTGGAAGGCGAAGGAGTATTGGTCGAGCGGTTGGGAGGTGAGGCCTTGCGGACTGTGTAGGAGCGTCATTATACCGACCTCCAGAAGCTGAAAGAGGCTCCTGAGGCGGAGGTGAATGGGCTGGAAGCCCAGGTGATTGCGGCTAGCCAAGAGCTATCCAGCTTGACCCATCACCATGAGGAAGCCCAATGAGCAGTCTTAGCCGCCCAAAGAGAGCTAGTCGGTTTGCAGGACAAGCTGGCTAACATGGTGGCCGACTATGAGGAGGCCAAGGGTGAAATCCATCAGCTCAACGACAAGTTGAAGTTGTCGAAAGAGAAATAGCAGGTTGCCCAGGACTCCCGTAACCAAGACTCAGAGGAGATAGCCCGATTGACCGAGGAGGTGGTCACCCTAAAATTGGAAAGAGACGGGTAGGTGGCGGAGCGAGATGCTATCTCTAACCTTACGGTGGATCCTACATATATTTCCTAGGACAACGCCTTTTCCTAGGTTGGCTTGGTGTATCCGGATGTCGACTGGTCGCGGACGCTCGTGAACACCTACATCCAAGAGGGGGAGCTGTTGGTGGAGCAGGACGACAATGTCGTCAAACTACTAGTCCCGAGGAAAGGGGGAGGCCTGAGTGCCCTGTAATAATTGTAGGATCTCGTAACCATTTCATTATAATGTATGAACTTATTTTCCTGTTATCTGAGTTGGCATTTTTCCTTCTTTACTGTTTAAAACATAATTCGAACTAATAACATTCTAGTCGAAACATGCCTTCTAATAATAATCTGAAACTGAAGATAAGCTTGACCGAAATTGGTCTTCTAAATAATTATCTGAAACTGAAGATAATCTTGACCGGAGCTGGCCTTCTAAATAATAATTTGAAATTTAAGTTAATCTTGGTTGAAACTAGCATTCTAATTAATAATTTGAAAATGAAGACAATTTTGACAGGAATTTAATAAATATACCATTGGTTGGATTTAATTTATCCGATTTTGTGACTGACCAAACTTAGACATAATTATTCTAAAACACTCGACACTTGAGGATGATCGTAGTCGGAATTAAAGAAAATTATGACTAGTAAACTAAACCTTGTCTGATTTTGGACTTGATAAGAAAGTAAACTTGGAAGAGTGTCGAGTTTTAACTTAAATACAAAGAAAACTGTACTAGTCAAATTTTGGCTAATACTTTGGAACTTGGCCATTTTCAAACCCCTAATAATCAGATATGATAAAGTTGACCGAATTTTGATTAGTAAAGTGAGGTTGAAGGAGGTACCTTTTGCCCAAAAATACTCTAACCGAACTTGAAATAATCTTTGATTTGAAAGGATTTGACCGCCGCCAAATGGGGGACATGATCCGCACATTCGGAGGGTGTATATGTTGGACCACGAATCAAAGGGATAAGGTCCACACTTTGGGTGATTTAATGACCGCCACCAAAGGGAGACATGGTCTATGCATTTGGGGGTGTAGTTGTTGGACCATCGGTCAAGAGAGACAAGGTCCGCTCCTTGGGTGATTTAATGATTGCCGCCAAAGCGGGACATGGTCCAACCATGGGGGGTGTAAATGTCGGACCACTAGTCAAGGGGGACCAGGTCCACACCTTGAGTGATTTAGTGACCACCGCCAAAGGGAGACATGGTCCATACATTTGGGGGTGTAGATTTGGACCATCGGTCAAGGGGGATTTAATGATCGCACTGTGTGGTCGTTGGTTCGACTCCCACAAACGGCGCCAATGTTCTTTGGGATTGAATGGCGTGGTCGGATGGGAGATCCGGGTAAGGCTTCTTCGTTGGTATCTAAGTAGAGGTTGACTTGGACCCACCAGTGAAGGTACCTGAAAAGGTTCTCCAACAATCAAGTTAGTATAAGATTAGAGAGGTAACGCTCGAGAGCAATAAATAAACACACAATTTTACATACAATTTTACATGCCTAATAAAATATAGCTATCATATGCAATGTTAGTTACATACAATTAAATAAACAACAGACAAGAAAAAAAAGATAATATATATAATATATTAATGAAGTTGAGTCAATTATATTCCTACAATAACCCTAAAAAAAACTAAAGTAGGAGCACCAAGTTTATCATTAGTTTAAGAAAGATTTCCCCTTTCTCTTTTTGAATTAAAGGATTTTTGTAAGCAACCCAATACAAAAAGGTTTTGAGAGATAATGTAGTTCTCTCGTATAACTTGTTCTTTTCTTTCTTAATCCGGAACATGTGACATGAGCCCGTAGCAAAATAAGAATAAAAAATAAAATAGAGTTGCCTACAGTATGTTTCAAAAGTTTACATTCTTTCTTTGTAGGTCTATATTTTGTTTCTCTTTTTTATATATTTAAAATTGTTACAACTGACTGAAGACAAATACCTTTTCATGAATTTATATAACTAGTTTATCATAAATAATGTAATCCAGCTTTTAGGATTACCAAATTACTCCTACAGTAAAATTTAAAATTTCTTTCGGAAAATGCCCCCAAAACAATGATATTCATGGTAGTCCACTTTCCACTCATAGTCTCATATATGTGAACATTTTATTTATTAAACTAGTGTTATTAGAAGACTTTTTTAACTAATGTATGTGGGTATAACATTTTTTTTCTTTAAAGTAAAACCATTATGATTATGCCTCGACCATGGCTTTGAATCATGCCATTTTTTATTCAGATGGACCCCAACATTCTTCAACCACCCCATTACAGTTATGGGCATCTTTGGCTATAAAAACATGCTCTTAATTAATCTTATTACAACCAAATAACTCTCTTACTTTGTGCCATTCTCAAACTTTGCATTTGCAACTATAAGTGATGGCCCTAGGAAGAGGTAGTGCAATGGTAGCTCTAATGCTACTACTAATGTGCTTGATGCTTCACTCTGAGATGGCTCATGCAGCCACTTACACAGTTGGGGATGCAAATGGTTGGACTTTTAACGCTGCTGGTTGGCCTAAAGGAAAGCGCTTCAGGGCTGGAGATACACTTGGTTAGTATCTTTGAATCCTTTCAGTAATTATTGATCAAGTTATTTTAATAAAGGAGGTCCAAAACCAGGAAACACAGCAACGTGTGCTGCGACAGTGATGATCGATAAAGTCATAAAACTCATTATTTTAAATTGCATTCCACAACTACAATTGTGATTGGACAATGTTATGGTTTTGAGAGTCTTCACAACAATATAACAATCACAATCACAAATACATATCATAACCACAATTTAGAATAGTAATAAATTATTTGGTATATATATCCCAAACCATTAATTAATATTTCAATTTTTCGACATATTTGCATGATAGTATCCATAATTTAATGATGGGAATACTTGGAGAGCATGTTTAACCTTTTGGTATGTATGTATGTATATATATGTATATGTATGTATATGTATGTATATATATGTATATGTATGTATGTGAGAGATGTTTAATGTTTGTAGTTAAAATATTAATATAAACAATTATAGCTGTTTTAAATCATCACCAAATTAAAACATTATATAGTGTATGGCTGATAATTTCATCTAAAAAGACACTGCTGGATATAGAACAAGTGTACTCTTCATACTGCTTAATTAATTTCTAATGATCTATATATTGTACTTATGCAGTGTTCAATTATAGCCCTGGGGCTCACAATGTAGTGGCTGTAGATAAAGTTGGTTACAGTGCATGCAAAACTCCTAAAGGTGCCAAAGTGTATAATTCAGGAAGTGATCAGATCAAGCTTGCTAAGGGACTCAACTACTTTATCTGCAATTTTGTTGGCCACTGCGAATCTGGCACCAAAGTTGCCATTAGTGCTGTGTGATTTACAAGATCTGGCTTTCAGGCTCATGTTATAAATAAACTTATCTTTTCTAGAAGTTCCATTTTATTTTTTTCTTCAGAAAAAAGTAAATTTGAAAAAGTATAGAGATACACGCTAACTTGAAAAAGAAGAATAAAAAGTATCATACCCGCATAGAATTGGATAATAAGAAGGTTGGGAATTGTTTAATAAAAATAAAGAGTTGAGGAATATGAACGCAAAAAAACTTATGATTAGATTTAGTTATTTTTTTTTTGCTAGAGGAAAAATTATATTAAACTAAGCAAAAGGGGTGTCCACCCAATACAAAGAAGGATCAAGTAGATAATTTTGCAGAACTTATTGTTATACAAAGCTTTGGATCTATACACCAATTTGCAAAAGATAAAGAATTATGTGGTACAAAAGAGGAAAACCAAATCCAAAATCTACTTTGAATTAAATCAAATAAGTGCAAATAGCTTGGGTCTTCTCCAAGAAAATCACCTCATTTTTCATAATTCACACTGATCAAACCACCACAAACTAAAGCATTCTTCGTAATTTAACACAACTACTACTTTGAAGGTTTTCATGAAGATCAACAAAATCCAGAATTGTAGTAGGAACTTAAAACCAAGTATAAAAACCTTTCCAAAACTTGAAACAAAATCACAAGATATAGACAAGTGGTCAATAGTTTCAACATATTTAAAAAAAAACGTACAAACCATATCGTCCATCCTCACAATAATATTTCTATTTTGCAGTTCATCCTTTGTTGGTAGCATTCTTCTTATGAGTTTCTAAACAAAACAAAAAATATTGGAAGGCACACAATTAATCCAATAATTCTTTAATTGTTTAGCTATAGGAGATTGTTGTTGATTCAGCTGAGCCAAGTAAGAAGTTTTAACCACATAGTCGCCTGAGTCATCAAGCCCCCACCTCCATCTATCAATTATCTCCCTTTTACAGGAATGGTGATGAATCAAATCAAATAAATCCCTAACAATAGATTCCTCTCTTTCAAATAGACTTCTCCTCCATGGAATTTCCCAACACTAGAAACCGTCCTCCTAGTAGCCATTATCCCCCACCCAAGCATCACGATTTGTAGCTAAATTGAGTAATCTAGGAAAAACCACTTTGAGACTCTGATTACCGACCCAAATATCATGTCAAAAAAGAGTTTGAAGACCATTGCCAATTTCCTTCCAAACATTATCCACAAACCACCCACCCGAGGCCCTATTAGGAGAGCCCACTTTTCCCAAATCCTTCCACCATCTCGAGGCAAAGTTATTTGAATCAGATTGCCAATCGTCACCATATTTTAATTTAATTAACTTCACCCAAAATGCTTCCCTATCTTGCAACCTACGTCATCTCCATTTCCCTAGTAGAGCATGATTGAACCGAAGAAGATCCCTAGCACCCAGATCTCCTAGCTCCTTAGGTTTGCAAGTCATATCCAAGCCACCCAAGCAATACCTTTACCTCCTCTTTTATTTCCCCACAAGAAGCGTCGTTGCGTGCTAACAATTTTATCTAAAACCTTCTTAGGTGCTTTATTGAGTGAAAGCATATAATTAAGAATATTACATAAAACTGAGTTCAGAAGAATTAATCTTCCACCAAAGGAAATATGCTTGCATTTCCAAGAAGCTAGCATCTTAGACACAACCTTAATCATGCAATTTCAAGTAGATAGCCTCTAAGGATTTTCCCTGAAAGGAATCCCTAAATAAAGAAAAGGAAGGGAACCAACCTTACATAAAAGAAATGTGCCGCTGTTAAAATAGTTGACTCCGATAAATTTATACCATAAAGAGAACTCTTGTTGGAATTAACCTTCAGGCCTAAAGCTAATTCAAAGCATCTAAGAACTATTTTCATGCATAAAAGACTTTTATCTGAAGGTTTGCAAACAATAATAGTATCATCAACAAACTGAAGATCGCAAACTTCTATACCACCTATTCCAATCTTGTAGCCCTCAAAGGCCCTAATAGATCTGTCTTTTCTTACCGATCCTGCAAAGCCTTCTGCTACCATAAGGAACAAAAATGGCGCCATCAGATCACCCTACCGAATACCTCTATAAACTGAGAATTGAGCCGCTGGACTACCATTAACCAAAACAGACATAGAAGTCAAAGAGTGACAGACACTGATCCATTTTCTCCATTTTATCGAGAAACCAAACCGACTAAGCATATAGTCTAGGAAATCCAATCTACATAATCATAAGCTTTCTCAAAATCGATTTTGAATAGAAAGCAACCATCCCTATCCTTCTTCGCCGAATGGATGACCACATTAATTATCACAGGCGCATCTAGGATAAATCTTGTATTAATCAAAGTTGATTGAGAAGGAGAGATTATCGAACCCATAACTCATTTTAGTCTACCCGCCAGGATCTTTGTAAGAATTTTATACAAAGATCTAACCAAAGAAATCGGCCTGTAATCCTGGATTATGTTTTGATTCTTCAATTTTGGAATGAAAGCAATAAAAGAAGAATTCGAACCTTTTGGTAATTTACCATTAAGATGGAATTCTTGGATAAAAAGAATGATGTCCTTTTTAACCACCTCCCAAAATTCCTAGAAGAATTTGAAATTAAAACCATCTGGTCCCAGACTCTTATCACCAGCACAACTCCAAACCGCCAATCTAATCTCCTCCTCTAAAAAGTCAGCATCCAAAGCAAAAAGTTGATTTTCGTTCAGGGCTTGAAAATCTAAATCATCCAATTTCAGTTTTACCGAGGGTCCAGTGGAGAACAAAATTTTAAAGTAATTTGTTATCTCTCTCCTCATAACTTAATCCTCCTCATGCCAAACATCATTATTCCAGATTCCCCTAAGCTGGTTCCTTCGTTTTCTATTATTGATAAAAGCATGGAAATAACTAGTATTTGTATCCCCTCCTTCAACCATTTGCATCTAGACTTTTGTCTCAACAAGTTATCCTTCAGAATTGCGATTTCCCACCAGTCTATTGTAAGCTTTTTATGTAACGAAAGTTGATCAGAATTCAAAACTGTATTCTCTCCCAATATATCCATCTCCTGAATATCAAGAGTTAGCTGCCCAAGATTTGAATCCAAGCACCCAAAAGATTCCTTATTCCACACTTTTAGCTCTCCTTATAGATACTTTAATTTCTCATTCACAATGAAGGCCTTCCTCCCTGAGAAACCGACTTCACTCCAAGAATTAGAGACCAAATCTTTAAAGCCATGATGTTTAATCCAACAGTTATTGAACCGAAAGGGAATCATACCCTTCTTCGCCGTCCTTTGTCTTAGAATAATCAGACAATGATTAGAAAATTCTCTAATCAATGCCCACTATGTTGCTTTCAATTACACCAGGTCCTCCCAGAGTTGAATTTTTTGAACCAACAAAAAAGGAGAGTAAATATTAACTATACAACAGTTAACAAGATCGTCCAACCAAGTACCAATGGTAGCCACAAAACCAATACCATGAATGGAGTTAATATCCAATAAAGAAATCTAACTCCATTCATGGTATTAATTATCTAATATTTTATAATATTAAAAGAATAACTAATCCAATGAATTCTCCAACACACTTTTTTTTATCTATCAACAAATGAAATAATAAATTCTCAATCCACTGAGTAATCAATCGATCGTAATATAATTGAGTGTTTAATAACCAGTTCAATTAATTTCATTCCTAAAATTAACATTTTACAATATGACTTACACTAGGTCTAGTTCAAACATAAAATTTCAGTTATATATTTAAACTTTAAATCATAATTTGAGTGATCAACCCAACAAGCATTAGATAAAAAAAAAAAATACATGAAAAACAATGCAATAGTATTGCAAGCAAACCAAATAGTATATTGGATGTATCGAGTTTAAATAGTTATATCTAATCCAAGAAATAAGATGTTGAGGCTTCTCATTCTCATGGAAACCAATGTTTTCAATATGCTTTACATTCTTCTCTCTTCTCAACAAGGTGTAGAACATTGTTTGTCATTTTCAATCATGACTTTTGTTATAATTACAACCTTTGGTACCCTATTTATCATAATTTCAGTGAGCATATCTCTAAAGATTCTGATTAGATTTATTTGAAATCGAGTTATTTCATTGTGCTTGAGCTTTCCACTAAGTAATATTCTCGAGTTATTTCATTGTGCTTGAGCTTTCCACTAAGTAAGATTCTCGCATATCTTCTTGTTCTGGGCACAAGCGTTGAGCTGAACGCACGCTTTAGTTGTTCAAATCCTACTCTTTTTCCTTACTTAATATTTGGAATAGAAAATGATATTAAACGATTTGATCACTATTTAACTCAATATATAATATGAATGTTATTTATGTGAAGTTTTAGAGTGAAAATTGCTCAATTATCCTAATCATCTAAGTTAATTTTGGCACATAATAATATATCAATTTTACTAGAACTTATCACCACAATATAAAAACCATGTTACTAAAGCACAAACTCTCTAAACTAATATAATATCCAAGCATATGTGAAGGATCTATTACCAATTTACTTGTTCCATCCCGGTCAAACGGCTACTCCGTTAACCGAACTATATTACTCAAGGCCGACCAAGCCTAGACATATCATCAACCGAACGACTAAGCTGATAGAAGAAGACATATCATCAACCGTATATGACCTCAAGTCAGTACATGGGTCACGTCTCTACCACTTGCCTATTGCACTGCCGACACCTGCTACACACTACCTTCACTTCTCACCTAACTTCCTACTCTACGGGAAATATAGGCCTAGACTGCGGCTATAACGACTTACTGCAAGCTATAAGTCAACTATGCTTACAATGCAGTCTGACCAGGCCACCCAACACGCATAAAGCAACCCCCTGCTCTGCCAAGAACAGGTCGACAAGCCTAAATGGCCGGCCATGCCAACAACATCCCTCAGAGAACTTTCCATCCATCTTCATTATAAATAGAGGTCCGTCCCATCACTAATATAAGACACACATGGGAATAAGACATCCCTATCTCTAACCTCACTCTTAAGCATTATATTCTCTCATACTTTGAGTTATTGGTTCCTCCTTCATTGTCATTTACTAACTTGATCGTTGAAACACTTTTTCAGGTACATCCCCCAATGGTCGATGTTCGATCTAGACGAATCCAGTTCCCGATCCAACATAGAGGAGCACTTCCAAAAGCATACCACCATGCACCTCAACCCGACGACCTTCATCCCAATACCACTCCACCCAAACCAAAGACCACGAGCTAGGCCCCAACCCAACTTACCCTCCTGTAACCAAGCAGGACAACAATACTTAAGCATTTCCATGTGCTAATTAAAAGCACCCCACATATGCTACAACTACTCAGTAAACAATTTATACAGAGATGTGTAAGACTGAGATTACAACTAAGAGGGGAGGGGTGAATTAGTTGACTTAAAACAATGTCCACTTTTTCTGCAAAATCAAGAGTTAAAGTGCATCAGAAAATATATGTAGAAAATTAAGAAGTAAAATTAAAGAGATAAGGGAGAAGAGAATATACAAGGATTTTTATATTGATTCACCTTCTTGTCCACCGAAGGCTACATCCAGTACTATTGCAGCACAATAGATTTTTCCACTAAAGATTATGAGTTGCAATTACAATATCTCACCCCGAGATCTCTATGTACCTTACACACTCCTTAATCCTTATTCACCTTTGGAAAATACCTTTCCAAGTGATTCTAATCCCCTTTCTTATCACACCCCATGAAAGAAAGTATTCTACAATAATAATAAAGAATATTCAACAATGGCGGAATTGCCTTTACAAGTATGAAAGTGATGTAACTTGGAATCCAAATAACTCTTTTGTATACTTAGTAATAATGCTCAATATGTTTGTAAAACTTTTGAATGAATTACTTCAAGTAACTTAGAAAAATTCTCTTTTGAAAGTTTAAGAACTGAGTGCAAAAATGTAGAAAAATAGTGAGAGAATTTTCAGAATTTGTGTGAGAGTTGTATGAAAGTTGTGTGTGGTGATTGTGTGTTTCAATGCCTTTATATAGGCTTTCCAATCAGCCAAAATGTCTCTTTGAAAGGGTAGAAATTGATTGGAATGAAAACATGTCTTTTGGGTTGAAACTCATTCACTTTGAATTTGAAAAACTGATGCACAACTCTCATTAATCGATTACAACATTGAGTAATCGATTACCCAAATGTTTTGTCCACTGAACATTTATTTTCGATTATTAACATTAATAAAGAGTGGAAGGGGTACTCCACTGAATGCAACTAGTGGAGTCAATCCAAACCTAACCTAGAAGACTAGGACATAATATATTCAAGGCCAAAGTCATTACACCAAAGAACAAAATCATATTTAATTTTAAACTAAATTTAGTAAGAATTAATGAACTTTAAGATCAAGATCCACATTTCAACCCTCGTTTTATTTGTGCAAAATTAGAGAGCTGTGAATGGGAGCTTGGGAAGATGGTATCTTATTATTTATTATTTTCTTTTTGAACGGAAACTTTTTTTTATCTAACCTAAAGTTGCAAAATGAGCATTAGTGTTACTTTTGTTGTGATATACACACAGTATGCAGGAAAAGAAAGAGGAAAAAATTGAAGAAGATTAAAGAAGAAGATGATAGATTTTTTAGAGTAATGGTTGAAGAATGTGTATTTTCTGTTATAGATCAAAATGCAGAATAACAGACTTAAATAACACAAACTTCTACTGGTGGAAGTTTCTTCATTTTCTGTTATTCCCAAATTTCTACTAAACTTTTACCGGTGGAAGTCTTCACATTTTCTATTATTAATGCTGAAATTACATTATTTCTAACACCCATCCTTAATTCAGCATTCATAACCCATTTTTTACACCTATCTTCATTCTCAAACTCTCAAACCTTTCTTTCTTCAAAGGTTTAGTTAGTGCATCTGCCAATTGATCTTCTGAAGTGCAATAACTCAGTTTCACTCTTCCTTTGCTTACTTGATCTCTAATGTAGTGAAATCTAGTCTCTATGTGCCTACTTCTTCCATGAGCAACATGATTCAATGCCAAATTTATTGCTGATTTATTGTCTATCATCAGTTGCACTCTAATATCTGTTTTCAGCTTCGATTCATCCATCAAAGTGTCTAACCATACAGTCTGACATACACTCATCCTAGCTACAATGTACTTAACTTCACATGATGATAAGGAACAACATCCTGCTTCTTGGAACACCGACTCACAAGTGCATTGCCTAAGTGGAATAGATACTCTGTTGTGCCTTTCTATCTGATTTATCCCCACACCAGTCAAAATCTGAAAACCCAGTTAATGTGCTTCTGCTACTGTCCAGATTGGTTGGATACAAGATTTCATACCCAATTGTGCCTGTCAAATATCTAAGCATCATTTTCACAACAAACAAGTGACTCTGTTTTGGATTCTCCATGAATATGCTAATCAATCCAACTCCATAAGCAATATCAGGCCTTGGGTTACAAATGTATCTTAATGAATCTACCATTTTCCTAAACAATGTCTTGTTTACTGATTATTCTTCTTCTTCTTGACAAAGTACATTTCCAACCTCAACAGGTGTTGCTATTGGATTGCAATTCAAAATATTAAATATATCTGTTGTAAATTTCTTTTGATAGATTAACACACCAAGCTTGGTTCTTTTGAATTTTATGCCTAGAAAATACGATAATTCTCCTAGATTTGTCATTTCAAATTCAGTTTGCATTTCCTACTTAAATGCTAAGACTTTGTGTAGATCTTTACCAGTGATTAGGAGATCGTCCACATAGAGGCATATGATGAGTAGATCTTCTGCATCATTTCCTTTGACATATACACCATGTTCTGTTGTGCACTTTGTGAATCCTAGCTGAAGTAGGAATGCATTTATTCTTCTATTCCATGTTCTTGGTGCTTGTTTTAGCCCATATAGCCTTATGCAATTTGTACATCTTTTCTTCTCTACCCTTTTCTTCAAAGCTAAATGGTTGTTTGACAAATACTTCCTTATCAATAGGACAATTCAAAAATGCAGATTTTACATCCATTTGTTGAATTGTCCATAATTTTGAGCTTGCCATGGCAATTACAAGCCTGCCTGTTTCAATCCTAGCCACAGGTACAAAGACTTCATCATAATCAAGCGCTTTCTTTTGAAAGAATCCCTTTGCAACCAGTCTAGCCTTGTACTTTGAAACCTCACCATTTGGACTTAGTTTTATCTTGAATACCCACTTTACATCTATGGCTTTCTTCCCTGTTGGTAGAGTAGTTAAGGTCCCTGATTTGTGTAACACCATGTTTTTCAGAGCACTTTTAATTAAGTAATTAGTATTAATGGATTAATTATAGAAATTAATCAGTAATGTTTTAGGCAAAACCTCAGTTGAGTTTCAGTCTTGTGTTATGATTTTCTTGCTTTCCCTATTTTTTCAAGATATTTGGAGAATAAAATTTCCGAGACGATTTCATATCGTTTTATCGCGTTTTTGCCCAGTTTGAGTTCCTTAACTCGAAATCGAATTCGGATTTTTCCGTTGGCTTCGAAATATTATTTATAGTCAAAATAGACATCAAGTTTGTCCATAACTCATCTTTAAATATTTTTCACATCAAAATTCAAGTTTCGATGTTTCGGACAAATGTTTTAAATCCAGAGATTGTATATTTCTGGAAGAACTTATCCAAAAATGTTCAGACACAAAGTTTATCAGGAAATTACATCATATAAATAAAGTAGAGTTTATTTATGTTATTCATAAAGTAGAGTTTATATTTGTCCTTTAAGTATTTTATGAAGGCATAACTAAAGGGGATGATAATTAAATCATATGAACCTTTATGTAGTTTTTTACTTTTGTAAATCTTGAACTTTCTTCCTTGTTCTTAGATGGGAAAAACTATATCTTTGGGCAAGGTTAGATGAGTTATTTGTTTGGGAATATTAGAAATTATTGTTAGTATTTGAATATGTTTAAAGGTGATGATGTTAACATCAAAGGAACCTTTATTGTGTTTAAGAAAAAGTTTGTATTTTATTCTTGAAAGTGTATGATGTTGATGAGTTGTTGTTGAAAATGTTTCATTTTTAGAAAGTATTATGTTTTAAAAGTGGTTTAGCATATTTTACTCTTTGATTTCCAAGTTAAAATAATGATTTGGGATAAAAGATGATTTATTAAAGTCTTGACTTCATAAACTTAAAGTGTTATGAAGTTTTGGATATTAAAGTAGTAGAAAGTCTTACCT
>NC_032009.1:29080920-29081548 GCF_001865875.1 Lupinus angustifolius
AAAGTCTTGACTTTAAAAACTTAAAGTGTTATGAAGTCTTAGATGGTAAAATGATTTAAAAATGTTGAATCTTAGTTAAGTGAACTTACTTTAAAATGGTAAGATTTACTTAAAAAGTATTTATTTTGTTTAAATTGACTCACTTTAAAACTGATAAGTCTAGCTTAATGATCTTATTTTAAAAGGTTATTTTTAGTAAAAATGTTTTACTTACAAAAAATACGATTTATGAACTATCGGAAAAATGTAATGAAATGGGAATACATGTCTAGAAAGATTATGTTTGAGGAAAGACTTGGTATTTAAGGGTGTCTTTACGACCCACCTCTCTTTCCTGGGAACTAGCCTGGTGTATATCCACCGATTACGACATAATTTTGGTATAATTTTTATTGAAAATCTTACTTTAAAAAGAGTTATTTGATTGTAAGACTTTCAATGACAAATGATGATTCAAGGATATTCAACCTTTAATCGGGTAGACGAAAGCAATTAAATTCATTTTAAACCGGAAGTTTTATCTTCGCGTAAAAAGTTATTTCGTAAGTATAATAATTACCGTAAGTTAACTCATTAACGTTATTTTGGCATAATGAAGAGTTCGAGAGGAGATCAGATCAAGTAAGCT
>NC_032009.1:29081648-29116294 GCF_001865875.1 Lupinus angustifolius
TTGCCTTGAGTATTAAGAAAGCTTGTAATTAATCAATCGTCTGTTTGTTTGGATTAAGTACAATAATATTTCTTATACCAATTTATGTTATGTTTATATCTGCAAATACCATGTTTACTCTTGAATTATAATGTTTGAATGATTATTATGGGAATGATATGTTTGTGATAATTGTTAAATTCAAGGTTTAAAAACATGTGATATAAATGAGAAATATTTTCCTTGAGAAAAGTAATTAAAATGATATTCAAGCTCTGCTCACTTGAGCGAGACAACTCTCGCTGATTGTTTAAAAACATAAAGAGAATTGATTGTTTTCTCGCTTAAGCGAGACAACTCTCGCTGAAGCCACAAATGCCTCAAAAATGGATGTGCCCTCGCTGGAGCGAGACAACTCTTGCTTGAGCGAGAGGGCTCCATTCAGACATGACTTATTTTTAAGTAGTCTGAACAATAACTCTCATATATACGAGAGCCTAATGGCATGTTTGCCATCAAGAAGTTGTAAAGGTAAATAACTATATGAAATTATTGAAAGTAATAAATGTAGGGAATTGCTTTGTTAAAGGCAAGGCTCGAGGGTGTGATATTATGCCCACGCAGCAAGATCATTTGACCGTAAGAGGCTTGGCTAGAGGAGTCGTCTTGGATGATTCAGCGATGGTTCATAGTGGTGTTGAGAAGTATTATGTTGTGCCCATGCATCGAGATCGTCTGACCGTAAGAGGCTTGACTTTAGGGTCGTCCAGGATAATTTAGCGATGGTTCGTAGTGGTACCGAAAATATTCTCTCTTTTTTTATATGTTAAGATCGGGACCCAATAGAAGCATTCTCGATGGAAAATGTCTTCGGATGGGCAGATCGCTAGAAAATATGGATTAAAAGACATAGTTTGCTAATTTCGGTTAGGGTGCATATCCATGGTAAAAAATAAAGTAGTGGAGAGGAAATGTACGGGAGACGAATGAGCCCCGAGATGTTGAGAGGGACGGCGTTGATGGCGGTGATTCGTCAGCAAAGTCTTGAGGGAGAGTCTAGGTGAGACGAGTCCCATGTATTCCTGGATGAGGTATTCTGTTGGATCGAACAGTGCTCACAGCGCAAACTAGACGATCTCTGACAACCACTATTTGCAATCAGGATCAATGAGAAGGATGCCCAGAAAGTGTTTGATATGACACCGTCCTGAAATGGACAGTTTTTTTGGAACAGATCGATCATATATCCTTGCGAGGAATATTTTTGGTGCGATCAAATCGGCTTGTTATGGGAACTGTACTCTCTTTTATTTCCGAATAGATATTGGGAGGATAAAGGAGTAAGGATGGTGGACTCATGTATCACATTGCATACATGATATTCTTCGATATTTATTCTAAATTCTCGAGTTTTATACTTTATTCATCGTTATTATATGCTTGTATGATAACATGATATATCTGTACTCGTGTGTTGTCTTGGTGTATTCTTCCGTGTAACTCCACGACGTCGATGACAAGTTTTTCATAGATGTTTTACTCCCTCTCTTTTCTTCTGGTGTATTTGTATGCATCTTCTTATGGACCCATCAACACTGATCTGAGGTTCTCACTTCACTATGTCCCAGGAGGGGACATGGAGTGTTAAGGGTAATCGACACACTTACACAGGTCCTTGCGACCTAGAGCTGGATTGGGTAAGAAATGGCTCAGTTCTGCATCTTACACCTTACTACATAGTTCGGGAGGCATCATTCATTTTGCCTGACCGAAGACCTGCAACCGCCAGACTTTCTGTACCGGCTGAAGCTCGAGGCATACCAGAAGTTGTTAGGACCTGACCCCAAACATGATTCTCATCATCAGGATCAGCGCCAAGAGAGACAGACCGGACCATGCCAATGGGGTACACCCTGGACCCTTCGATGGATTGGGGAGCGGATGAAGTGGAGGAGGAGGAAGACAACAACGACTGTGTAGAGCTTATATGTATAGAAGATTCAGTTGAGGTCATTGAGATCTCTTCTTACTCGGATGTGGAGGAAGACCCTACCGAGGGTTCTAGTGCACCTCTGGTTTAGGAGTTTTCTCTTTTGTTTTGTTGTGATAGGAACCTGTGTGAGGTACTTTTTATAATGCCAATGCCCCGACATTATTTTCTTTGTATTTTCAGTTTTTTTATTTACGGCGATGATTAGATTTCGCTATGTAAACAATTCTGTATTTATTCAAACATTTTATGAATGAGAAGTATTCAGAAAAGAATTGTGTTCATTTAATTATCTTCAATGTAGTAAGATTTTTATTTCCTCAAGGATTGAAAATATGACGTCTTGAAAATGGAATAAAGTAAAAGTGAAAATAATTTGTAAGTTATAGGTTACATAAAAGAGAAAAAAAGGAAAGAAAAATTTACCCATTTTTCTAAGAGATTAAATATATTAAATATGAAATTATTTTCATGGCGTTACAATTTGTTTCTTTCAATGGACCTCAGCTCCTCTTCTATAGCTTCAGTCCAATGTGTCTGCTCAAGTGCTTCTTTTAGTCTTAAAGGTTCTATCTCAGCTAACAATGCCATGTGAACAAATTCTCCTTCTGTAGTTATTGTAGAGTCAGAGAAAACTTCATAATCTCTGAATTTGGATGGTAATTGTCTTATTCTCTTAGATGTTGTAGCAATTATATTAGGATGAGTCTCATCACCATTGTTTCGTATTGCCCTTTCTGCATCATCATTTGACATCTCTTATATTTTATCATCATTTTTGTTCCAACTCTAACTCTAGTTTTCATCAAACTTTAGATTTCTAAAAATCATGAATTTCTGGCTTAATGGATCAAACACTCTGTATGCCCTAGTGGAGTGGTAACCCAATAGTACAAGTTTCTCACCCCTGTCTTCTAGCTTCCTGCTTCTTTGTTCAAGTATATGCCTATAACATATGGAGCCAAATACCTTAAAGTGACTCACACTTGGCTTAAGACCAGACCATGCTTCTTCAGGGGTCATGTAGCCTAATTTCTTGGTAGGACTTCTATTAATTATGTAGGTTGCAGGCGATACAGCCTTAGCCTAGAATTCCTTTGGCATATTCTTGGTTTTTAGCATGCTTCTGACCATGTTTAGAAGGATTCAATTTTTCTTTCTGCTACACCATTGTGTTGAGGTGTATAAGGGGCTGTTATTTTAGGTTAGATCCCTTCTCTATTGCAATACTCCCTGAATTCAGTAGAGGTGTACTCACCTCCACCACCAGACCTTAATTGTTTTAATTTCAGCTCACTCTCCCTTTCTGCGTGAGCCTTGAACCTTAGAAATTTGTCAAAAACCTCACTTTTCCTCTTCAATGGATAGATCCATACCTTTCTGGTGTGGTCATCAATGAATGTTAGGAAGTATCTATTTCAACCAATTGAATCTGCTTCAAAAGGTCCACACACATCAGTGTGGATAAAATACAGAGGTTTTGTAGTTCTTGAGGGAATGCTTGATACAAAGTAGTTCCTAGTTTGCTTGCTGGTTAGACATTCCTCACACAATGATTTTGGTGCTTTGATATGAGGGAGTCCATTCACATGTCCATTCTTGCTTAATTCTTCAACACTTCTGTAATTCAGATGCCCATATCTTTGATGCCACAACCAAATGTCTTGATCTGCAGCTGCCTTGAGCCACTTGTGATCACCAATTTGGATCTGAATTTTAAAAGTCCTATTTGATGAAAGAGGTGCCTTCAAAATCATTTTATTATTCTTATCAAATACATTCAGCATCCCATTTTTCATCTCCATCATGTATCCTTTTTCAAGCAATTGTACAAGACTCAGCAAGTTGTTTTTCATCTTTGGCACATAGAGCACTCTTGATATGTAGGATTTCTTCCCATCCTTTATCTGAATCATCATAGTACCAATTCCTTCAGCTAACACTGAACTCATATCAGAAAAATTGACTTTGCTTTTTGTTGTTTCATCAAGAGTTGTGAACCAATCTCTTCTTCCAGTCATATGGCTTGAGCAACAAGCAATGATCATCATCAGACTCATCGGATTTTCCCTATTGAGCTAATCCAGCCTCATCTTCTTTCCCTCTTGACCATTTCTGTAACTTTGAATTCAGCAAAGTGACCATATCTTATGTAGTTGTAGCATTGCAATTTTTTATTATCATGATACCTTCTGCCATCTGAGGTTTTATAGGAATTCTTGATCTGCACAGACTATGTACCCCTTTTTATCATAGTTTCTTCAGTCTTTCTTGATGAAGATACTTGCTCACTATTTCTCCATCTATTGTTCTGCATCTTACCTTTGCTTTTCTTATTCCATTGAGTAGAGAATCTTTTGTTGAATCTTGCTTGTAGAGCATGTTCATCATCCTTGTCAAGATTTCTCTCTTTCAATCTTAACTCACGTGCTTCAAGTGAGCCTTGTAGCTCTTCAACCTTGTAGTCCTCAAGAATCTTTGACTCTTCAATGGCAATCACTAGAAGATCATATTTTGGGGTCAATGTTCTAAGCACTTTCTCCACCATAGTTTGCTCTTTGATCTCTTCTCCACATGACCTCGTCTGATTTGTTAAAGACAGAATCTTGGTCATGTATTATGAGATTGTTTCACTTTTGTCCATTTGGAGAAGCTCATATTGTCTACGTAAGGTTTGCAACTTCACTTTCTTGATTTTGTAACACCTTCATAGCTCTTCTTCAGGCTTTCCCAAGCTTCCTTTGTTGTTGTAGCAACAACAAGCTTCTTCACTTTCTTGGTGAATGAGGAATAATGCTTTACAATCCCTCTTCTTTGTAGGTAGATCTTTGGGCTTCAGTTGCATTCTCTCCTATCTCTTGATAACCATTCAACACAACCTCAAACACTTCCTAGAACCCAAATATTGCTTTCATTTGGGTCCTCCATCTATCAAAATTCTTGCCATCAAGTATTGGCAAATTCATGGCAAATTTGTTGTTGTTTGTCATTGTATAGAACACCCTCTATGCAGCTTCTTGTTCTTGCTTGGCTGATTCACCCAAAATCTGGTCACTTCATATTTTCCTTCACAAGTCCACCCATGATCGTTATTAATGCTCTTGATATCACTATTGTGACATACACACAATATGCAGGAAAAAAGAGGAAAATATTGAAGTAGATTTTTTAGAGTAATGGTGGAAGAATGTTTATTTTCTATTATAGATCAAAATGCAGAATAACATACTTAAATAACACAAACTTCTACTGGTGGAAGTTTCTTCATTTTCTGTTATTCCCAAATTTCTACTAAACTCCCACTGGTGGAAGTCTCCACATTTTTTATTATTAATGTTGAAATTACATTATTTCTAATAACTTTATGTAGAAATTTATGATAATAAAAAATTAGTCAAATTCAAGTATGAGTTAATTAAAATAATTTATTATATAAGTAGAAATTGTTACAAATGATAAGATAATAATCTCAAATAATAACTAACATAATAAACTTAAACTAAAAATAAATTCAAATAAGATGAAACTAACTAAATCCTATATAAGATTATTCTTTATCAATCTAAATATATCTAGCATGCCCCTTAAGTTAAAGTTTAGTAACCTTTAATTTCGTTACAAATAATTCCTTTAAAAATGAATATAATTAAATAATTATGTAGGATTCACAAAGATCGATGTATATGTACTATAAATTGCAAAGTTTGCAGATAGATACTCCACTAGAATGATTGTTGGTGAGAATAGAAATCACTAGAATAATCATCATCGAAATGAATATAATTAAATAATCATCAATGAGTAAAGAAGTCATTACTATTTACTAACATAACTCGCCAATGGAAAGAAAAAAAATATCATCATAATGAATATCAATGTGAATAGAACATAATGGTATAATCACAAATGGGAGAAAATTAAAAAAACATTACCAAAATGATCATGAGTGTGAAAATCACCATATATCTATATCTATACTATATATAAAGAGAAAACATAGTATAACTACCCATGATGTAATTTTTCGTTTTCCTATTTTGCCCTTAACACTTTGATTTCTAGAAAGAAATATCATATAATCACATATAACTACCACCAACATATTAACCATCATTTCACCTTCATTTGACAATTAAAATATAGACCAAAAAAGAAATGTAAAGTGTAATCAATAAAATTACAATATAAAGTACATTCAAATCAAAAAATATTTTGATTTACCAAAATAAAATATATAAAACTTAAATACTTAATATGTTGTATGGATTATATTGAACAATCGTTTCTTGGTTTCTTTTTGGACAATCATTTCTTGGTTGATGTATTTGATGTGTTATGAATTATATTGAACAACTAGTAAATTACCCATGCGAATGCACGGGGTGATATTTTTTTACCATATAATTAAGAACATATATATTACATTTATATTATTTCTTTAAGATAAGGAACAACTTCAAATTTTGTTATTTTGAAATTAATATATCTTTCAAAATTCAATATCCTTCATTGTTCAATCTCACAAAAATTAAATATACACAATCACTGCTTCTCACACCAAAACCCAGTTCTGGAAACAACTCAGTTAATCGATTAACACACACACATAAAAGAATGATCAGAGCAACTAATTGCACAGTTATTTATAACCAGATAAGCAGAGATAAAGCAGATATTTTTAGGAAATATTAAAAAGTATATGGCAGGACACAATCATGCAAAATATCAGCTTCTAACTACCATTAAAACAGCAAGAAATGTAAAGAAGATTTAAGAGAGAACAATGTGCGCATATGGATTTTTATCCTGGTTCGTTTACGGTCCACTGCAAACTACATTCAGGCCTCCCCTTCTGATATTGGAGATTTTCTTATTCACTATATTGAATGCATGTATAATCACATACACCAATTCAATTTACAAAACATAGGATGCTTCTTTCTTGAAATCTAGAACATCTAACCCTTGGTTTGACTCTACTTATCGCCTGAGAAAACCTTTCTCGCGAACCAGCCCCAGCCAAGATTCTTATTCTCAAATCAAGACCTCCTAGTCTTTGTGAAGAATCCCTATCTCTATGGTGGTAAGACACCAAGAATTCAATCCAATACACACAAAAACATATTACAAAAGCAAGGTATTATAAGCACAATAATGCTTGAAATATAACAATGAAAGACCTTAAGACTAACCCACTCACAATTTACTCAAGCCATCATATACATGTGACTTAATCAAAAACAGTAATCACAAGATATCTCTCTAAGAATCTATATCAATAATGCATGAACATGTGAGCAAGATAAGGATGAGACTAAGCATATGAAAAACAGTATGCAAATAACAAAGAATCAATGTTCAATATGGTATGTTAATCTCTCTTCCTCACACATGCAATTCTCTCTGCAAAATAGAATGTAAAACACGAAATATGCTCTCTAAATCAATCCTATACAATAGAATGTAATGCTACACTTTTCTGGAAATTGCCTAAACTTATACAAGGCAGTTTTGACAGTTCAAACCATTGCAATCAATTAAGCAGTTAAAACAGAAAACAATTATAACACAAAATAGACATGTTAATCGATTAAGGTACCACGTTAATCGATTAACCAGTGCAACATGATTAAGACAGAAACCGGTTGTAACATAAAAACTGATATAACAAAAAAACAGTTGAGTTAATCGATTAAGTCACCACGTTAATCGATTAACCAACATATTAAAACATGTGGTTCAAAAGGTAAACTACTCATATGTTATGCTTAACTTCTATACATGTTTTAGCAATTATATTATGCCTAATATGCACATATAACATGTATGATTAATGCATGAACATACAATTAACTAGATGATATGTCTCATGAATTTGATATAACAAATATAATGGCTTGAGAGACTTGCACCTAGGTTCACCTCACCTATACTTACTTACTAAGGCACACATCCCAGACTACTTATAATAATGACTCTATTTATATATCCTAGTTTAGATATGACCAATGAGCTCTAGGCATGTTGATTGTTGAGTCATCTTCAAGCTTTAATAAAACCCTGTCTTCATCAAAACATAGATAAAGCATTGATAATGCGATCCTTGACACTTTGCACTTTCAACGCATCCATTAACCGCCCTCCCGTATTCAGTGGCGAGGGATACGCCTACTGGAAAGTATGGATGAATATTTTCATTGAGGCCATTGATTCGGATATTTGGGAATCTGTAATCAACGGGCCCTTCGTCCTAGTACACTTAAAAGTTTGTGGACTGATAAGGAGCGCAAAAAGGTTCAGTACAACCTACGTGCTAAGAACATAATCAGATTGGCCCTATCATATGACGAATTATTTCAGGTATCTCAGTGTCAAAGTGCCAAGGCGGTGTGTGATACTTTCCAAGTGACTCACGAGGGCACTAGTGAGGTCAAGCATGCCAGGCTGAATGCACTGACACATGAATACGAATTATTTTGTATGTTACTAAGTGAATATATTGGCGATATGCAAAAACGATTCACTCATATTGTAAATCATATTGTTGTACTTGATAAATATTTTACCAAAGGAGAACTTACTAACAAATATTTACGCTGTCTTGATACGAGATGGCAACCTAAAGTAATGGCTATCAAGGAATCTAAGGACCTTGATTCCATGACTTTGGCGACATTGTTCGGAAAGCTTAAAGAGCACGAGATGGAGCTTAGACGCCTGACCATGCATGAAGAGTCAGACCGCAAAAAGAAAGGCATATCTCTTAAAGCAACAACATCACAACCTACTGAAGAGATAGATGATGTTGACTCTGACTCTGACATTGACGAAGAAAGGAGGTTTCAAACGTTTCCAAAAGAAAGAGGTACACAAATCAACAAGAAAAGGCAAGAATAAAGAGCGCTTCACTTGTCATGAATGTGGTAAGCCGAGACACATGAAATTTCAATGTCCCACTTGCCTAAAGAAGGTTGATTCCGAAAAGAGCACTCCCTGGGACTTCAAGTCGAAGAAAGCTTATATTGTCTGGGATGTACAGGAGGAGGAGACGAATCAAGCACCTCAGATGAAGAGGAGACCGCCAAGCTGTGCTTAATGATTAGAACATATGAGGCTTGTGGATCAGGTAGTACAAAGGATGTTGATAATGTTGTATATTCTGACACCTCATCCTTTTCTGATGATTCTCCTTCGTATGAAGTTTTATATGATGTGTATGTCGAAATGCATGAAGAACTAAAGAAATTAGCTAGGATTAGTGCCGAGAGAAAACAGGTAATCCTACTAAATGATCAAAAAATATTAACACTACAGAAAGATTTAGATGAACTGAAACTAGAAAATGAGACTTTAGATCTAATTTTTTCATGTAATTCATGCGATCGCTCTAACGATAAATTATGTCAAACAACTGTCTGTGAGTCTTGCGAGGACTTGAGAAATGAGAATTTTAAACTTAATGAAAAACTCGCAAAACTTACAGAGAGTCAAAACCAATTAGATACCTTGCTAAGTAAAACAAGAAATGTTGGTGGCCATACTGGATTAGAGTATATCCCCCATTTCATAGAAATAGACCATATAAGAAACCTGTAACTTGTACTAATAAAAAGTCTTATAATAAAAATACAGTTCCTACATGTTTCTATTGTGGCACACATGGCCACACCTCTTAGTAAAAAGAACGCAATATCTACCATTAGACCTTTGGAACTTCTTCATATAGACTTGTTTGGACCATCGCAGATCACGAGTTTTGGTGGAAGTTTTTATGCTTTGGTAATTATTGACGATTTTTCTAGATTCACATGGACCTTATTTTTGGCGTCTAAGAGCGATGCATATAAATCTTTTAAATGTTTGGCCAAACAAATTCAAAACTAGTTTAACATTAAAATTGTTTACATACGATCTGACCATGGCGGAGAATTTGAAAACCATAAGTTTAAAAAAATTTGTAATAAGCATGGCATCATGCTTTAGTTCTCGACTCCCCGTACCCCTCAACAAAATGGAGTTGTTGGGAAAAAAAGGAGTCCTAGAGGAGCTCGCAAGAACAATGCTAAACGAGAGCAAGGTTCCCAAATATTTCTAGGCTGATGCAATACACACTACATGTTATGTGATGAATCGTATACTTCTTAGACCTAATTTTTTTAAAATTCCATATGAGATTTTAAAAGGTCGAAAACCGAATATTGCTCATCTTCATGCATTCGGGTGCAAATGTTTTATTTTGAATAATGGAAAAAAATTGGGAAAATTAGACTTGAAGGCTGATGAGGGCATATTCCTAGGGTATTCATTACATAGGAGAGTCTATTCATGTTCATTTCAATAAGTATTTCATGCTAGTAGAAGAGTCTATTCATGTTCATTTTGACGAATCTTCTCCAAAAGAGAAGAGTAAGGTCTTTCTTGATGATGTTTCAGGTGCACTAGAAGAAGGATATTCAAAGGACATGAACCAAAACCAAGAAGAAGAAGCTGAACAAAGAGTTCAAGATGAGCATCAGGACATGTCGATTGCATTTGTGTCTCAAATCTAGCCAAAGACAATCGATGAAGTCATTGAGGATGTACATTGGGGTATAGCTATGCAAGAGGAGCTAAATCAGTTTGAGCGTAATAATGTTTGAGACTTGGTCCCTAAACTAAAAGAACATCCACTGATTGGTACGAGATAGGTCTTTCATAACAAGCTAGATGAATCTGGCTTGATCATTAGAAATAAGGCACGCTTAGTGGCCAAAGGCTACAACCAGGAGGAGGGCATCGACTATGATGAGACCTATGCTCCTGTAGCCAGACTTGAGGCCATTAGGATGCTATTATCCTTCGCATCTATCATGAATTTTAAGCTCTTTCAAATGAATGTCAAGAGCGCATTTTTAAATGGCTATATTCAAGAGGAGGTGTACATAGACCAACCACCAGGGTTTGATAATTTCGAATACCTGAACCATGTATATAAACTCAAGAAGGCCCTTTATGGCCTGAAATAGGCTCCTAGAGCCTAGTACGATAGATTGACTTCGTTCCTATTACAAAAAGGGTTCGAAAGAGGTATGGTCAACACTACTCTCTTTATCCGTAGATTAGATAATCATATTTTACTTGTTCAAATATATGTTGATGATATAATCTTCGGTTCTACTAACGATGCAGTGCGAGTTCGAGATGTCGATGATGGGTGAGCTGACCTTCTTCCTTGGGCTTCAAATTAAACAAATGGAAAGTGGCATCTTCATTCTTTAATCAAAATATTGCAAGGAATTACTGAAGATTTGATATGGAGCAATGTAAAGATGCATCTATTCTTATGGTGTCCTCATGCTATCTAGATAAAGATGAAAAGGGAAAAGCTATCGAGGTAACCAAATATCATGCGATTATCGACTCTTTATTATATTTGACTACAAGTCGCCCCGATATTATGTTCAATGTTTGTATGTGTGCTAGATTTCAAGCTTTGCCTAAAGATTCACAATATAGTTCTGTTAAACGCATCATGAGATATTTAAAAGGAACAATAAATATGGGATTATGGTATCCTAGGGATGCCTCATTATCCTTGGTAGGTTACTCTGATTCCGACTTCACTGGGTGTAAGTTGGATCGAAAGAGCACTAGTGGGACTTGTCATTTATTAGGCAGTTCCTTAGTGGCATGGCACAGCAAAAAGCAAACATGCGTTGCTTTGTCCACCGCAGTAGCGGAATACATCGCTATTGGCGTGTGTTGCGCTCAAATCCTTTGGATGAAGCAGAAACTTAAGGAATTTGGTGTTAAACTAGAAAAGATCCCCATTAAGTACGATAATACGAGTGCCATCAACCTTTCCAAGAATCACGTTTTGTATTCGAGAACCAAGCATATAGAGATTAGGCATCATTTTTACGTGATCATGCGCAAAAATGTGATTGTATGCTAGAATTCGTAGAAACCTCTAAGCAATTAGCGGATATTTTCACCAAGCCCCTCTCATGAGATACCTTCTATGTTCTTCGAAGAGAACTAGGAATCCTTGATGAAAAATATCTTAATTGAGCTTATGTTATTGCCTTTGCATGATTTTTTGCCTTGTATGCTTCACAATGAAAACATGTTGAATGCTAAATATTCCTTGTATGATCCATGGTTCTGTGAATAAAAGCTATATATATATATGTGACTGCTCAATATTGCCTTCTAAAAGTTATAAATCTTTGCATGCTTTTAAACATCCAAAACGCTCTAGATTATGTAAATCTGATGTTATTTAATCGATTAAGTCCTTATTTTAATCGATTACCTGGGCGCATTTTTTAAAACCTTTTGTTGTTTTAACTTGGTTAATCGATTAAGTCTAGTAGTTAATCGATTAATGGCACCAGTTAAATAGAAACGAAAGAGTTTCTGGGCATTTTTCAAAACCTCCCTCATCCCCTTTTTCTCTCAAATCTCAGAGGAACAAGTTCAATGTCAATCCTAAAGTTTAACCTAGCCTAAAGCAGAATACTCCAACCCCATTCCATTTCATAAACCTTCTTCTCCATCATTGATTTCCAATAAATCCCTTTACCCCCATTTCCAAACCCTAAGTTAGGTTTTCCGTGAATCCCTCCTTAAACCACCAAATCAACTTGGTTTTTCAGCTACAAATGGAAAGAGGTCGTGCAAAAAGGATTAAAACAACCGCTCAACATCCATCACGTGCTCCAAAAGCCGTATCTTCGAATCAACATGTGAGGCAGGACCGTGGAGACCCATATTACTCTCTGATTTTGCAAGAGATTTGGTTTTCCAAGTTTTAGGGAAGAAAGCCTACGTACATAAGGTATGCTAACTTAACTTGGTTAGTGGCACAAAACTTCGATTTTCTGCGTAGAATGCAAGCACAAGGGGCTGTCCCCTTTTTGGAATTGAAAGGTAACATTTACTCTGCTCTAGGTAGGAAATACTATGCTAATTTTAGATACAAGGATGGGAAGTACTGGTCTATTATATCTGGAAAACTATTTCAGCTGAGTGATGACATATTCATGAATGTGGATGGATTATCGAGTAATGGTACTAGTCTAGGAGATTGTGACTGGGTTAACAACTCTTTTGATGCTGTTGAAGTGTATAAGTCGTGTTTGAGGAGACCTCAACTATATGTTCAAGGAGAATTTCACAAAAGTTGGATCATTATCCGTAGAGAATAGGCTCCTGCACTATCTGATTGCATACATATTGATTCAAAGGAACACAAATCATGCACAACCTACCGTGAATGATTTGAGGTTCATGTACGCAGTCAAGGAAAATGTGATGATTAATTGGCCTGAAGAGATCCTGAAGGTCATGTATAGTGTCTCTACATCACAATCGAAGTTGCTTCCCTATAGTATTTTCATCTCGTACATCATTGACTATCTGAATATTGATGTTTACGGTACTATTATTGTGGAGTTTTCTGATAAAGATCATTTGATTGGTGAAAGTTTGATCCACAAGGTGGGCATCTACAAGTATGGCAACACTTGGCAATACCAGGAGGATTTCAAAATTGTGAACCTCGACCCATCTGATGAGGATGATTAAGCTGAAACACATGAGCCGAACGCTACAACTCACGGGGAGTCTTCTGAAAATGAAACACGAGAACCAGCCTTTGGACCAGCTCTCTTGGATGCTATGGAACAGAGACTTAACAACATGATGGATCTACATTTTCAGTCTTTGAAGGACACATACCATACTGATTTAGAGAACTTTGAAGAGCGTCAGATTGTCTACATAGATAATCATTATCAATCCTTGACGAACTTCATTCAGACAACTGATGATTCACAAAGCAAGAGGTTGTGTGCCGAGTTCAACAAGTTGAGCACCCTCATTAAGGCTGGTGGTGGGACGATCATTCCTGACGATAAAAACCCTCCATCTCATCCCTAGTTAGGAGACCATAGATCCTTAGGTTTATCCTTCCTAGTTTATGGATTATGTTGATCCTTGCTTTCCTCTTGAGAACTTCATTTTCTATTTTGCTTTTGCATATGGATTGTAATAGCTAACTACTTATCTTCTACTAAACTTGTGTTGGTATTATGCTTACTTGTACCTTATTGTTTACAATTGGAAGTAATACGTTAATGTTTTCAAATTGTCTATTTTATGCTTAATGTTTAATTATGTCGTAAATAGTATGGATTTATGTTTAATGGATCTTGATCATGTTTGGTGTATGTACTCCTGTTGATTGATTAAGCCTGTTGTTTACTGTTTAATTATATCCCTGCTTAATCATTCCATGCCTAATTTGACTTAACATAGCCTTTCATGCCATTAAATCAACTCTATCATTATTTACTGTCAATTTAATCGATTATGTGTTATTTTTAATCGATTAAATCCTATAAAATGAGCATTTGTGCAATTAAACGCCCAAAATTAATTTAATTCTTCTGACTTTTGACTAGAATTGAATATACGTATCTTTTTGATAATGTCAAAATTGGGAGAAAGGTTGTTTGTTGTGTTTGATGTATTTGCAGCTTGTAAAATAGCTTTCATAGTAATCATTACTTACCTAAAGAGGAGAGTAAGCGCTTCAACTTTGAATTCACAATCGTTATGCAAATGTACAACATCGTCAAGCTATTTCATCAAATTTGATGTGGTGTTTGTCATCATCAAAAAAAGGGAGATTAAAAGTGCAAAGTGTCAAGGATTGCACTAGCAATGTTTTGATGAAGACAAGGAGTTAGTAAAAGCTTGAAGATGACTCAACAATCAACATGCCTAGCACTCAAGGGTGATATCTAGACTAGGGTATATCAATAGAGTTATATTTCTAAGAAGTTTGGGATGTGTGCCTTAGTTAGTGAGTTTAAGTTAGGTAAACCTAGATGCAAGTCTCACAAACCATTAATATTGACATATTATATTCATGAGGCATATCATCTACTTTATTATGTGTTCATGCATTAATCATGCATGTTATATGTGCATATTAGGTATAACATAATTGCTAAAACATGTATAGGAGTCAAGCATAACTTATAAGTAGTTTACCATTTAATCATGTATTGTTATATGTTGGTTAATCAATTAACATGGAATCTTAATCGATTAACGTGTCTGTTTTCTGCTTTAACTGTTTTCTGTTTTAACTGCGTAACTGAAAAAACGTTTTTGTGGAGCCAAATCTGTTTTGTATAAATTCTGGTAAATTGCAGAAACATGTAGCATTGCATATTATTGTTTAGAAACTATTAGAGAGCATATTTTCGTGATTTACTATATTATAGGCATAAGAGAGATGCATGTGTGAGAAAGAGAGATTAACATGCTTAGTTGATATTGTTCATGATGTATTGCATTTAGTTTTCATGTGCTTAATCTCATTCATTATTTCTTACATGTCCGTGCATTCTGTTTAGAGATTTTAAGAGAAAGATTATGCATTATACGTTTTATATTAACTCACATACATTCATGACGGCTTGTGTTACTTGAGTGTGGGTTAATCTTTGAGTTTTCATTGTTGTAATTTGAGCATATAAGTGCTTAGTAAAACTATGTTTTTGTACATTTTTTTGTGCATTGGGTTTTGTCTCTTGGTGTCTTACCACCATTGAGATTTAGTCAATCTTCACTAAGACTTGGAGGTCTTGAATTTAGAGCGAGAATCTTGGTTGGGGCTGGATCGCGAGAAAGGTTTTCTTGGGCGATAGGGATTGCCAAACCAAGGTTAGAGGTTCTTGAAATTCAAGAAAGAAGCATCTAGAGTCTTGTAATTGAATTGGTGTATGTAACAATACAAAGTTTTCAATATAGTGAAGAGAAATCTCCCAATATCAGAAGGGGAGGCTTGGATGTAGTTTGCAAGTGGACCCGCAAACGAACTAGGATAAAAATCCTATTGTGCAATTTTTTCTCTCTCAATCTCTTTTATAATTCAAGCTGTTTTAATTTGTATATTAAACTGAAACTTTGCATACTACTACTTTTCCATATCCTT
Source organism: Lupinus angustifolius (assembly GCF_001865875.1). Lineage (NCBI taxonomy): Eukaryota > Viridiplantae > Streptophyta > Magnoliopsida > Fabales > Fabaceae > Lupinus > Lupinus angustifolius. The sequence goes on from NC_032009.1 coordinate 29,097,608, forward strand.
GTTAATTGTGCATAAAAATATATGTTGTATCTCTGCTTGTTTGTTGGTAAATAATTGTGCAAGAAGCCAATCTACCAATTCTGTTTCTAATACGTGTTAATCGATTAAGCCCACTGGTTAATCGATTACCTGGGTTGCTTTCCAGAACCGGGTTTCGGTGCGAGAAGCGGTAATTGATAACCGCTACACCTATTCAACCCCCCTCTAAGTGTGTCTAGACCACTGATACCTAACATATCGAAGGGAAATGAGAATCATGATAACCCCAAAAAGGAAATAAATCATATCACCATCTCTCATTGAATCATACGACCACAAAAGGAAATAAATCATCATTCCTTAAGTTACATGGCAATCCTCGAAGAAAGGAAACAATTCATATCACTCTCTTCCTCTTGAATTCACACACTCACTTTTATAAAAGGGAGTAAATCATTCATCCTTCAACCCACACGCCTACTTTAAAATGGAAATAAATCTTTCACATGACCTCTTTCCATAAAGGAAATAATACCATACCATCCTCTCTCCTCATACTTGATGGCAATGTTTCCATATGAGTTATATACACAAATTATTTCGATTTTTCAACATCTCGGCAACATGATAGTGACCAAACATATCACAAATGATGAAATTGCTCTGATACCATGTAAATTTAGGATGATAAAGATTGGTCCAACTCAAGTATGAGTTGGTCCAAATAATTTATTATATAAACAGAAGTTGTTAAAAATAATAACATGATAAACTCAAATAATAACTAACAGAATAAACTTAAACAAAAATAAACTGAAATAAAATAAATTAAAATTAAGTAAACCCTAAATAAAATTATTCTTTATCAATTCAAATATATCTAACAAAATATATTCATACTTAAAGCAAAAATAAGTGAATAGTTTAAAGAAACTTTTTTTTGGTTTACCACGTGTATCCTCGTACTGGAGGCAATCTTGTCCGAGTCGAGAACATCCACAGGTATGTGGGGCTAACTCTCCCAGCGGGTATTTTTTTTTCCACAAGGCTCGAACCTGAGACATTGCTTAAGGGAAATCAAATATATACCACTTGAACCAAACACCTGTCGGTAGTTTAAAGAAACTTGATTTCAAAAAAAAACTTACACCTCTCTAAAATATCATTAATATAGTTAACATACAAAATTATTTTAATGCTTTATTTATTATTTATCTCTTAAATAATCAATATTAATTTATTTCAAACTATCTCACGTTTAATTTATCATTAATGTTTTCTTAAAGTTTTATCCCCTAGAGAGATGGTGATTAGAAAGGGAAGAAGTGTATATTAACACAAATTTCACAAAAAATAGTATTAAAATTTACTGTAGTTATAATCCAAATTTAACACATTCTCTCACAGCAATCCGAATTATTTATGCCGATTAAAAAAACAAATCGAATTATTTATAACTATCTAATTTTTCATATTTTATCTTTACATGTATCTAAAAAACTTATTTAAAAGCAGAAAAAACAATGTAAAGTTGTTTGGTGGTCAAAATAACATAATTATAAATTTGTTATCACAATATTATTTAACTAGGGCTATGTCAATGGGTTCAAGTACCGTTGTACCTTTCATATAGGATGCATCTTTTTTCTGATATAAAAAATAAAATAAAATAATTAGTGGATTGGTCAAATTTTGATATGAAAGCTTTGTACACAAATAGCATTCTTGATATGCATTTTTTTATAGGCGAAAATATTCAATAATCAGGCACAAGAGGTGCCAACCCAAATACAAATAAAAACGAACACAATCAAACAATACTGTTGATATGAGTGAGATATACAAGACCTAGGGTCTATTCACTACTGTGCAAAGTCATAAACAAAAGGTCAATTTGTGGAACAAAATCAAGTCCAAGATCGAATCTGAATCAAATTCATCACCTCGGTAAAGCTAACCTCTTTAGCCGAGAAGATTACATCATTTCTCATGAGCCAGATCGACCATACCACATCAAACCAAAGCATTCTCCAACAATTTCTACCTTTTGGAACTCTATAAAAAGAATCATGCATCACCAACAGATCTGAAATAGAATTAGGTAGAAGAATTGGAATCTGTAACCAAGAGTAAAATCCTTTCCACACTGAAGATGTAAACGAGCAAGCTCGAAGAAGATGATTAGTTGACTCTATATGCTCCAAATAAAAAACACAATTCAACTCCAGCCCATCCATAATATGCCTTCTTTGAAGCTTGTCCTTAGTAGCCAAGCTCCCTCTCATTGTTTTCTAAACAAAGCAGCACACCATCAACGGAGCACAACTAATCCATCACTTGTTAAGAAGATCTTCCCTAACAGATGTGACATACTCTAATTGCGACATGTATGCTGATTTGACTGTATAAACCCCAGAAGCATTTAGGTCCCACTTCCATCTATCAGAAATACCTCGCCTACAACTATGATGGATTATCAACTCATATAACTGATCGGCTGAGTCTTCCTCCCAAGAAAACAGATGTCTTTTGATCTCCAAGAAATGCGCCAACTCCAAGACTCATTGATCCAAACACCATAATCCGCTACTAAAGTTTGTCTATTCTCTGCAAGTAAAAATTAAAAAGTCTCAGAAAAATGTCTTTCAAGCATTGATTTCCGGACCAAGTATCATGCGAAAATAACATCGAACCACCATCACCAATTTCCTTCCACACATGAGAGTCCAACCACCCAGCATTGTCACCATTCAACGAACCGATCTTACCCAAATCCCTCCACCACCTCAAGACCAAATCTGATTCTGAACAACTCATGTCTGGACCATACCTTGAATCCACCACTCTAACCCACGGTGACTCTAGCTCAGTCAATCTTCTCCACTTCCACTTTCCTAATAATGCCTCATTAAACTTTGTTAAGTCTTTAACTCCCAACTCGCCTTGCTTCTTCGGTTTACAGACCTCTGACCATTTCACCCAGTGGATGCCTCTTTTACCTCTTTTATTTCCCCATAAGAACTTCCTTTGAAGGATAGTAAGGTTATGAATAACCTTCTTAGGAGCCTTATAAAGAGAAAGGAGATAAATAGGTAAATTTGACAAAACTGAGTTGAGAAAAATGACTTTACCTCCAAAGGAAATGTGCTTCCGCTTCCAAGGAGCGAGTCTCCTAGCCACTGAATCTACAACACTCTTCCACGTAGAAACACTCCTCAAATTTGCCCCTACCGGGATCCCCAAATACACTAAAGGAATAGTTCCAATATTGCAAGATAAAAATGAGGCTGCAACCTCATGAAGCTCTCTGTATTTCGGATTCCAAACAAAGAACTTTTATAAAATTAATCTTCGTTCCAAACACAAGTTCAAAATATCTAATAATGATTTTCACACCCCACAAATTAGAAATTGTAGGTTTGAATACCATTATTATATCATCTAGAAATTGTAAATTTGTCTCTTCAACCTTTGTTCGCCCCATTTTAAGCATACTTTTCTCGTAGCCCCATTTTAAGCATACTTTTCTCATCTTTACTCAAAGTGTACTCTTCAATGAAAAAAAATTAATTATCTATATAAAAAGTAGACTCTTACTCTATGTGTAAGTTAATTTGCGAGATGAATCATAGGAATAAACAGCCACTTCTTTTTCATTTTCAATGAAACCGAAAAGTTAAAAAATATTGGTTTGGTTTATTTGGTTGATAAGAATTTGGTCTATATCTTATCAGAATGTTAGTTGGAAGCTTATTACTACTATATGAAAACCAAGTAATATAGTCACATCAAAGGCACTAGGTTGCTATGTAGATCGTTACAAGTATTGGTTTATATACTTGAATACTCAATTCGCTACTTTCTATCATAATTTTATGATATCTTTTTTATGACGAATACAGTACCAATATGTGTTATGGTCAATTTGGTAAATGGTAAGTAAGCTAAACAAAGAAATGTGTAATTATGGGTAAACAGAAGAGATTGGCTGGGTATGGCTGCTACTATTACAAATATAGGACAGGACAAAAATGTTATTTTACTCTTTCAATCTCTACCATTATATTTTTTAATATATCAATGGTTCTTTTTTACAATAAATGAGTATCATGCTCTAAACTTAAATTGAAGAATGATACCCTTCACCTAAAACGGATGATGCCAAATGAAAAAAGTGTGGTAATATTTTTTGGGGAAGAATTCAGTTTTAATTTCTCTGATTGGTGTATGTCACTTATGATAAGTAAGTAGAATTTAGTTTTAGTTTATGCAAGGGTGCTTAGACCACCCATTTGTTCTCTAAATACTAGTTTTTTACACTTTCCAAAAAATAAATCAAGAGAACACGAAAAAGGGGCCTGAGCTTCAAACAAAAAAAATAAAAAACTAGTGTCTTTTAATTGTTTGAGTGTCCGAAAGTGCTCGCTGATGGCACAATCCTGATTGGTGACTGCTATGAGCAAAACACCTTAACCATTAAAAGCATCATGAGATTATTTGAGCTTGTTGCTAGTTTTAAAATTAATTTCACCAAAAGTAAATTGATGAGATTGAATATTAAGGAGGATCTTCTTAATAAATTGATCAATTCCCTACATTGCAATGTTACTTCTCCTTCCTTCTATTACTTGGGGAATCCCTGTGGTGTTAATTACCGAAGACATGATACTTAGAAACCTCTCATCGAAAGAATCCAGACTAGACTCTCATCTTTGAAAATGCACTAGACTTACTTCGGTGGTTGGGTTATTTTGATCAATGTTATCTTATATGCTCTACATGTGTACTATTTGTCCTTCTATAAAGCTCCTCTTATCGTCATTCACTCTATTCAAGGAGATTTTCTATGGGGAGAGGCTGATAGAAAATGAAGATTAACTAGGTTAAATGAGATAATATGTGTAAAGATAAGTCTCAAGGAGGGTTAGGAATTAAAGACATTCAACTATTCAATCTTGCTCTCCTTTAGAAATGAGATCTTCTTACTAAGAGACAATTTTTGGTGTAAAATGTTGAGATCTAAATATGGGTCAGCTATCTCTAATTCCTCAAGGGATGAGACACAAATCTCCTCTTCAAATAGACTTGATAACCTTCATATATATAAGGAGTTTTGATAACAATCATTGGTTCTGGAAAGGCCCATAGAGTTAGGCATGAGACTACTACTAGTTTTGGCATGATAAGTGGCTTGGGTCTGCAAACCTACTCTCTAGGTTTAGGAGACTCTATACCCTAACCTTGTTTAGGGATGCAAATATTAATGAGTTTGTGAGATGGACAGAGGAAAAATGGGAATGAAACCTAATTTGGAGAAGACATCTTTTTACTTGGGAACTTGAACAGTTAAACTAACTGATACTTTTTTGCAGGAACTTCAACAATATGTTTTTACAGGAAAACATACATGATTCATGGGAGTGACAACATCACAAAACCAAGTTGTACTTGGCCAAATCAACATACAAGCTTCTTACTAAACCCGTCCAATTAACAACAAGTACACAACAACCATCATCTTCACTTACTTTGGAATTCAAAAGCACTACTGAAGGTCACTACATTTGTATGGAGACTTTTCTAGGACAGACTGTCAGCTAGAGAAACAATGCTTAGGAGGGGAATATATTTATCCCAAGGAGAAGGATCTATGTGTATATTCTGCAACAAGCATTCAGAGTCTACCCAACAATTGTTTTCCTTATCAACACTTATTCTGTTTGACAACTACTCTACAATTGGTTAAACATCAACATTGTTCTTCCCCTTGACCCTATGCACCATTTCACTATGCACATGGGCATGGCGTATCATAGGAAATGTTGGAAAAGGTGAAGCATAATCTAGTTAGCTACAATATGAGTTATTTGATTATCTCGAAATGATGCTATTTTTAATTCACTTCAACCTTCTCTTTAGCATACCTTTGAATCTATGAGGGTAAAATCTTGGCTTTAGGTTAACGGGCGGATAGATAAGGCCTCAATATTGTATTTTGATTGGGTTATAGACCCTTTAGAATATATTTCATAATTATTCACTATTTACCTTTAATTATCATCACACCCTTATATCAACTTTGCACTTTTAGTACGATAAATAATATTAATACTTTTATCAACCAAAAAATAATCATGTGACTTATTTTTTCGCCAAATAAAATTGTATACCAACTTATAAACTGCTTAAAGGCCTTGTGAAACACAAACTGTCTTGTCTTACTTTCCACTCTAACCTCGCCACTAGTCCTTTTTAGTTAAGGATTAATGGGGGAAAATTAATCAGAAACAAATCTATACATATTCATGACTCTAAGATAAACTGAATCTAAACATTAAAGGTCATTTTTTACATATAAGTCAAATATAAAATACATAAACCTACCCAGTGGGGACTCAAATTAGAATATCTTTTAGAACAAATTGGCAATTGCATAATCAAGTAATCATTCTAAACTTTAACATAAGGAACTTCCTGTCACTATTTTCTTTCAGGCCTGACCCCAGTGTCTAACAGAATGAATGATAAATTTGGTCCCACCAATACAATTAAATTATTTCATAAATCAAGTTTACCACAAAAGAAAAGTATGTAAATTAAGTTATAGGAACAAAGATCAAGTTTCGGAGGGTCTACAAAATTGCAATATCATGATGTTAGTTGGTTTACATTAAGAATATAATAGTAAGAAATTGAAATGTCAACAAATGTATTCCCCAAAAAGAAACGTTTATTTCTACTTGGAAAGCTCTAAGAGCAATAGACCCTTAAATATTGGAATTGGACTCCTCTTTAGTATTGGATTTTTTAGTACTAGGAATATAAGGGGATGAATTTTCAAAGTTATTTAATTCAAAAATAAATTAAAATCTGAACCATTGGAAATTTACTTTTATCAAATATAATGATATGAACTATGTACTCATTTCTCCTATAATGGAGAAGAGTCATACTCTAAATATTATTGTCACATAAGATGATGTGATACACCATTTTAAAATACTGCTAACAGTTGTCAATGCAGTTATATTATCTTTATTATAATTATAAAAATTAGCAGTAAAATAAAATAATATGACTGCATTTAAGGTTGCGATGTCAATTCCTTTCCCAAAATATTATAGCGATAGTTGTAATTATAAAATGTAATTTAAAACATTACTTGTATGTATGATGAGCTATACCATACTTTTTTTTTATGACAAAGTAAAAGAAGCCAACATATTAAGATAGTATAAGGGGTATTAACCCAATACAAATAACTACAAAGTTAAATAGAATTCACAATACATAATCAAGGATTAACATACCAATTAGCAAAATCATAATTTGATTTCCAACTGATGCACTAAACCAGGACTAAGATCTCACTTGGGAGAGATCCATAATAGCAATAAAATTACGCTCCTTGTTGTTAAATACCACATCATTCCTCATCAACTATAAGGATTAAACTGTAACAAACCAATGCATGCACCAATGATCAAGCCTCCTTTTATTATCACAATGTTGTATATGAATCTTGAGAATTCATTACTATCTGTCCGTACAATGAAATTTACCCCAATCCAATTATAAAAACCTTTCTAAACACAGTGATATTTATAACAAAAATCTTATATTTAGTTATACATCACTTTCATGTTTTACTTGTGTAGGTAAAAAATGTAGAGAGAGAATATTTGAAAAATGGGTTCTTTATTTTTTGTTTTCTCTTATTACTCAATGGAAAATGGTGTGTATGATGATGAAATTGATGGAGCTGACGTAAATTAACTTTGTTTTTGTTTAGTGACTTGGTGGGTAGGTGGTGCTGGTTGGCATGAGTGGATTATATGTGGATAAGTTAGGGTAGGAATTTGAAACACTACAATTTATAATGATTGCCTCAAATAAGATATGTAAGTTTTAATTATGCTCTAATGCTTCTCGGAATCCAATGTTGCATGGGGCTCAAATTATGTCTGGTAGCCAGTGGACTTTTAGTAAGTGGAGTCACATGCAATCATCCATAATGCTTTAAAGTTTAAACATTTATAAGGGTGTGCAACTTCACCATCATATCATATATATATATATATAGACACGCAACTGTTTAAGCCACTAGCAACAGAGAGAAACAATAAAATAAAAGTTACATACATTCATGTGATGGTTGACTTCAAAACTAAAAAATCAAACAAATCACCTGGGTTAACATAGTTAATGTTGGAACTTGGCAAATTAATGACACATTAATGAGTTCACTAATGGAGACTTTGGAAGCTAAATGAAAAAATCCCTACTCTCATTTAAAATGGACGAGACGTTTGCAAAGGCTTTATAAAGCCTTTAGTGCTCTATAAGTAGTGTGCCCCAACGGATACAGTGGACTTTTGTAGTAGGTGAAGACTCAAACAATCAAAATCCCACCTCCATCGCCTTCCGATTAGGGTCTAACAAATTTTTTATTAATTTTTTGGACGTGTTAATTGACTAAGTTAATGCAGGTTTGATACGTGTGCAAATGAGTCAACACATAGTTGGAATTTGAGGAAAGTGGGGATAAACATATGACATAGTTGATAGTGTGTATGCACATTTTTAGATAATGTCACGAGATGTCTTGAAGAGAACATTTTGCTTGTGACTCAACTAGTAATATTTCTTTAGTGTTGTTACAAGTCACATTTTTAAACATAATATCAGTGAATAGTTCAATTCATGTGTATGGTAATTTGATTGGGTGAGAGACAAAACTCATTCTGCTATCGATTGGTGGGACAACCTTAAAAAAAATCAAAGAGAATGTGAACATAAATAAGGTATAATCAAAAGGTTAGTATCAAAGTTAATGGAGAAGTATTGATTTCTACCCATCATTGCTCTTTACTGAAAAAACAAAAACTGAGTACCTTCAAAGCATATCCTTGATTCATATTTTCATCAAGTATATTGCTTCTTCCTATCTTCAAGTATTTTCACCAAAGGGGGCAAAAGCATGATGTTTTGTGATTAGAAGAAACCCTGCAAAAGAGAAAATTAAATGATGAATTGAATGATCTATAAAAAGATACTTCTTCAGAAGAAAAAAATGAAGGAGTGGTATTAAACCCTCAAGGGGTTTCTCAAAGACAGATTCACACAACTCTTTTGGCGTACTAGCCACCTCCAAAATTGTCACCATGTGCATGAGGGTGATTAAAATAACATAATGATAGTGGAGGTGGACAGAATGCCAAAATAGCTATGGAACAAGGCCTCTGAGAAACCCTGAGAGCAAAGAGAAAACACATCGGGAAATGGAAAATTTTGGGTCAGGTTTATTTGAAAAGAATTATAGGTTATGCCGTTGTGATAAAGAAATGAGGAAGAAACAAAGTTTTGTACAAATGGTTTTGAATATAAGACTGGGTTTTTGTAGTGCATCAGCGTGCATGGAATGTACTGTTTATATATGTGGGACTAGGTTTGGCATCAACTCTATTATTCTCTATATATACCATATTCTTACTTTAACCTTGTTATTTGAACACCAAATTTTAAATATTGTGTATGATGTCTTATACATTTATTTCTATCTCTTACTTCATATTTTGTTATCTGTAAAATACATGAATAAACCAGTGAACACAGCACTGTTGTCTATGTTTTGGTGTGAATAAAACATTTTCCCATTTACTATACCTAAAAATACATAATATTCGATATATTCACATTAAATTACAGTATATATATATATATATTAGATATCAAAAACAAATCTTGGGCTCTAATTGTTTTAAAAAAATTCAATAGCTTAGAATCCATCAACAAAAGTTTCTGTGTGTATACATATCATCTTATGTTTGTACATTTATGACAGATATCCGCTTCTATTTTTGAATATAGAACACTTTTCAACTGGTTTTCTGGCAGAGAATGGGACTTTAATTCTTGATCAATGTTCAATGTGATCATAAGTTAATTTACCTTATTTTCTACACATTTATATTTTTTATTGTATTACCTAATATAAATGTGAGATGATGTGATTCAAAAACATCTACATCAAGCACTTCCCTTAATTCCTTTTTACCATGCTTGTTATGTGCTAATGCTTGCGTTGTGATTTCACTGTGCTTTTTTGACTCTGAAAAAGGAGGATGCAAATGGGTTGGCCATACTGTCTCCCACTCAAGTTTGTAATTAATATCTTTGTTATATATGGAAATATGTTGTCCTAAAATAGTGTACTACTTTATGTATCATTGTTTCTTATTGGTCAGAAAAATAATTAATTATTAAAATTTTAATTTAAATATATTTTTCCAATCAATTACAAACAATACCACATGGAGTAGCATACTTTATGATATAAGAGATGTGCTCTCCTTTATCACTTCACTCTTTATTAGTTCAAACACTTTGACATTTATTTTTCCACATATTTTAAGCGTTATACAACAATTTCGCACATAAAAGTTGACACTAATAGAAATTATGATCCTCCTTTATTACTTTTTGTAAAAAGTTGTCAAAATTGAATTTATAGATTGTACAAACAATATTGGTGGACAAAGAAGGTTTAGAACTTGAACAATGTAATAGTGAGGTTGCTAATAATATTGGTGGACGAATTGAAGGAGCTTTAATTTTCCATACCCTCATCTAACCTCAAAGGCCACCTAGATCTTCATTGTTAGGAAGTTTTTTTAATATTATGAAACTTCTACATCAAATTTTATCAACAAACGTTCTCTTTAATACTTAGCCTATATGAACAAGGAGTTTCTTTGACAAGTCTCAAATGTTATCACCATTGGCATACTCCACCTTAAAGAGTATAACTACAACACACATTGTGTCAATGTCAACCAATATATCTCATACACCTCTTGCATCCAAGCTAATGTCACTATCACATCATGTATCTGTACCAATGTCAGTGTTACATCTACATCTAGTGTTATTAAAATTGTACCGGTCATTCAACAACGCAATTTTGAACGACGTTGTTGAAAACAATGTGGAAGAACATCAACAGAGCATACTAAAGCAAGCGTTGTCAATATGTGTAACTTCAATAGCGCATTCTTGGCACGACGCTATTGAATATCAGTAACGTTAGTGATGGCTTGAATGAGTTATCTTTAACATCGTATTTGATAGAAAACGTTGTAAATATTAATCAATTCCATAGTGCATATATAAGAAAGCGTTGTTAAAGATGACATAGTAACAGCACTTTCTTAATTATGTTCTGTTGATTTTATACGACTTTTTAAGTGGTTATGCGTCTCTTCACTTGTTGAAATATTAATGGTTGAGTGGTTATGCGTCTCTTCGTTTGTTGAAATATTAATAGTTGAGTGATTATGCGTCTCGTCGTTTGTCAAAATATTAATGGTTACTCATCTACAAATATTGTGGTTCACTTCATGTTCTATTTCATCAGTAAGAGTATGTGTTTCTATAGGAGTATGTTCATGAAAATAGGAGGAAGAAAGCACAAAGTAACCAAAAAGAGAGCAAACAACAAATCTCAACAACTTGAAAAATTAAAAGTGCTAAAGTTGTGTTTCTGTTTCAGAATCATGTTAAAGAGGTCTTTAAAATTTTTTGATTTGACAAAAGGACATAGATTTCAGAAGGAAAGTGAATGTTATACAAGATTTGTGTTAAATGAAGATTTAATCTGCAAATTATTTAGTTCATTCATCTATCAAATCTTTCAGTTCATTTATTTCCTTCATTGTAATCTACCAACTCAAGATTTCAGAAGGAAATTAAAGTGGCTGTTATACAATATTTACGTGAGATGAAGAATTAATCTTAAACTATTTAGTTCATTGATTTTCTTCATTATTCAGGTCATTAATTTCCTTCATTGAAATCTTGTTAATGATGTCTTTAACATCTTTTGATTTTCAAAAAGGGCTAAGATTTCATAAGGAAAGTGGCTCTTATACAAGATTTGCGTGAGATGAAGAATTTTGCATTATAATGTATTTTGCATTGTAATCTACCAAATCATGTAGTTCATTATAATGATTTTGCATCTTTGAATGAAAAATAAACAATTATTTTGGATGTTAATTTCTATTTTTTTGTTATTTATTTAAATGATTAATTTCTTTAATATTTTTTCAATTTCATATTAAACAACACAATAAATAAATTAACAAAACTTAATAAACACAAAAAACAAATTAACAAAACTTAATAAACATAAAAAATAAATTAACAAAACTTAATTTTTAATATTTTTGTAGTTTCATATTAATAAACACAATAATATGATAATCTACTTCATGACAATTTCATGTTAATTAACGTATATTCATGTTGTATATATTTTGACCTGTAATATAAAATGTTAATTTAACAGCACATAATTACGAATACGCTGTTAATTTAGAAAATGAGTTTAGTTTAACAGCGCATAATTAAGATAGCACTTTCAATAGATTTTATTTAACAGTGCGTAGTTGAGATAGCACTGTCAATTAGATTATATTCAACAGCGCATCATCCAAAAAACATTGTTGAGTGTACATGAAAATGAGTATTAAACAGCTGAATACACAACAACAACAACACAACCCTTAGGAATCGTTGTTTAAGATGTCAATACAATAACCCTGTCGTTAATATGCACTGTTGAAGATGTTAATACAACAGTGCTATCTTTAATATGCGCTATTGAATTGTTGCTACGGTTTAAATATCTAAAAGATGAATCAGCTCCCTCTACACTCTCAAACTTAATCGAAAAGAAATCCACATACTCTCTCAGCAAACCCTCATACTCTCATAAATCCTCATACTCTCAAAAACCTCAAAAACCTTCATCAATGACTTCCCAAAAGTGGCGATCATGGTTCTCACAGTGACGATGAAGCTACACCAACTCCACAAGACAAGCAAATTGGTGCTAAAAAATGAACTCAACGTGGAATGACTTTTAATGAAGAATGTCATTCAAGCACGAAGTAAGGATGTGAAGATAGAAGTTCAATGGAACTCAAAATGTCAACCATTAAAATCGAAGGGTGGCAACTCATTGGTAAGCTACATTAGGGTTGTGGTTAGGTAGAATGTGAAGCTAACATTCAACAAATGGACTGATGTAAGAAATTTCGTGAAGGAGCGTATTTGGAATGAAATAACAATAAGTTTATTTTTCAGTTTTTGTGTTTTTGAGTTTTCATGTTATGTATGTATATGTATTTTCATACAATGTACGTATATGCATATGTTTGTATGCAATATAGTTAATGTATATGTATTTTCAGTCAACTTTTAATGTTGGTGAGGAGCATAAGGATTATATCCTTAAATCGGCTGGCAAGGCTCTCTGACAATTCCAAACTGATGCCGGAAAATTACTCAGGGATGCTGATGGCAATGTCAACCTAAAACTTTCAACTAAATATGCAAATATCGTTGAAGAAGAGGATTGGAAGACTTTTGTCATCCTACGCACACAAGACGAGTCTTCCGTGTAAAATCATATTCTTTGTATTGACTTTTATGTATATGCTTTTGTATATATATATATATATGATTGTTGATGTAAATGTTGCTTGTTGTTTCAGAAATTTAGTAATGAAAATTGAAAGATACATCTAAGCCTTTGTATCCATATTGAGCTTCTCAAGCGAGGTATAGAGGAATCGAGGAAAAAATTGTAAGTATTGTTAATTTGTAAGTACATTATTGGTTATGTTTTGCTAGGGGTGGAAACAGGTCAGGCCAGGCTTTTTTCGTAAACATGTCAGACTCAGGCTTTTTGAAAAGCCTATTTAGTTTAACAGGTCAGGCTTTAGGTCATCCACATGGTCTATTACGCCTAACAGGCCAACCTATTTAGTTATATTATATAATAATGTTCATATTTTATAATTTTAATATATAACTAATGTTATTATATATGTAATTTTAATATAAAAATGTATACAAAAATATAATTTAATTGTTAGGGTTATAAAAATCTATTTAAAAGTATGCATATTAGTTATTTAAATATAGACATGATCACCTATTTTAATATAATATAGTATAATAGGCCTTTAAACAGAATAACAGGTCAGGCCAAGCTTTTAAACAGTTGAGGCCTAGGCTTTGAAAAAAAAATAAACATGCTAAGAGGCCAGGCCCAAGCTCCTATATGCTATACAGGCTCGGCCTGTTTAAGGCAAAGCCTGACATGGTCTGGCCTGTTTCCACCCTTATGTTTTACATATGCATATATATCTAATTACATTATTATCGGTTATGTTTAAGTAGTTGGATAACAAAAGTGGTTCACTTATGACTCTACATGGAGTAGAACTCGATGTTCTATGGGTGAATGTCCATAAGAACAAGGATGATGTCATCAACAATGATCAAGTTCAAGAAATGGCAAGACATGTTGTAAGTGCTCATTTTTTAATTATACTTAATTTTCATAGTTTATTTATCAAAATGCGATTAATTAACATTATAGTGTATTCATATTGCCCTAAAAGAAAAGGGGGCACAACTGAATAGTCGCATAATACTTGATAAGGCACTAGGACTACCTATCTACTCTGGTCGTGTCCGAGGTGCAGGATTTGGGGTTAAGTAGTGAATATTTGTACCACATCCAAAGCGTGCAACCAAAGCCTAAATGAGCCAGGTTCAAAATCAATTAGATGGCCTCATGCAACAATTCAACGAAATTGAGAAATCAATGAAGGTGAAGGAAGATGAGTGGGAATGACTAGCTAGTGTTGTTGGTACTGTTCCTTCAACCATCAATGAGAGTTGCACACATGCACATTACAATATTCTCATTCTGATTCTCATTCCTAAGGCAATTTAGTTAACTTATTTTTATTTATTTGTCATTTATTTTTTAGTCGTTAATTAATTATATATTTTAACTTACATACATGGAATCAGTTCTTGCAAGCTTTTTATGGATAACCCAACTAGTCGAGTAGTGGGTGTTGTGAAAGTTCACAAGTCGGCCAATGCTATGATGCATAATGCACATATCTCACACCATCATGTGAAGGTCTAGATTGATGTTGCAATCGATGATGATGTGTTGCCGCCAATTCCTCTCGATAGGATATCTTCACAGTTGGAGAGGCTATATGCACTTTTGTGGCTTGGTTAGTTGACCTTGTACAAGTAATTCTTTCTAAGGTATGATTTTTCACCTTATGCTCACTCATATTATATATATATATATATATATATATATATATATATATATATATATTCATATATAATTGATATATTTTTTATTAAATATTTCAGGAAAATGTACATTCCACCCTAGTAGCACTCAATAGACTAAGCCATCTTTGGTGGATGTAAGCTCGATGCCATTTACCGGAGATGTGAGCTCAAATCCATCTAATGGAGATGTGAGCTCCAAGAAGACTACCAACTACTATACTCAGTTGTTTGAGCATGTACAAAATATGGGAGATGATATAATAACTACATCAATTCCCCAATGAAGTCTTCGGGATTGACACTGAAGAATATGTTAGCCTCAATGAAGTCGATGATGTAAATAAACATGAATGTATAGGTGCAACTGCTATATGTGTATATATGAGGTATATTATGTTTTCTTAACTTCTCGCTTTTACATGGTGGTGTGTTATAATGAACTTACATTTGTGTAATAATGAACTTACATTTGTGTTATATATATGAGGTACTTGTATGAAAATGTTGTTTCGGTAAATAAGAAAACGATGATGTTCATATCCCCACATGTTACCGCTTTGGTGTCGAGTGACAAAAATAAGATTGGGGAACAGACAAAACAAATTGCAGATACTCTCCTCATTCATAAAGAAGTTGCAAATTTATTTCTTGAACCTTTTAATATCGGGTGAGCATTTTTTAATTGTCTTTTATATTTCCATCTTTAGTATGTTTGTTGTGCTTAACATTTCCTAACCATGTACAACTAAGGTTATATTTATATGTTTACCTTATTTTAGTATGTAGTGTATTCATATTTCAACTAAGGTTATACTTATATGTTTACTTTATTTTAATTGTATACCCCTTTCCAAACAAACGAGGTAGATTGCGGCTATTACGTGCTGAAATTCATGAAGGGGATCATTCAGCAATGATCAACTAATGAAATCAAGTTTGTTGGAAAATCATATACAGATGGTCAAGTCAACCAGATTAGAGAACATTGGTCAAAGTTTGTACTTTGTTTTGTTGGCAAATAGGTATAGTAGATTTTTGCACATATTGTAGTTTAGGAGAGATTCAACTAATATTCAATGTAATGTATGTGATTTGGTGTATGTAATATTATAATGTAATTAATATTCAATTTATAAATTTAGTTGTGCTCATATAATTGTGATTTGGTGTTTCTGTATGCATTTAGTTTGTTGTTCTATTCTGTTTCTGTATGAATTCCAATTATTTTTTGTTGTGTGCTTAACTGTGTAGAATTAGGAATAATGGTCTTCAACAATGCTTTTCTACGAATGCATTGTTGTTATACATATACAACAACTCTTCTTTAACAATGTGTTGTTGATTACGTTTAATTCAACAGTGCATTCGTATAAAAGCGTTTTTGAATACTTACCTTTTTTATATTTAAATGGGGAGTTCTTCCACAATGCTATTTGTAGGTGGCACTGTTGATTAGATATTATTGACAGCGTTGTCTTCATTATATGCTATTGAAGATGCTATCAGAACCTAAAATATTAAATTGTTCCCGCAATATTCTCAAGCATTCAACTATCCCAACATTCATTTACTCAGCAGCGAAACTCATTTACTCTTAAAATCGACCTCAACATCATTCAACACCAAATTTTGAATATCATTCACTCATTGAACACAAAAATCCTTCTTCACCAATTTCAAAAATCCTTCACTCGTTTAACCTCAAAATCATCATTCATGCATTCAACACCGAATTGAAAGTGAGTTTTCCTTATAATGATTTCCATTTTTAATTACATTATATTTATGTATTGAGTTATAAATATTTTCCTTATAAGTGAGTGAAAGTGATTTTACTCATTTAGCTTGTATTGAGTTGGGGTTTCCGACCTCTTTCACTTTAATTACATAGTAATGTATTTGCTCTGCTAGGTGAGCTTAACTCCAAGCTTTAGCTTTAGGGATTTATTCTCATTATATTTTTTTGTTAATAGACAATGGATCGAAAATGGATGAGTGTCAATAGATTGACGAATGAGTATCAGGAAAGAGTGAAATCATTTTTTAGGTTTTCAATTGAGAATCCTAATAGAATTGTATGTCCTTGCTTAAGTTGTTGTTACTCAAATCGAATTACTCCAAATGAGTTAAAAGTTCATTTAGTGTGTCACGGTATTCATGAAAGTTACACATGTTGGACAAGACATCGTGAGAAGAGAGATATTGTGGATTGTGATGATGAGATTCATATGAAAGACAACTACACAAACGCATATGAAGACGATCATTTCAGGAAATGAGAAATGTTGTCGAAGAAGATCTTTAGGATTGTCCTGAGATGTTTCAGCGGTTGATAAGTGATGCTGAGAAACCATGATATGATGGTTGTACAAAATTCACAAGATTGGAAGCAATGTCAAGGTTGCATAAGTTGAAATTTGTTAATGGATGGACTGATAAGAGTTTCACCGACTTGCTTGCACATCTGAAGGAGATGTTTCCGGAAGATAATGTGCTCCCTTCTCGAACATATGATGCAAAACAAATGTTACACTCCATTAGCATAGACTATACTAGGATACATGCTTGTGAAAATGATTGCATCTTATTTTTTAATGAGTATATTTCATTAAAGTTTTATCCTAAATGTAATGCATCACATATAAGAAGGAATACTCAATTCCCAAAAAGGTTGTATGGTATTTTCCTATCAAAGCCAGATTCAAGCGTATGTTTTGCAAAGCCAAAGATGAAAAGATGTTGACATGGCATGATGAAGAAAGGATTAAAGATGGAAAGCTTCGACATCCTGCATATTCTCCTCAATGGAGAAAAATTGATCATGACTATTCTAGTTTTGGTCAAGAATCAAGAAATCTACGTCTTGCATTGTCAACGGATGCAATTAACACACATAGTGTTCAAAGTTGCGCCCACATTGCATGGCCAATGATGTTGGTGAAATACAACCTACCTCATCCTCGATGCATGAATAAAAAATATGTGATGTTATCTATGTTAATTTCTAGACCTAAACAACTAGGAAATGACATAGACATATATTTGGCTCCATTAATTGAAGACTTGAAGGAAATGTGGGAGACAGACATAAATGTGTATGATGCATATAGGGAAGAAGTATTCAAATTGAGGACTTTGTTGTTTGACACAGTTAGTGATTTCCCTGCCTATTAAGGTAATCTGTTTGGATATAGTACAAAAGAACATTTTGCATGTCCTGTATGTGAAGACAATACTCATTCAATGAGGTTTGAACACTATAAGAAGAATGTTTTTCTTGGCCACCATAGATTTTTGCATTCACATCATCACTATCGATGATGGAGAAAAGCATTTGATGAAAACAATGAAGAAGGTCGTGCTCCTTTGCCGTTGATAGGTGACCAATTATTTCAAAAGCTAAAGGGTTTGAAAAATAACTTTGGTAAAACTTTTTCAAAAGAAATTGTCACAAAGGGGTGAATGAAAAGGTCAATCTTCTTTGAATTGTCATATTGGAGTTCATTATATGTAAGATATTTCCTCGATGTT
>NC_032009.1:29116394-29143992 GCF_001865875.1 Lupinus angustifolius
GAATTTTGTAAATTTCTTCATGGTGTTAAAGTTCCAGAGGGGTACTCTTCCAACATTCAGAATCTCATATCAATAAAAGACCTCAAGTTAAAAGGTCTTAAGTCTCATGATTGTCATGTACTTATGGAGCATTTCTTGCCTATTGAAATACAGTCAATTCTACCTAAGAAAGTTCTAAGTACCATAACTAGGTTGTTCTTATTCTTCAAGGAAATTTGTAGCAAAATGGTTGACCCTGAGAAATTACCTACAATGCAAAGACAAATTATTTTGACTTTGTGTGAGCTTGAAATGTATTTCTCACCTTCGTTTTTTGAAATAATGGTTCATCTAAGCATTCATCTTGTTCGAGAGACCCAACTATGTGGCCCTTCCTGTATGAGATGGATGTACCCGTTTGAGCGGTATATGAAGACATTAAAAGTCTATGTGAAGAACCGATCATGACCAGATGGTTGTATTATCGAGTGATATGTTGTTGAAGAAGATCTTCATTTTTGTACAAGATACCTTACAGATGGTTATTTCATGGGCATTCCAAAGTCTCGATATGCAAAAAAACATTTGGTGAAGGTATTACTGAGAATGAAATATTGACTATAACAAGAACATAATTGGAGCAAGCGCACTTATATGTTTTACATAATGCTGACGAGGTTGAGTCATATGTTGAAATACACAAGGAGATGCTAAGGAAGTTTTACCCAAGTAAGAATGAAAATTGCATTTCCAAAGAGCATAATCAGTGTTTCATAAAGTGGCGAAAAAATCACATTGATGAGGAGTTGATATAAATGAACATTCAGTTTCTGAAAGATTGAAATGGTTAGCCAATGGTCCAAGTATTCATGTCTTATCCTATATTGGTTACCTAATTAATGGGTTCACATTTTATACGAAAAAATAAGATGATCAAAGTAAAATGCAAAATAGTGGTGTGACTCTTGTTGCTCGAACTTTACACATGTCAAGTGC
The DNA here is from genome assembly GCF_001865875.1 of Lupinus angustifolius. Lineage (NCBI taxonomy): Eukaryota > Viridiplantae > Streptophyta > Magnoliopsida > Fabales > Fabaceae > Lupinus > Lupinus angustifolius. Next base: position 29,117,370 of record NC_032009.1, read on the forward strand.
AAAAGATAGAAACCGAATATATGTGAACATGTCATACTTTGGAGTTATTGAACGAATATGAGAATTAGATTACACAATGTTTTGGATGTCGGTTTTTTATTGTATGTGGGTTGATAACAACAATGGCTTCTGAGTTAATAACTAAGGGTTCATGTAGGTGGATCTTAATAGGCCAAGATATAAAGATGACCCAACTGATATAAAATGGTCTATTGTTCTTTTAACTAACAAAATAATCGTCAATAATATTGATGACCAAGAATATTAAGATATTGACGAAGATGATCCTTTTTCGGACATATCAGTCCCGTAAGAGCGGACTAACTACGGATGATGATTTATATACAAGAGGTGATCACGATGAAGGGTTTTGGATGAATCAATATGTTCCTCCAAACAAGGATAATCTTACAAACCAAAAACAATCAAAGAAAATGAAAAAGTATATGCAAGTAGTCTTCGTATAATTATAGCTTAATTTTGATTCTTTGTAATTTGTATAATTTTGTTTCTTTGTAATTTATTTAATATTTTATTTGTAATTATGCACTCTGTCAAAACATAATTGACATGATATTCATTGTTTGTAGTTTGTATTGTATTGATGTTAATAAAACAAACGTTTGGCATGTATTAATATGTCTGTATTGTTCAGAATGTATAAATGTTGTGTTGTTGAGAATGTTTGTTCTACTAATAAATATATATGCAGATATTAATTTATACAAATCAACAGCGAATTCTAGGGGAAGCTCTGGCATGCACTGTTGTAAAAGATAAATACAATAACATTTTTTATAGACAATGTTGTTGTACATGCTTAATACAACAGCGCAATGTGTGTTGCGCTGTCGTACTATGATGTTGTTTAAGAATATTTATGAATAATACAACAAAGCTTTTCTGATAATGTGTTGTTATATAATTAAATTGCATGTCGGTTAAATCGGACATATTTGCTTATATTTATATATATAAACCTATAATGTGGTAGATAATATACTGACACTATATAAAAATATTGCACTATTAGTACATACATTTTTCTCATTTTTTTTACAATATTACTAGATATAGTTTATACACAATTTTATTTTATATCATTTATTGATTTCTTAAAATGTATGGATAACTTGGATAATCTAATCTCCATCAAAATGAAATCATGAAGATAACAAAAAAAAATTCAATTCCTCCGATCAAAATCTTCCATGTATCAAATATAATATCATTTTCCCTTATCTCTTTCTCACTTTCTGATCTCCATCTTTGTCTCTGAATTCTTCAAAACAGTCGGTTCAATGTCTAGGTTGGGTCCTTTTTTTAATGCAACAACCAGCCAATTCAGTGCCAACTCAGTCGATTCAGTGCCAACTCAGCCGGTTCACTGGTTTTGGCTGGTTTCCATTGGATCTAGTGCATACCCGGTAGAACAACCATCCTGTACAGCTAAGGGGTCTGGTTCACCGATTTTCCGGTTGAACCAGTCGGTACTGTACAGTTTTATCAACACTGCCTGCATCCAAGTTAGTGCCCATGTTACACTTTGAATCTTTATCAATGCATGTCTTACATTGTGTATTCAAATCAATGTTTGTGTTACACCGTGACGTTATAGACATGTCATAAGGATGCATCACTTCTCATCTCAAATGAGATCATCCTCTCATACACCTCTTGCATTCAAGCTAATGCTACTATCACAACATACATATGTACCAATGTCAGTGTTACATCTGTATCCAAGTTAGTGCCCATGTTACACTTTGCATCCAAGTTAGTGCTCATGTTACACTTTGCATCTTTATCAATGCTTGTCTTACATTGTCCATCCAAATCAATGTTTGTGTTACATCATGATGTCATAGACACTCCATAAGGATGCACCACTTTCCTTCTCAAATGAGATCATCCTCTCCAACATCTAGAAAGATGTTGTCCGTATTTGTCTCATCACCTGATGCTCCACGTGGGTCCCTATGTCCACGAGGGTCCAAATTCAGTACATGGACTTTTGGATTATGAATCTAACATAGTTTCATCTCCACCATGGGTTGTCCATGTTTTCTTCTCCATCAACTCATATGAAATCCTCGTGCAATGCCTTCGATAGACCTTATCCAGCCAACACAACTTTCATCCTACTTTGCCAAAATCTAAAGTTACTAGTTCCATTGAACTTCGTCTTTAAGAGTCATCTACTAATTGACTTTAATATCAATTATTGGTGAAGTAGAAACAATCATTGTGTAACATTGGATACAAGAAAGAGAAGAAGGCAAGAGATTTGTTAATTGAATTCAGCCAATTTGTGTTTATGTCACTGAGAGTGTTGAACAACTATCAATATATATTATTCGAAATAAATTAAATAAAAGAGCAAAGAATAAATAGAAGATAAGAAGACAAGAAATTTGTTAATTGAATTCAGTCAATTTGTGTTTATATCACTGAAAGTGTTGATTGACTATCAATATATATTATTCGAAATAAATTAAATAAAAGAGCAAAGAATAAATAGAAGAGAAGAAGACAAGAGATTTGTTAATAAAGTTCAACCAATTTGTACCTATATCCTCAAGAATATTAAGCAACTATCAATTTATATTATTAGAGAATAAAAAATACAAACTCTCGCACCTTATGAGCATTAGATCCATGAGGTGTTTCTAATTGGACAAGTTTATAACATGAACTTGTGCCTAACACATAGTCTTTGTCTCCCATCTTTATTTCAATCCTAAGGAATATAAGACCATATGATAATATATTTTAGAGTAAATTACACTGACACCCCCTGAGTTTTAGTGAAATTACACAAATCACCCCTCACTTTTCTACACCTACACAAACCTCTCCTATTTTTAAACTTTCATTACATTGACCACCCTTGCATAAGAAATAAGTGTAATCTTTTAAACAAAAAATGTGATAAATGCAATTAAGTTAACAAAACATGATATATTGTGTAGACAAATCTAAATAATATACAAATCAATGTATCTTTATTATTTTTTGTTACAAAATGCATCAACAATTCTAAAGAAATATTGTTTAAATCGCTCTTATAATATAGTGTAACGAACCAAAAATAATAAAGAAATATTGACTCATATATTATTTGGACGTATCTCCACAATATATGATGTTTTGTTTAACTTAGTTGCGTTTATCATATTTTTTGTTTAAAAGATTAGACTTATTTCTTATGCAGGGGTGGTCAATGTAGTGATCAATGTAATGAAAGTTAAAAAATATGGAAGGTTTGTGTAGGTGTAGAAAAGTAAGGGGTGGTTTGTGTAATTTCACTAAAACTTAGGGGATGTCAATGTAATTTACTCTATATTTTAAGGACCCTGATAATTTAGTTGTATTTTTTTCAAAAAGAAAAGTTCATAATTTCAAATAATCATTTTCAATTACATAATCATCACACTTTTATGGAGTGTAAAACACCCTCATTCATGTGAAACATAAGCCTGTGTTCCCAATCTTTTTCTTATTTTATCTCAATCTTATTTGTTCAAGGGCAAAGTGGTACCCTCTTGCCTGGACTAAGACCCTTAAAATGTCATTTTCTTCTACTCCTTTTTTCCTTGCATCGAAAACTTCCTATATTGGTTCAAGAACTTCTAATAATTAGTGCGCATGCAACTCTTTCCTTAAATTGTTGTCTTCAATCATTAAATATGTTATCGGTGGTTATGTGTCTGCTTATGAATTATGACTAAGAGAAGTTAGTGTAAGAATGAGATTGCAACTTAGAGGGGGTGAATTAGTTGACTTAAAATTATGGTAGCTTTTTCTGTAAAATGTAAGAGTTAACGTGCAGCGGATAATATTGCAGAAAATAAACGAGAATAAATCAAAGAGGTAAGGGAAAAGAGAATACACAAAGATTTTATATTGGTTCACCTTTTTGTCCAACGAAGGCTACGTCTAGTACTCTTGCAACACAAGAGATTTTCCACTAAATATTATGAGTTATAATTACAATATCTCACCCGGATATCTCTAAGTATCTTACACACTCACTAATATTTATATCTTTGGAAAATACATTTCCAAGTAACTCTATCCCTTTTCTATTCACACCCCGTGAAAGAAAGTTTATTGCAATGAATGAAGAATTTGAATGATGGCCTTTTGGATTGCCTTTACAAGTATGAAATATTATAACACTTGCAATTCAATCAACTCTTTTGTATACTTAATAATAATGCTCAATAGATTTGTAAAACTTTGAAACAATTACTTCAAGTAACTCAGAAAAATTCTCTTTTGAAAGTTTAAGAACTTAGTGCAAAAGTGCAGAAAAATAGTGAGAGAATTTTTCAGAGTCGTATGAGAGTTGTATAAAAGTTGTGTTTATGTTGTGAGAGTTAGTGTCTTTATATAGACTTTCCAAACACCCATGGTGTCTTTCTGAAAGTGTAGGAGTTGTTTGAAGTGAAGAGATTTCGTTTGGAGTGAAAACATTTCATTTTGAAATCTGAAATCTCATGCAACAGTCTTCAGTAATCGATTACTAATAGTGGGTAGTCGATTACTCAAACTCTCTGTCCACTGTTTATTTAAAAACGAATTAGAGTAATCGATTACACCATTTGGGTAATCGGTTACTCAACTTTTGTAAAACTGGTAATCTGTTACTCAAAGGCAATACTGGATTACTCTGAATAGTTTTAAGTTTGATAACTCTTTTTCTCACGTATGTAACTTGTTACTTAAATGAAGTAACACGTTACACACTATTTATAAAAAATGTTTTTATTAAAATGTTTCTTTATTCTTTAAAAATAGATTGAACATTACTATTATGCATAACTAAGAGTTTTAGGATAGAAGTGCCTATAGAGACTTAATCTAATTTTCTTGAAGCTTTAATCTTCTTTGCCTACATAAGTATTCTTTCTTTTCTTCTTTTTGGTGATGTTGGTGTCTTCATCAAAATATGCCAAAGTCAGACGCAAAGATCTTCTTCATAGTTATCACGAAAAAAGAATGTGTTTAGTGATATAAAGTTTTATTAGATCCTCATATAACATATCCAATTAAGTAGATGTGGCAAAATTATCCATAATCCACAGTCCATCCAAATAATTCATCCAAATCTACCCTTCGAGTTAATGAATTTAAATGGATATAATTCAATGGATAGTGTTGATAATGGATAAATTCAAATTCATCAATTATATCCAATAAATATCCACAGATATATCTATTTGGATGAATATCCAATTCATTCAAAAAAAACAAAAATAAGAAAACTAAATTCAATCAAATTTATCCATGATTTACACTCTCACTTTAATATTTTATTAAATTTATATCAATTATAGGATATGTGTATGTAGTTAATATTAAAATTTTAATCTTAAGTACATAACATATATAAGTATGAGAAAAATGCATGCGTTGACCAATGTATGAGTTTTATATATTTTCACTGCATTACCTACATTTATATTTAGTCATCATTGACTTTTCAACAAAAAAATCCAAATGAATGATGAATGATGTATTGATTATGTATAAATCTTTACACTAATTGTGCATAGATATTACACTTTAAGTATTTATTAAAAACCTTAAACGTCACATACTTGTACAATATTGAGAAATTTTTTTATAAAAGTTCAAGAAATCACTTTTAAAAAAAATTGATTTCCAAAAGTGTTATTTAAAAGGTGATTTTAAAAAATATTTAATTATAATAGTAGTTTTTAAAGTAATAATTTTCTTCAATAGGTTTTTTAGTTCAATTAAAAAAATCAAATGGCATCCAAATCCATGTTAATGAAGTTATGGATGAATTTGATATCCATCCAAGTCCATAAAAATTGAATCACGTATGAATTGGATGGATTGGAATCAATTGGATATGGATAAATTTAAATCCATTGGATATGGATGAATTGAATAACGTAAAATATTATTTAAATGAATTTATATAGATTAATGGATGACTTTTCATCCATCCATCAATATTCATATCCAAATCTATCTAAATCCATTCATTGTCACAGTTACTATCGATGTATGATGCTGACAATGACATTTGTTAGCTAACATAAAAAATATTTGCATTTTAAAGAAACTTTTCATCTTTTTTATTAAGTTTCTAGAGAAGTGAATCTTCCCATTAAGATATAGTGTTCTTTAATTTTATATATATACCTAAATTGGTGGATGAAGGACTTGGAAAAGAAGGTTCAAGAACACAGACAACCTGAGGAACAGTGTCCTCCAAATCAAAACTAGTTGGGTGTATAATACTATGTTAAGTCAAGAAAGCAAAATCATTTGAAAATTGAAGCCTATTCAGCTCTCCTAATCTGCCAGTTCCCACAACTGTTAGGTTTCCAACCAATTTTTCTATTTATTTCAGACTATCAGAGCATTTTGTCATTTGATTTTAGTATTCTCCTTTTCTTTCTCTTGCTTGAGATTGATTTCAACTGAAGTTGTTATTGTGTTGTGATTATATATATTATGAATAATTGTGAGAAAATGCAGTTAGTGTTATGTTACTTACTAACAAATATGAAGAAGATGAAATTTTTGAACTTAGAAGGCAGAAAGTTTATTTACATGATCTTGAAGTTTCAAGGATATTCTCAAGTACCTATCACTGTTTGCTCAAAAGAAAATCAATGAAGCAAAAAAGTAGTTGTAAAAAAATTGAACTAGTTGAGCATAACATTGAAAGAACCTTCATGCATAATTTGTTAAGACAGAATCCTTAAATTGAACATGTATGCAAATAGAAGCATCATGACCCACCACCTCTGAGGCATTTCTTTATAAGCTTTTGATTTTGATCCATTTAAATTACACTCAGCCTGCTTCTCATGATTTGAGCACACTGTTTGATTTCTGCATTCAACAAGAATATTAGAAAATATCATGATAGACATAGTGGTAAAGTGAATAATGAGAAAATGTTATATAAATCGATCATGCAATTGAAGTCGTAATTACAATTATATTGCATTTATCACAATTGTAGGGAAATTCTGTAGCGGTCACATTGTGGACCGCAGTTTAAATCTATCGCCAACATGAGTGTGTTTTCATTTCTTAAAAACGTTGTTTGTTACGATCAAACATACCTCGACCCACAGAATGTTACAATGAAATCTGCTTGTGAGCATGTTGTTAAACTAGTAGGATCATCATGTGCAAAACTATAAGCAGCAGGGCAAGCTTGTTTAAATATTTTGGAATAGTTTGAAGGCAAACATGTAGAAGGGCTTCCATAAACCCCTCTACAGCAATACTCATCGGTATCGAATGTGTCACACGCGCTTCGACAAGCGATAACTCTGTCATTGTCCTTTGCAGCCAGCTCTGGTGGACAATTCTGCCTGAAATCTCCATCACAGCCAGCAATGCTGCAGTTACCCGTACCGTTAACCGCTCTAACCAATAGAGGCAAGTTGAAACCATCAACAAGGCTAACATCATAGAAATCGGGTTCGCCAAGTGTAAAGTCAGCAATTGTTGCAGGTGGTGTTCCAGGGTCTGTGCAATTTATGTTGGTGCCACAATTACCTGTTTGACACTTTCCATTGCCATTCTTGTCAAAGTTGCAACCTGTTCTAGCCCATATCCTACCACTCCAACCAGAAGGTGCAGTGTATATTGCTGATTGACCTGGTTTGAGTGTGAAGCCATTGCCACTGAAATTCTCACTGTGTGTTATCCCAGGCCATATTGTTTCCTGGCAGTAATTTACTATAGTGAATGTGTTACTGCTTCCACATAGTTCAGGTGCTGCCAAACAACAGATTAAATTACTAAGCATATACTAGTTTGAGGACAAACAAAAATGATTCAAATCACTCCATGGTGAAAAAGTGAATAGCATTTGACTTGCATACAGAATAGAACGGAACAAAATAAAAAATGATTTTGTTTTGTTCTCTTTGGTTTTATCTCTTTTAGTAGAATCAAAATGTTTCATGTTTTAACTTCATGTCATATTTCTATTTATAAAATGAATCTATGTCTCAACTAGAATAAAGTCTATGTTGTTATGATCAGTTTTAGAAACTTTTCCCAACACTATATTAATGGCAGGAGTTACTAGTTTAAAAGCCTCCAATATTTAAAAAACACTAATAGTAATGATGAGCCAATGAATAACAATACTACACAAAATTTTAACCTTTTTTTAATAATTATGTATCCAAACAAAGATATTGAGAATTGGAGATATAGGAAAGTATTAAGTATACACTTATAAAACCAACCACATTATATGAAATTATTTAAATGCTCCATTTGCTTCATTAAGGTTGGAAACAAATGAAGCTCAATGAAAAAATTACCTGAGGCGATGAATATAAAGATGGAGGTGAGTTTAAGTAGTGCATTGTAAGTAGCCATCAGTTGAAGAGTCACTCTGTCTCTTAATTAAGTGACATTTGGTGTGTGTATTTGTGTAAGTTGTGTTATTTATGAGTAAGGTTGAAGAGAACAGTAGAAGAATGCGTGAGGAAGAGAGTGAATCTATGAACACTAACACCCCAAAGGCTTCCTTGCTTACAAAGGCTAATATCAAAGGATACCTTGCCAACCCATGTCATACTCATATCCTAAACATTCATTTGTTCTCCACCTTTAGAGACTTTTCATTAATCTTGTGACTTTTCTTCTTAGTTTTTTAATCCTTTTTTGTGGAACAAGATTTCTTTTGTTTGGTAGCATCAAATCTACTGAGAAAACTATCCACCAAGATGTAATATATGATTTGTATAAGTAGAAAAATGGATGAATTTAGATTATAATATATTGGATAAAATAAAACCATGGATCTATTTTTTATCAACTTAAAATTTATTGAACAAATTCAATCCATTTGTAACTCATTAAACAAAAGTCAAATCCAACCTATCCATAAAGCATTTTTCATGAGCTTCCAATCCATAAAAGTACATGATATCTCCGATTTTTATTTCAATTGTTCTTAGACGGTTAAACTCAAGTGTGAAATCAAAATCGACACTTGGGCCAAATTCCAAATCAACATTCATATCCAACTCCGAAATTGACATAATGGCCCAACTCTAAAATTGGGACCTGAAGTCGACCTTGAAAACGAGATTTAGCCTTAAAACTGGAAACTAAAAATTGCAACCAAAACTTGAGTCTTAAAGTTAAAGATGACCTTGAAATTGAGATTGTAGCTTGACCCCAAAATTTGGATGTGGACCTGATTGCGAAATTGAGACCCAAGTTCGACCCAAAGGAGAAAAATTTTAGTAGACCCAAATCAATTGAAACTTTTATGGGTCCAATGAATATATCATTTTGATTCATTCTATCTATTAGTAAATATGACCCCTTATAATCTACTCAACAATTTTTGTTAGTAATAAAAGGATTTGATAAAGTTTGTCATGGTCGATTGATAATTTTGCCAAGCTAAATTACTTCTACAAGCCTCCACAAATGAAAAAAGAATATTGTTTTTGCAATGAAGTGTGTCATGTCCGATAGGCTGAAATGTTCTTCATAAAATTTGAGTAAATGTACTTGTCGAACCTTTTGCAATTTTATGACAATTTTCTGCAATGCAATTATCAACTTTATATTTTTGTTTTAATCAAGAGACGTGATTCAAAAAATTATGAAAGAAAATTGAGAATACAAATGAAAATTTTTTGTTCTAAAACATCACGTTGTATGATTATTTCATTGAGACAAGATTATCCGCTCTTGCAAGTGAAACAAATGAAATAAGAGCCTCCTATATTCTTTTCAAAAAAGAAGCTAACATACATAGAAGAGTTTCTTTCACAAGAGAAAAGTTTGCTCCACTTTAACTAAAAGAATGGAATATAGCAAAGATTTAATCATCAAAGCTCAAAGGATCTATATAAGGATCAGTAAAAAGTTAAAATGAGATCTTCCTCAAACTTGTGGCGAATATCTTGGCCACTAATCACTCCTTTAGAGGGCAGCAAGAAAAATCATCAAGGACACAACTAGGAGCAGACTACCAATTATCAAACAGCAAAATTTGTATATCTATGTTTACATCAGAAAAAATTAAGCTGATCCTGCAACAACCTTCTTCCTAACAATCATTTTTCTCCGAGCTTTAGGGGCCGAAGATTCTGCGCCAGAGCCTGCCTTCCCTTGTTTAATTCCTAAGAGTCCAAGCCCAGAAACAAGTGTGTTCTTCGATATAAACCATTTTGAGGATGAGTTATCGGCATTCTCAGAAGGCCTTGTATAAACTTTCAAATGGTCATCTGTCTGAGCCAGTGGATCTGCCTCGATCCCAAGCCAAGCACGCCTGGAGGTCTCCCCTAATTGAACATTCATTAGCCTGCACAGAATCCATTTTAGATGCTCAAACAATAACACTTCGGAAAGCCATAGTAATTTCTTCTGAAAATGTCTAAAACCATTGGTAAAGCTGCTAAAGTAGAGTGGTAAAAAGAATTCAGTTCTGGTGTTTGAAAAGGCCAGAAATAATGCTAATACATCTGAATAAATTTTCTACTGCAAGTAGTTTTTCCTTTAAACAAAAGATGAAAAAAATTATATGGCCGGCCCAGTGCACGAGACTCTCTTTAGCAGGATATAGGGAAGGTGGATGTATCAACTTTACCCCTGTAAGCGGAGAGGTTGTTTCGAGGATTTGAACCTATGACCTCATGGTCACTAAGCAACAACCTTACCGTTGTGTCAAGCTCACCCTCTAATGAAAAAAATCATATATGACAGAAAATACATGCTGTCTTTAAATGCTAAAGATGTCAGATATGTAACCAATAATTGAAACATGAGAATAGAGGGGAAGCCATTGGCATATATGAGTAGCAAAGAAGTTAAATCACTGAACTCTAGATACAGAGTAACATTTCAGCGAGACGAATGATTCATTTAGTGGGGAAAGAAAGCCATAGGCATAAATTAGTAGCGAAGAAGTTAAACCATTGAACTCTATATACAGAGTGTCGTTTCAGCATGATGAATTATTCATTTAGTGGGGAAAGAAGCAGACCTAAACGCAGTGCTGCAGAACAATGCAACTCCAATCACATCAAAACGGTTAATCATTGCTCTATCAAATCCAGATAACAGTTGATATCTCAAATTCGCATAAATTCCAAGGAAAGCACCATATCCAAATGCATTACTGGTCACACTTGGAACAGACACAGATAACCTGTTGACAGGTCAAGCAAGACACACAGTAGGTTAAAATAAGTATTAGCACACATAATGCATTCATTCGCAGCTAAAACTCAACAATTTAAAAATTAAATGAATTTAGTATTGTTGAGAACAGGTGGGTTCGAACCCCTAGTACCTTCCCTCCTTTTTCCTAGCCAAAGTGTTTGATAATGCACCCTGTACAGCACCAGCACTTAATCCAACCATGCACAACTCGGCAGCCTTGAATAAAAAGCATAGAGCCCTCTTTTGCAAGTCAAATTCCCTAAGTGGATAGCTGTTCTCAAATATGTTGTTTGGAAGCTTCTGAAGTGTATTCTGTAAGTCGAAACGGAATGTGTTCCCATACGATCGACAAGGAGCAAGTGACCAAACAACTACTGCATTGCATGCTGCAACTGTGAGCACATTGATAAGTGCAAGATCCCACTCCTGCTTTATCCTATAGCAAGGTTAGAGTATCAGTTATGTATCGATTGAGACCATACAAACCTTCATATCAATGTGAAACAAACAACATACCTGCCCTTCCGATTTTCAAACTCCCACCACGCTGAGAAACCTATAGAAGCAGCACCCTCCAATAGAAACCTATACAAGAATGCAGGATCTGCAAGCAACCTGTGCAATACAATATTAAAATGAGATAAAAAAAATCAATTAATTATACACAGCAACTAGAGAGTTCAAAAGTTAAGAAATACAGATTAAGTTCTATTTCATAAAATTGCAACATAAGATGATTATTAAATTAGAGTCCTATCAGATATAGCCATGTAGGAGGGCATTGCTTACATGTTGTGTTTAAGGCACCTAATAACAGATTATACTCCCTTATCCATTTAGCAGAAAATACAGCCACATACTCTAATGGAGAATGGAAGGAAGAGCATGTATTTATGTTGATTAGAACCCTTAAACTGGAGCATAACACAGATTATGATGGAAACATACTTAGGTGGTGCCCTTGGTACATGTTATGGTCATTTATGAACAAGCCTACTGGACTGTAACTCAACTCTGTTTGGGAACATATACCTTCATGCTGAATGATTCTTAGAGTTCACCTCCACTCCATTAATCATAAATCAAAATCATTCAGGATCCTCCATATGTATTATCTATTACCATTCTTACAAAACTAAAGACATGCTTTCCTCCAACTCTTTTACCTATCAGACATATCTTTCTTGATTACTTCCACCCAGGACCCAGCTCATCTTTAGCTAACATCCCATCCTCTAAGATTCTTCCTCCCGCTTGAACTGACACAATTTCCCATTATGCATTTTTATTACTTCCTAATACACGAACAGTGTGACCAATTATGGTTTACCTTATCTTCAATTCAACCTACCTCTACCTAAAACATGAAACATTTGAAATTTGGGTATCTTCAATCGTCTCAATAACATTAAATTTTTGGGCATGTAAAGTAGTTTCTTAAATTGATCTGCATTCAAGACCTCAAATCATAGTAAGGCAAAGCCATCAATCAAACACAATTGGTTTTAATCAATGGTAATAAATATAACAAAAATAAGAACACAATTTAGACAGCACTGATTAAAAATTCTCAATAAAACTAAGTATAAGCCAAGTAGAAATTACAGTTTCTGCTTAGATTTTATAAAATAATCAAATGAATCTAAGAAGAAAAAATTAAGAGTAGAATCTTCTAGGCAAAGAACCTTGTGCACTGGGCCACCCTTTTTTATAATCTTTTGGGCAAAGCTCACCATATATCTACCAAGACTCATGAGAAGAGTGTGAAGTGGTAATCGTGGAAGCAAATACCTTTGTACCATTAAACTAATCTTACTACATGTGGGAAAAAAAGAGAAGAAACACTAGTTGGTGGGTAGGTAGGAAGGTGGGACTAAGTTAATCACCAAGGTTTTCAACTTTGTTGCTAAAAAATCAGCTAAGTGGGCTGTCTACTGTAATCAAGAGAGAAATTTTGAGAACTCCGTCTCTCCAGTTGCAAGGATGTGCATTTTAGACAATTTTTACTCTCTTTTGTATCTGTTTCTAAAGGAAATCGTTTAAGCCAAAAACAAAAAACTAATAATTAGGCAACAAAATTATCCAGTAAATTCAAAATATATAAAAATAATGAGGCATAAGGTAGATAATAAATTTCTTAATATGATAATAAAAAATTGATGTCGACTAGACAAAACTAAAACTACCTGCCAATGAAAGTCCTTGACATTCCTTGTGGAAAGGCTCGGGAAATAAACCTGCTGGTGGTTGGCCTGGCATTGATGGCTAAGAATTTGACCATTTGAGCTGAGCTAACCAGCCCCTAAAAGTGACATTTCAGTCAGTATAAAATCATAGATGCTTTGCACCCTGAAGGTAGCTTGGAAAATACTATACCATTTCATATGCTTGCCGAAAACCGGCAGGCAAATCCATCATTGTCTTCTGCCATTCATTTAGCACAGCATCCACAAATTTACGGTCAAAAAGCTGGAAGAACGACAGAATAAATGTCATCACTTTAAGTAATGTCAAATGACAGCAATTAAAAACGGCATGTATTTCAATACGAAATGAGAAAAAAGGAAACCCCTCTGTAATAGCATAAATGAGATTTCTAACCTCCTGAAGAATTATCCTTCTTCTAAACAAGCCACCCTCATCTCCCTCATCTCCCTCATCAAAGTCATCAAAGTAATCATCATCATCACCATTGTCATCTCCTCCATCACCACCACCATGATTGATGTTCTTTCCAAGACCCCCACTGCCTCCGCCAATGTCTAGCTGCAATATTTAAGACATTAATCACTTTCTGCACATACAAGAGAATTTGCAGATGATCCAAAAGAAGCTTACAGAATTCAATTGACTTGCTAAGAAAGTATGAAATTGAAATTGTTAAATCATAGCCACCAACCAACTATTGCTATGCAACCACAAGCTAAAAATTCAAATACAGCAATTCAAACCACACAACACACTTAAATTTATTGTCATTTTATGCATTCTTTATGAATCAACAACAATAAAATGGCCGTTTAACATAAGTAATCCTGCATAGGACCCACTAACTATTCCAATATCTCTCACACTATACATTAATAGCGGGGAAGGCATTGCAGGACAAGTGTATATGATGTCTTTTTTCTCCAAGTAATAGACAAACAAGAAGAAATGGATATAGTTAATTGGGGAATAAATAAGAAAACAAGGTTAAATTAAAGATTTACTCTCATTTGCAGCTAAGACCCTATATTTTTCCTGTTGAAGTCAATCCTTAAACTTGTAAAAAAGTTTTGAAAATGATCTCCATCATTAACTTCTATTATAACTTCATTATACTACTATCAATTTGCTAACGTAGTGTTTCTTTATCCAATAGGGTCCCCTTGGATGCTCCTTTTCTCTATAAAACATCAAATAAGGTGTTCCTTCATTCTTGTATGTGCTTATCTCTTCTGAGTGAGTGCTTAAATGGCCTTTTAACTGCTCTTTTTTCCGAGAAATTTCTAGATGGGAGTTGGAACTAAGTCGATAATGTTAAAACAAAAGTTAAATGCAGGAGTATTTCAAAAACTTCTGCATCAGGATAGATTTAAAAGAATAAACTACAGGCATTGAATTGAAAATGAGTATAAACTAGTTTTTTAAGATGTTAAGCACATCTTCTGATCAATTTTGAATTTCAGCTAGCCTGACAGTGCAACACCAAATCTTCTGACATGTATTGTGTTGTAAGTATCACAGGTCTTATCAATATCAAAATTTGCATAAAAGAGAAGCAAAAATACTGTAAAGAATAATTTAAACATTCCCAATGCATAAACTTGTATATGAGCATATTACACCTAAAAGCTATAGATTGGTTGGGGGGGAAGTGAAAAATGGTACTCAAGATCTCAAAGAACTAAATTCATATCTTCCAACACTCAAAGCACTTGACAAGCTTTTGTGGCACCAGCATTGTCAACAACACTTGATTGGATTCATGAACCTTACTAGTTACATCAGAAAGTAACTTTTCCCCTTATTTATGGGTTCTTACTAGGTAACCCAGCTAAGACTAGGATGACAATTGGTGGAAAATTTCTCCGATTCTCTCCTGACTCACTCTCCACTGTGACAGAGCCAACAGTGGCAGCAGAACAGCCATTGATGGTAGCAAGAAGTCTCTGGTCAAGCAGGACAGCTCAGGCAAACGGTAACAGCTCCAGTCACTTACATGTGTTTATTAATATATATGGTGGTTCCCCAATTTCTAAAATCATTATTCTTCAAAAAACTAAAATGTTTTTATCTTTCAATTCAAATTTTAATTTGAAAATTTTAATTATAAAATTAACTTGAAAGGAAAGAAAAATGTAATTCTTTTAAATAAATAAAAAAACACGTGGAAAAATTAGATTGCCATGTGTGTAAATCACATGCGTGATTAACGGTTCCAGTTAGTTAAGAGTGAGAATTTTTGTTTTCTTGTTTCTGAAAGTTTAAAGACCTCTCATGCAAATCCAAAAAGTAAATGGTGCCTATCAGCCTATGTCAAAACAGGGTAAACTTTAAGGACTGTGTCTTTCTCTGTATAAACCAACACTTAGGGTTAACTAGAAAAAACTGGACTATGTCTATTTCACGCTTAAACCGAAATAAATAGACAAACCTCACATTAGTTTTCTCTTTGATTCAAATCAAGTACTGCATCAACTATATGTTATCAAATTCTCTATAACCATTCCAAGCTCAAACTAGTAACAAACAGGCAACCATACCATAACTCAGTAACTCAGTTCAATAAGTAACACTTTTCATCAGTACAATAGCTCTTGTAATCATATTAAGTTTACTTCAATTTTACATCAACTAGTTCAGCAAGCAATTTGATGAAATTAAGTAATTAACGGTTAATTTTTCAACTCAATCAATTGTTCATCATCACTCAATTTAAATTAACTAACTCAACATTCTGAAACCTAATTTGCATTAAAAACTGGGAGAGAGAGAAGAAGGAGACGAACCTCGGGGCTAGACTTGGTTTGCTTTTGCGACGTATCAAGCTTCGATTTCTCCAACGTCACCGAACCTAACGCACCGTATTGTCCTTTCATCACAGGACCGAAACTCGAAGAAGAAGGAGAAGACAGAGACTCACCGGCGCCGATACCGGACGGCGACTCAAAGCAACGTTCCAAACGAGACACGGAGCCGTTCTCGTTATCCACGCCAGTGGTGTCGGAGAACGATTTCACAGTCAAAACTCGGAACCGGAGCTTCGCGGCGGTGTTCGCCGGCAGCGATGATGGCTTCGGAGAGAAGCGAGAGGTTAGTGGCGTCTGGAACATTATTGCGTGAGACATGTTTGTTTGGATGGATAAGAAAAATGGGAGAGGATTTTGTTCTTGTTAAGAGAGGTTCATGGACTTTCTCTCTCTAGAGAAAAAGGGGTTTTTAAGAGAGAGAAAATGATAGGTGGTTATTGGGATAATATAGTTGAAAAAACATTATTTGAAAAATATAAAATGAAATTTTGTGTAGAAATTATCTTTTATCATATGAATTTAAAATGCACATCATGAGTTGTATTACTTTTATTTAAGAGTTAATAATAGTTAATAAATTAATGATAAATGATTTATTGATAGTGTAAAAAATATTTATATTGTCAGCGTATACATATTAAATCCTTATTATATTGAGAAGTATATGAATTTGTTTATCTATATTACTCAATACTGAAAAAACACAAAATAATGACCTCATTATTGTTTAATTTGTGATTCAATATTTTGTCTTATTATATTTTTATTTCTACAAAAATCATATAACATTATCTTTTTATTTTATTTGTATTGTCTTTTTATTTTGAAAGTGTGTTTGAAAAAGTTGAACATTACACCAATCGAATAAATTCAACTGCAAATTACAAATATTTAACACAAAATATTATATTTATCATTTATAACATAAAAATTACATATTACAAATGATAGAATAACGATTTGACAAACACGACAACTGTCAACATGTTAATAATAATAATTTAATTGTTTTGTGTTTATGTTAAGTGAATTCTATATAATACTTGTTTTCACATAATTTGTATTCTAATTAAGAAAATATCATCAAGACGTTGATCTAGTTGTATAGGATCTCACTAGATTCTTAAGATGACCAAAATATTAAATGTTCAATTGTTAGAAACGATATTTGTTGAGAGAGTTAATCACATGCTCTGAAAAAGATCAGTTCTTTAATCACGTGTTTTTTAGGGCTATAATGACATTTGAGAGAGAGAAATTATTTTAGGTTTTTTTGGTTTCCCACAAGTACCATTGCAATGGAGACAATACTGTCCGAGCCGGGAACATCCACATGTACGTGGGGCTAACTCTCCTAGTGGGTATTTTTTCCATCCACAAGATTCGAACCCGAGACCTTACTTAAGGGAAATCAAACATGTATCACTTGAACCAACGTCCGTTGGTAAATTATTTTATATAGATGTGTAAAATCTATTTTATATTTAAATTTATGATAAGCTTCTACTCAGTTTTTGTTTCCTCAAAATAAATTTAATATCACTCCTCATATTTAATGAATGTGTAAGCAAGTTGTTTCTAATAGCACTTTTCTTTGTTTTGTTGGAAAATGGATTTTGTTTGATTTTAGATCATATTTTTGAAGTAGTACTATTTTATGTAAATTATTTAATCAGACCATTTTTTAACATCAACATTGAGGTATGGTATAAATGAGTTAAGTCAAATTTAGTTTGGCCAAATAATCATTTATTCGGCTCAAAACTTAATTTTGATATAAATTATTTTTCAACTTAAATTCAAGTTGATTAGAATTTATGAACTTTATCTACCAAGTTAAACTTGTTCAGCTGGAATGATTATTATACACATATATACAATTAAGTCACTAACACATCAAGTTATAGTTGGACCAAGTTCAACACTTTTATTTAATATAAGCTAACTTTTAACACAATTTTAACTCCTTGTTTCTTGAACCAAATTAATCAAAGCTAATTAAAAAAAAATAGGGTGCCTGTTATTTTCATTTTCAACTTATTAACCAACAAGATGTAACACCACGTTTTTGCAACTTAGAAATTAGGATTTTTTTTTATAAAAATATGATGAAAATTTATAGAGAGTTATGGCTAGTTTGGGAGTTGGATTTTGGAGGGAGAGGAAGGGAAATGGAAGGTTTGGGAGGTATGAAATACACTTGTGAGATGGCTCTCAAGCCTTACATTTTCCTTCTTCCCCCTCCAAAATCCAACTCACAAACTAACCCTTAAAGTCAAAATGCTAGAAAATTAGAGTAATTTCAAATTTCATTTTCATTGACATGTTCAAGATACGGAAACATTCAATATTATCGTTACCCAAAAAACGAGGCATTACGACCAACCTCAAAACTCAATCATAAATATAATTATCCTTTTTGAGTATACAACTTTACAAAATCATTAATTTAATCTTGAGAAAATGATTATAAAGTGCATGATATGTGCAAAAAGAATTATTATTAAATATTGTCAATAAAAATGATTTATACAAAAAATCAGTTCAAAATGATAAGGGTATTCCTACGACCCAATAATCCTAAGATAGACAAGATATTTAACTAATACACAAGTCAAGTTCTTCTAGTCTACATTTTCGCCAATGAGTATCCAAAATGCAACTACAACAAACCTGCTCATATATATCATATATAGACAAAAGAAAAGGCATATAAAGGGAGTAGAACCAACTACGACACTGCAACGTGAAATTACATAGAGAATAACATTAAAGTGAGACACCCTATAACGTAACTATAATCAAACAATGTCAAACATATGCAAATGATGCATGAAGTTAATGTCTTATACAAGATGATATTCGCATCCCCAATTAATATATTTTTCATACAATGCAATACGTAATTCAACCAACCAACCAATCACCAAATTACAATACCTGAAGGCCAAGACAACGACAAGTAACAATTATCTTTGTTGTCCAATACCTTTATATGAGGTTCTTACGTGGTAAGCTCAGTCCGTTTCAAGTTTCCTCTCTACCGATCATAAAATGCACAAGGGGTGTTAGAGATCATTTAGTTTGCATATAGGATTATTCTGATTATAGGTCTTATAAGACCGGACCCTCACTGGACTATCCCATCTAAGCAATCCCTTAAGGCTTCATGATGAATCCCCATTATTGCCGCCCCTATCCAAATCCCAATGATATTTCTATCACAATATCTTTCCATTTTCTCCAACTTCAGCTACAAGAATGTAATGCATGTATATTAACCAAAGTTAGCCCATTAAATCTTTTAATCAAGATTTTCATAAGTTTTATTTCCACAAATACCACTAAAGTTAGTCATCTTAACCCCAGTACATTTCTATCATGTCAAATCCAACGGACGAGCTCAAGATGCTAACTTAGTGATCAAATACAATTAGGCAAAGCCCCAATCTCATTACACTTTCAAGTGTGTGCATATAGCCATAGACCCTCCCCAATCTCATTACACTTTCAACGTGAAATTACATGGAAAATAAGTTCTCATGGGAGTTCCTAATCTACAAGACTCTTATGAGGGAATTGGAGAGAAGAAAACTTCAATCAAAAACTCTAAGACCACAATGGTCTTCTCCCTCACCTTAGAAGCTTTATCTCATAACTTTAACTTGTTGCACCATCATGAGCGTCATCGCTAGCATCTACTTGAGTAAAATATCATCACTTTATCCAACAATAAAATAACAATCAATTCAAACAAACCCAAAAGACTTACACACATCTCAAAAAGACATAGAACAATATTATACTTATATAAAACTCACTGATCTGATCTACGTATTAACTAAAACGTCACCATCTAACAAATATAAAGAAACATATGGGTTTTTCATACATTCATACTTATACACTTAACTCCTGAAATCCAATTTTTGCGACAAAAAAAACATTGTCATATAGTATTGTAATAAAGTTATAAACTAATCTGCATTTTTTTCTTTAAAACACTCAAGCTAGGAATATAAATAAGTTTCCACCATCCCCTTTCATTTACATATCAACGTCACATTAATATCCTGGGAAATAAAACATTATTTTATAAAAGTAATAGCTTTAACCTCAATAATCTATTACCAAATAAAGTGATAAGATGTCAAATCCATCTTTAAAACTAATCCTGTATTATTTCAAAGTTGTTCAAATAGTAACAAAACTAATAAAAATCATACTTAATATTATATTAACAATAATAAAATAATAGTATTAATGATAACATAAACACGTTATATATGCTCCATTAGAAGAAAACTAATTTATTTAATTCATATGGATAAACTGGATTGGAAATCAATAAATCAATCACTTATGTAATCTACCTCTTGGTTGTGTAGAAATCATGGTCCAACCATAGATGACAAAACCCTTGGAATATTTACCGAGAAGTCATCACAATGTTCTCGATGATATGCATACAAAGTCATATACTTTCTACTTCTTTCCAACTCCGCGTTCCTTTAAGAGACCAAGATGGTGATTGAATACATGAAGGTGAAGCATACATAGGAGCACTTATTAATTGGTACCAAATCAAAGCAGTGAGATTTGGGACTATGAATAAAAAGAAAAGACAAGAGAGAAGAGTCAAAGAGGAACAAGAAGATAAGGAAAAATGTATATGGGATATGAGAACACAATGGTATTTTAGAAAGTGAGTGATATAAAGAGGGTGAAGGGAAAAAGGAATTGATGCTGCCTTTGGGAATAAGCTCCTTGAAGCCCTATGTCAAAATAGGGTTATAAAACAAATAACAAAGCTTCTACCGTTCCAAACTTGGCACCGAGAATTTTGGAACTATTTTCCCATGACCTTGCTATGTGATTGGATAAAGATTTTAAAATGATAAAAAATGATCACCAAAGATAATTGAAAATATAGATGTGAGTAACTCAGATGTAATTAAAATAGGAGTCACTACTTGTCTAGTGAAAAATACTTTTATACTCATCATTTATCTTTATATCTATTTAGGTATAATATAATATAATTAATGTTTCTAAGAATAATTTTGCAAAGAGTTTCACTAACCTTGAGCAAATACTATATATCCATAAAAATCTACTAACATGAGGCATAAGGTGGAAATTACTATAGTTAATAACATATAATAATTTATAATATAAGATAGTTACAATATTATACATGTATATAATAAGATAAGTGTTGTTTCGTTAGAGATAAAATGATCAAAAGAATAAAAGGATAAAGATAATGATAATATTATCTTAAATATTTTATGATAAACATTATGTAAATGTAACTCATTTAATCAAAAATCAAAAGAAGATAATTTTATCATACAAAATGATACAAGAGATATTATTAGGTAAATTTATTATCAAAAGATAACTACTATAATAAAATATCATTTCTATCTCAAAATATATTTTTGAAGCAAATCTAGATCTTAGAAGATAAAGATTCATTTGACTACAAAATAATCAATGAATTAACTTATTTTTAAGGTAACAAGAATCATAAACTTATTGAATAATTACTCAGATCTATAACTTATTAACAAAAATCGTATTTATGTTTAGATAAATCTACAAAAGTAAATCAAGATTTTTCACTCACATATTAAAAAATATAGAAAATTGCGAGTGTTACACAAGACATTGGTCTATTATTGTAAGACTCTGTGGGATCCTCAAGATTGATGGTTCGATTCTTGATAGCGACATTTGTTTGAAGAGACAACTACGAATCTTGAAAGGGAATAATTCCTTACCTATGAGGGATACCCTTGGTAGTACCAAAAAAAACTTATTAAAGTTCAAAAAAAGTTATTAACAAGATCCTTATTAACAAATTTCTAATACAAAATTCTTATTTCTTGAATCATTATTGGTAGGACCACTTATTAACAAGAACTTTAATTTTAAAATACATCAAACATAGGATAAACTCATTGGAATACATTATATTTTGTCTCGTTATAATTAAAATTAAAGGTCCATGTCTTCAAGCAATTGGTACTGCCAGTTCACTTGAGTCATGTTATTACATCCTTTGGCATTCGTTACCACTGGATGATGAAGTTAAATATAAATATTTCATTTCTACAAGACTTTTGGAGTAGTTTCATGTTGATTAAAAAAATTATTAAAGATATATGATAGGTTATTTTGGAAGATGATAGTTGGTTAGAAAGTTAGGAATTAGCAAGTTATGTTTATGTTAGTTACTTGCTTTACAAGCTTTCTTTTCTCTTGTATAAATAAGTCATATTGGCTCACGTCTAATTCAATCAATGAGAATATTATCAATCTTTGTTTCTCATTCTTCTTTCTTGAAGCTTCATTAAGCTTTCTTTTATACACTTCTTGATTCATCAAGAAGCTTTCTTTTCATGACTCTTACCAAATTTTAACATGGTATCAGAGCGTAATTATTCGATTGCTTCCGCTTATGCTTTTATCGTTCCAAGATTGAAGAAAGAATCATTGTAATGCATCAATCATCAAAGTAAGGAATCTTGCATTATGGCTAAGGATGGTGATGATCATAGCGTAAATCAAGAGGGTGTAGGTGGACTACCTTGTTGAAGTGATCAATCACTAATCTTCACCCGAGACCTGGTTGCTTATGTTCAAGGAGGTCTTTTACAAGGAAATGCTTCCGATTATGCCTTCATCATTCCAAGATTCAACATTTATCATCATTCATCATCAATTTATCATATACAAGATTAAATCCTTTTTCTTATTCTTCATCATTTACCCCTCTTTCTTATTCATCATAGAAGCATCTCATTAGGATCAAGATTCTGATATGTTCTCTCTTTCATCATTAATGGTTGGTTCATTTCTGTCCATGATGGTTAAGCTCGGATATAACTTTTGTCATGAATGATTAAGCATTGGATGGGTAGCTTATGTCCAGCTTCTGTCCATAGTGGTTAAGCAAAGATATAGCTTCTGTTATGGATGGTTAAGTGTTTGATGATATAGCTTCTGCCATGGGTGGTTAAGCATTGTTATTACTTCAAATCAAGCTTCAAATCAATTCCAAGCTGGAGAGTAAAAAATTTCACTCACTAGCTTGAGGGGATATTAAAGATATATGATAGGTTATTTTGGAAGATGATAGTTGATTAGAAAGTTAGGAATTAGCAAGTTAGGTTTATGTTAGTTACTTGTTTTACAAGCTTTCTTTTCTCTTGTATAAATAAGTCATATTGGCTCACTCCTAATTCAATCAATTCATTCAATAAGAATATTATCAATCTTTGTTTCTCATTCTTCTTTCTTGAAGCTTCTTTAAGCTTTCTTTTATACACTTCTTGATTCATCAAGAAGCTTTCTTTTCATTGCTCTTACCACATTTTAACAAAAATGTAGAAACATCTCTAAATTTGTCATAAGTCAA
Organism: Lupinus angustifolius; assembly: GCF_001865875.1. NCBI lineage: Eukaryota > Viridiplantae > Streptophyta > Magnoliopsida > Fabales > Fabaceae > Lupinus > Lupinus angustifolius. Next base: position 29,141,013 of record NC_032009.1, read on the forward strand.
TGTGATTTATTAAGAGATGAAAAAATGTATATGCTGATAGTATATAAATTTAATACAATATTACTGTATCATATTTATCTTTAATTATCATTAATTTTTTAATATAATAATGCAAATGAATGATGAATAATATAATGAATGTATATAAATATTTATACTGACAAATTGTCTTTCATGAATGGAATCAAACCGTTTACTTTTTGGCTAAAAATTGTTTAAATAAATAAAGTTATTGGGCTAACAAATTCATTTATTATATATAAAATTTTGAAAAATATTCTATAAATAAATAGAATCAAAACAAAAGCCACAAAACTTGGATAAGAATAGAAGGAAGTAATGTAGTGATTTTCCTTATAATTTTTTCTTTATCCGTATAGAAAATTAATTGCCTTTATTACACATGCTCTTATTCATTATAATAACCAATGTTATAAAACTCGAGCTGAATATCAAACCGGAAAATGCCTCGTATAAGGTCTGACCGATTTAACCGTCCGTTTGAACCGTACAACATTATATTATATATAATATATATATATAATATACATATATTATATAATAAAAAATAATTATCAGAAATAGGCCCAATTACCTACTCAAGGAATACCCAACCCAAATACACATTATATTTGTAAAAAACCTAAACCTAATAGCAACCAACGACATAATAGTGTGGCAGTTACTTCTTCTTTGGTTAGCCACTGTTTTTATTTTATTGTTTAGATGATTGCTTCTTCTTGTATTAGTGATGGTGCATTCATCTTCTATACCCACCAAATGTCAAATATTCCCTTCAATCTTCCCTTCTTCTATTCATAGTGGAGAGACTCACAAAAGATGATGAGAGGTGCTGGGTTTTTCACTTCTCACATTTTCTAGTTGTACTGTGTTTGTTGCTGCTCTTTGTTTTATTGGAGTTAGTTGGCCAGTTTAAACCGTCGGGTTATTCCGGTTTTACCCGGTTGGACCGGTTTTATCACGGCTAGAAACAGTTGGGAAGGCAATCCAGTTATTTGTGTTGTATGGAGCCGTCTTTGTTAACGGGTCACGGTCAGACCGTCTGGTCCGGTCCGGTCCTAATAACACTGATAATAACACTAAATTTGACCAACAAGATATTGCTCTAGTGTGTAAGGCTTATTGGATCCCCAAGGTCGATAGCTCGATTGCTAGGAGCGAACCCTTGGTAGTTGGTAGTACAAAACAAAAACAATAATTTTGAGATATACAATTATAGTGTAAGAGTTTTTTACACTATCACTATGTTATTCATCATTCATTTTTAATTATCATTGAATTTTCAATAAAAGTAATCCAAATGAATAATGGATGAGACACTAAGCATATATAAATCTTTTCGTTGTCAAAATGAATAGATATTACATTCTTAATTTTTTTTATGTGCAAGAGATATGTTTGTGTGTCATTGTTTTGGCGATACTAGATTTTTATTGTACGGGTTTAGTTTATGAAAAAAAAAATGCACATCATAATTAATAATGAAATGAATTATAATGTTTAGTACTTGTACATTGAATTTATGCAGAGTTTTTTAGAAGAAAATAAAAAATTCAACCCACAATTGAATCAATTAACTTAAATAATTTAGCAAAATTTCAACAAGCGCAACATCAATCAACCCTAGGGGTTGCTGCTTAACCAAATTATGAAAGAATGAAGTTGATGATGAAAAACAAGAAACCTATGAGGATTCTTGAGAGATGAGTGAAGAATGAAGAAAGAATATGACTTCCTTTATTGATTAATGAATGAACAAAGATTGAAGAGAATTTTTACAAGTAACTCTTGGCCAAAAGAGAACTAGGACTTATATAGACTAAGACTTAAGCCTAACTAACAAATACAAAACAAACCCACGTGATTAAAACAAATCAATCACGTTTCCTCCACGTTTGCTTGGAACACAAGAAACAGATTCTGCACGAGTCATGCTGCTGGCTCGGTCAGGCTGGCCCATGGTGCTGATGCTGCTGCCTCGGTCAGGCTGGCCCATGGTGCTAATGCTGCTGTCTCGGTCAGGCTGGCCCATGGTGCTGATGCTGTTGTCTCGGTCAGACTTGTGTTCCTTGGCACTTGGCTCGGTCAGACTCATGTGCCTCGGCACTAATGCTCGGTCAGTCTCATGCGCCTTGGCACTGATGCTGGCCTGGCCATGCTCATGCGCCTTGGCACTTGGCTCGGTCAGACTCATGTGCCTCGGCACTAATGCTCGGTCAGTCTCATGCGCCTTGGCACTGATGCTGGCCTGGCCATGCTCATGCGCATACTTAGCTCGGTCAGAGTTGGCTTGTTGCTTGGTCTTGTCTTCTGGAACAAGTTGGTGCATTTCATGAGCAGTGGTGGTGGCAATGTTGCTTAATACACTCCCCCCCCCACAAGCTGGGGAGTAGATATTGAGCAACCCAAGCTTGAAATGAATGGATGCATAGTCCTTTGGTCCAAGAGCCTTAGTCAAAGCATTTGCAAGCTGTAAAGGAGTTGGAACAGGCATGAGTTTTATCTTGCCATTGGTATATTGCTCTCTAACTGAATGACAATCAATCTCGATATGTTTAGTTCGTTCATAAAAAATAGGGTTGGATGCAATATGCAAAGTAGATTGATTGTCACAGAAAAGTAGAGCAATTTTAGAATAGTTAAACTGCAAATCTTCCAACAAATTGGTGAGCCATATGATCTCAGAAGTAGTTAGAGCCATGGCTCTATACTCTGCCTCACAAGAACTTCTAAAACACTTTTCTGTTTCTTAGATTTCCAGGAAATTAAGGAATTTCCAAGATAAATGCAATATCCAAAAATGGATCTTCTTGTGTCTGGGCAAGAAGCCCAGTCACTATCACTATAGGCATGCAATTGTATAGAAGAAGTATTAGGAAAGTAAATGCCCAAACCAGGAGAGCCTTTGATGTATCTCAGAATTTTGTTGGCAGCTTGTTGATGCACAACAGTAGGTTTG
>NC_032009.1:29144092-29167335 GCF_001865875.1 Lupinus angustifolius
GTATTTGTAAGGTAAATGAGCCTACCAACTAGTCTTCTATAAGCATTAGGGTCAGAACAATCTTTACTGCTATCTTGATGCAGATGTGATCCTTGAATCATTGGTGTGCTGGATGGTTTGCAGCCAAGAAAACCTGCATTAGAAAGAATCTCCAAAGCATACTTTCTTTGATTCATAATAATACCTGAGTGATTTCTAGAGATCTCAAAGCCAAGAAAGAACTTCCAGTCACCTAGATCTTTAATTTGAAAGGCAGTATGCAATAATTGTTTAAGATGGTTAATTTCAGTGATATTATTGCCTGATAGAATTATGTCATCAACAAGCACAATAGTAAGAATAGTGTTAGACATCCAAAGAACAAAAAGAGAATGATCACCTTTGCATTGCTTGTAACCATGATTAATTAGAAAGTTGGTCAGCTTAGAGAACCACTGCCTACTGGCTTGTTTAAGACCATATAAAGACTTTTCAAGTTTACAAACTAGGTTAGGAGAGACTTGTAACCCAGGGGGAGGGACCATATAGACAACCTCATTGAGATCTCCATGTAAGAAGGTATTGTTCACATCCAATTGCTTAAGGTACCATTTATGGACAGAAGCCAGAGCAAGGAGAAGTCTCACTGTGCTAATTTTAGCAACAGGAGAGAATGTCTCCATGTAATCAATTCCTTCTGTCTGTGTGTACCCCTTAGCTACTAGCCTAGCTTTATACCTCTCTATACTTCCATCAGGCTTATACTTAATCTTGAACACCCATTTGCATCCTATAGTGCTCTTATCCTCGGGTAATTTGGTAAGGGTCCAAGTATGATTGAGTTGTAAGGCTTTCAACTCAGTGTCGATGGCATCCTTCCAATGAGGATGAAGTATAGCCTGAGCATAGTTCTTAGGTTCAGTTTGAGTGGTTATTGATCTATGCTTATGTTCAGGGGCTAATTGATTGTAAGACAGATAACAAGAGATAGGGTACCTAGAAGTTGTATTATGGGCAGACTTGCTTAATAGGGCACAATGATAGTCCTGCAAGTAAGTAGGAGGCCTACTCATTCTAGCACTTCTCCTATGGTTAGGAATACTGACTGTACTAGGTTGGTCAGTAACTTCCTCAACAGTATGCTCAGCATGATCACTTTCAGGTTCAAGATTGGTCTGCAATTCTTGACTTAATTCTTGATTGTGAGGAGTGGTGTCAAACAAATCATCATAATGTGGCATAGGCAAGGTAAAATCAATGCCATTTTCTTTATCATAATCATTAGATACATAGGGAAAGACAGATTCATGGAACATAACATTCCTAGTCACCTGCAAGGCTCTGTTAGACAAATTTAAAACCCCCAAACCCTTTGTGTCATTTCTATATCCTAGGAACACACATTTAGCTGATCTAGGATCAAATTTGGTCCTATACTGACCAATAGTGCTAGCATAAGCAAGGCAACCAAACACTTTGAGATCCTGAAAATCAGGATATTTTCCATACAGCTTCTCAAAGGGAGATTTATCATTGAGTAAAGGAGTAGGCAGCATATTAATAATGTGTATAGCATGTATTATAGCATAGGACCAATATACCTTTGGTACCTGACTTTGCAACATTAGAGCTCTAGCTACATTCAAAATGTGTTGGTGCTTTCTTTCCACAACACCATTTTGTTGTGGTGTGTAGGGGCAGCTTGTTTGATGCACAATCCCTTGATTGGAATAATATGATTCCATCAGGAATTCTTTGCCATTGTCTGTTCTTACTACCTTAATTCTTTTAGAAAACTAATTTTCAATTAGAGTGATAAAATCTTGCAAAAGAGAAGAAACTTCAGACTTATTCTTTAACATATAAATCCATGTGAATCTAGTGTTATCATCTACAATGGTAAGAAAGAACCTGTGACCATGAATGGATGTAATGGCAAAAGGTCCCCAAATATCAGCATGGATCATGTCAAAAGGTTGAATAGACACACTCTTGCTTATTTGAAAAGAAAGCTTCTTTTGTTTTGCTTGATGACAAATGTCACAAATGTGATTCTTTCTAAAGCTAATAAAAGGAAAAGTGTGTTTGAGTTTATTCATACAATTTTCAGAAGTGTGACCTAATACCTAATCTAAAGTGCCATATATCTACATTAGTATCATGTGAGTAGCATGAATTGGCTTTGTGATGAAAATTGGCAGCTTTTAGCATGTATAATCCCTTGATCATCTTAGCTGTACCAATCATCCTCAAAGTATTCTTGTCCTGAATTTCACAACATGATTTATTAAAAGAAACAATGCAAGATAGAGACATGGTTAGCTTAGGAATGGATAAAAGATTGTAACTGAAATAGGACAAATATAACACATTGTGCAAGATTAGATTTTGTAGAACAGGTATGGTTCCTGAAACTTCTGCAGTAACCAAGTTGCCATTTGGTAATCTCACCTTTATTGGCCTTATTTTGTAGTAAACAGAGTATAAGGCTAAGTTGGAGCATATATGGTCAGTTGCTCCACTGTCTAATATCCAAGAACTATTGTTATGAGTTAGAGTGGTACCTGAGTTACCTGATTCTTCTGTTTTATGATTAGTGATGCAAGCTGACATGGCATTACTTACATGACCAACATTGTGATCTTCATGCTTTGGAACTATAGAACTATTTTGTTGCAGCATGTTCACCAAACCTTGATATTGTTGTTGAGTGAGTCCAAAAATTGTTCCATCTTGGTCATTCTTGGAGCCAGTCTGTTGTTGTTATTTGTTGTTGTTGAACCTCTTCCTTTGAAGAGTTTGTTGTGACTGAGTTGATTTGTTCATTCTTGGTGAATTGGAAGTTAGCTGGGAATCCATGCAGCCTATAGCATTCTTCAACTGTGTGACCTGTCTTCTTGCAATGAAAACAATATTTCCCTGGACTTGCACCCTTGATCCAAGATCCTCTACCAGGTGAATTTGGTGGTCTTCTTCCTTGAATTGATTCCCTTCCTTGTGTACCCCCTTTCTTCCAGTTTCCTGTCACAGCCATTGCCTTTGCATCTGTGTCTAGCCCATACAACTGAGTTTCTTGTTGTGTCACCAAAGATAACACTTTGCTCATGCTTGGTAATGGTTCCATCACCATAATTTGAGACCTTACTGCTGAATATGCATCATTGAGTCCTTTGAGGAACCTGATAATCCTGTCTTCTTCACAATTTTTCTTTGCTCCAGTTTCAGCTGTGCAGATTGCTGGATCCACACAATTGCATACTGGCAAGGGCCTAAGATTATCAAGCTCGTCCAAAATGGTCTTGACCTCTGTGTAGTAGTTGCTAACTGTTAATTCTCCTTGTTTGAAGTTTGATAGTGAGTCTTGAAGATCACCAATTCTATAAAGATTGCCTTGTGAGAATCTTTCCTTCAGCTCTTCCCATACTTCATGAGCCTTCTTTATCCAAATGATACTCTGAGATATCGAGGGATTTACTGATCTATTGATCCAAGATTGTTGGCTCTCTCCCAAGCTGGATAAATTGGATCAGTTTTGAGGGGCATTCTGATGGTTCCATCTATGAAAGGCAGTTTCTGTTTTGTGCTGAGACTAACTTCCATTGCCCTTGCCCACTGATGATAATTCTGGCCATTCAGTAGGGGTGTGACCAAAGGCAATGCAGGGTTATCTGAGGGGTGCACATGGTAGGGTGAATTTATGTCCAATATGGAAGACATAGTTTGAATAGGAATATTTGTAGAAGGCAAAGAATCCATTGAATGTAGCAGAGCTCTTTTATAAAAAGAGCTCTGATACCATATGAAAGAATGAAGTTGATGATGAAAAACAAGAAACCTATGAGGATTCTTGAGAGATGAGTGAAGAATGAAGAAAGAATATGACTTCCTTTATTGATTAATGAATGAACAAAGATTGAAGAGAATTTTTACAAGTAACTCTTGGCCAAAAGAGAACTAGGACTTATATAGACTAAGACTTAAGCCTAACTAACTAATACAAAACAAACCCACGTGATTAAAACAAATCAATCACGTTTCCTCCAAGTTTGCTTGGAACACAAGAAACAGATTCTGCACGAGTCATGCTGCTGGCTCGGTCAGGCTGGCCCATGGTGCTGATGCTACTGTCTCGGTCATGCTGGCCCATGGTGCTGATGCTGCTGTCTCGGTCAGACTTGTGTGCCTTGGCACTTGGCTCGGTCAGACTCATGTGCCTCGACACTAATGCTCGGTCAGACTCATGCGCCTTGGTACTGATGCTGGCCTGGCCATGCTCATGCGCCTTGGCACTTGGCTCGGTCAGACTCATGTGCCTCGGCATTAATGCTCGGTCAGACTCATGCGCCTTGGCACTGATGCTGGCCTGGCCATACTCATGCGCATACTTAGCTCGGTCAGAGTTGACTTGTTGCTTGGTCTTGTCTTCTGGAACAAGTTGGTGCATTTCATGAGCAGTGGTGGTGGCAATGTTGCTTAATACAAATGTCATGAACTCATGTCTAAATAAATACAACTATGTATTATATAGCCTAAGAATACTATTTTTAAGTCTTAAATTTGATCCTTTAACCGTAAATGGTGTCAATTTGGCCTTTTCTTAACAATGTTGGATTTTCATTGGAATATATCAAACTTTGGACGGAGATTCCTTTCCACACACTAAAAATTAGGTTTTACACTAAGAAATTGAATATTTTTTGTAACTTTCCTTCCCCTTTTCTCTTTTATTCATGTATTCATCATTTTCATAATGTATCCATCTTTATCATCCTAATCACAAAATTAATCTAAATTCCAATGAAAAGCCAAGATTCTAGTCACTTTATACTTCAATGAAATTTGACATTATTATAATGAAAAGGTAAAATTGATAAACACTAAAAAATAGATGACTAAATTGTCACTAAAAAGATTATCAAATTAAATCCTAAAAATAAGATAAAGGACCAAAAGAATATTTTAGCCTATTATTTATTTTTTAGAAATATTCTACCCCTTTCTGAAACAAGATTGGTTAATTAAGGAGCCGAAATATGCATTTTACATTGAAAAATAGTGTAGTCAAATGCATTAAAATTTTAAAAGTTATGACTTCCATCGTATTATTTTATTCATTAATTAACATGTGCCTTGAAACACTTGTTCGTATTATTTTTTCTTTTATTATAATTGTTCTATGTTTTAGGCCAATTGGTTGGGATACGGTGACTTGCTAGTATGGCTTTTTCTTTTGTTATAAAAATTGTTTTATGTTTTAAGGTAATAGGTTGATATATGGTGATGTGAATCATATACTTCATTCATAACACACTTCTACATATCACACAATGACTTACCCATATCTATATCTTAATTAATGTAATATTTGTGTATTGATATAAATATATTATCCATCATTTATTTATATAAATTTTACATAAGATCAATAATGATTGAAAATAAATGATATGATAATAGTGTAAAAATTCTTATATCATGGGTGTATACATTTTTTTCTTTATCCTCATTCTTCAATATGTTATCTCTATCCCTATTTTCTAATTTCCAAAGAAGAGACAACATCATCTTCAATCTTTCTTTCTTGCGTGAAGAAGAACTTCTCATTTACCTTAGTTAAATTTTGATGAATATGTCAAGATCATAAAAAAAATGTTGAAGATCTTGAAAATTGAAAAGTTCAAATTCATAGATAAGCTTCTATTATTTTTAATTTGGGGTCTTACCTACTATACACTTTGTTTTATATATGATTTGATAAAAATTCTTGAAAAATATTTTGCAAAGTTTTAAAAGAATGAAAAATAATACAAGGTAAAGATGGGTTTCACTCAGACCCTTCCTTCATCCTAATAGGGATGACAATGAGTACCCAGACTTATGGGTACTAGCAAAAAACACTCGCAACATTTCAGGTTCGGGTTTGTGTTTTTGGACCTGCATGTAATTGAGACTCAAGATTTTAAGACTTGTTGTTGGATGAGTCTGGGTTCGAACAATGAGGTACCCAGACCAACGAGTACCAGAACTCGCGAGACCAACGAGTACCCGAACTCGTGAGACCAACGGGTACCCGAACTCGCGAGACCAACGGGTACCCGAACATGTTATTCCTTCATATATATATATTGTTATTCTATAATGTTATATTGTTAATTCATTAATGTGATTGCTATGCTGTTAAACACTGATGTTATATTATTAAGTAGTGATGTTATGTTGTTAATTGATATGTATAATCCAATATTTTGTTGATTGAACAATTCTTACAAAATCAATTTTATATCATACCTTTAAAATAGTCAATTTAAAATGTGTTTAAAACTTTAAATATGTTTTATAATTTTTTCTCTTATTGATTACCTAAACAATATATAAGATAGTAGGAAACAAACACACATAAATTACTCGTAATTATTTTTAATGTTTTTTGAATTTGTGGGTAGCAACAAATATGTTGGGTACCCAAGGACCCATGCATAGTAGACCAGTGGGTACCAGCACGAGTTTGGATAAAAAAATGAAGCAATGGAACAAGTTCGGGTAATACACTATCCAATGACGGATCTAGGACCCAGAAGAAGAATGTGCAATATGTGTTAAAATTTAAAATAATGAATATCATCAATTATAAAAAGTTGAAAATATTAATGTCAAAATTACATAATTTAAATTTAACTAATCAAATAATTACATATATTATAATTAATCTCTATGTGAATTCACATTTTGAAATCGTTGAATGTTCAATTTGTTGTCAATATTGTTGAAAATTTCTTGCTAAATAAAAATCACTAGACAATCATTCATCTATGCATCTTCCTTTCAATTATACGATTTATTTTTCACAATTTTCATAGTTGAAAAAAAATCTTTCTATAGTTGTATTGCTAACTTCAAATGAAGATAAACTAATGCGTAAACAATGTGTCTTCTATTTTCAACTAACTTATCTAAAGGATTATTAATTCCTTTCAAAGAAAAAAGTTCAACACTATTATGCATATGAATGGTGTAAGTCTCACATTGATTATCAAACATCAACAAATCAGTTAAAAAAATCACATAAATAAAACTTTACAAATTCAATCAGTTTTGTCATGTGAAAATTGGAAGAAGTTAGTTAGACTAAAATTAAAGAAGACATATAAAGAAGAAACTGAATAATTATCTCAAAGAAATGATAATGAAGTTCATTAAATTGCATATCCATAATATTTTAAAATCGAAGCATGTCGTCTCATTTACAAAAATAAAATAAAGTTTGGGCTTGTCGAGATATTAATAACAGTGTAATTTTTATGCACTATTGGTATAAAGATTTATACACAGTCACAACATTATCCACCATTCATTTAGATTACTTTTTCGAAGTGTCAATAATAATTAAATACTAATGATGAATGATATATTGATATTATATAAAATCTATACATTCTCAGTATATATATTTTTTCTTTGTAAATAACATACATATTTTTGTCAATTAAGTTTAGGGTGTGCATTTGCACACTCTGAAAACCACCTAGCATCGTAGCATAGTTACTGGCACTATTGAATTCATCCGGACTCATTGATATCTTTACACCTTAACCATCAAACTATCGTGTAACTCCCTTTTTATTTTTTTATTCTGCTATAGGTAAGACTCGAACTCACAACTTCCTTCACTCCATTCTCTACCTCATGACTCCTATATAATAATACTCTTTCCTCTTACATCAGTGTGATATATCGTAAACAATCCAATAAATTCCCCCTTTCCCTTTCCTCCAATCCCTTCAACTAAACACAGTCTTACTTATTAACTTAATTTTGTTTGCTAGATTATAAAATTTCAAGTTTTGGAAAACATAGTGAAAGTTATTACTGAATAATTCCAAATGACCATTGATAATTACCAATGAACAATATTAATAAAAGAGGAGCATAATAAACATTGATAAATACCAAAAGAAAAATATGGACCTAAACAAACTACTCTTTTATTACAAGAACCAAAAATAAAATATGGGGGATCAAATTAAAAATACCATCACATTACATAACTATAAGGAATGGTATTTGCTATTTGAGTTTTGGATGAAAGTGAAAGAAATGGAATATTTCAGAGTCATATCCCAAGTGTATTTCTTATCTTTTAAACCTTCCATTTTATTTTTTTCCCTTCTGAAATTCAAATGACAAACTAACCATAAACACACTATTTTATGTTACAAGAACCAAATTATCAACAAGATTATAGTCTAGTGGTATAAGACTCTGCTAGATTCCCAAGATAATCAAAAGGGTAAGAATTCAATTTTTGGGAGCGACACTTATTAGGAGGGACAATACCCTAGAATGAATTAATTACCCATTGAGTGAGAGGATACCTTTATTCGTATAAAAAACATGAACGAAATCTAAAAATCAAATAAATTACAACGACCAAATCCAAGACGTTAATAAATTGTAGAAATCAAATTCAAAACATTTAACATTTTATTTACAAATATTCTATAGTATAATACTAACGCCTCTAACCCTTAGATTTTAAGGGTTTAAAACATATTTAATTAAAACATTCTTAAAATAAATAAATATTCCTATATAAACAAGAGCGAGCATATATCTCAATATTTATTTCCTTTTCCTTTTATTAACGAAACTACTTCCTTATGGAAGGTTGGTAAAGAATAAATGAACAAAGCAATAAATTGTTAGTTGCATAATTTAAATGACATAAAGTAAATGTTAGTTGCGGAAATGTAAATGACAAAAAATAAAAGTTAGTAGTTAGATCACTTATTATGACTGTGTATTTTTCCTTTTCACAAAGATACAATTTATGAATTAAATTGCACTTTGATTCAAGGTTTCTTTATTTGATAACACTTTACTATGTTACATTTGTATCTCTTTCAAGATTTAATTGTAGTATAGTATAGGGTTATATCGAACCACAAGGAATTGTCTAATAGAAATTTACTCATACTTTGTATCTTTTATCAAAATTAAAAAACACATAAATTTGTTTTTGTGATTTTATGAACTAAGAAACATGGAAAAGTAAAGAACTAATTATAAACAAATTCTTGAGGAGAAAATTTAGTTTGAATGATGGAAATATTTCTTAACATGTTTCTATGAAAAATATTTATGAAAGTTATGTGCTATACTTTGGTTATTCCAAACATCAGTTCATAAAATTTCCCCTAGTCCCCGGTGAGAAAAGTGATTTTCAAACCTTGCAAAATACACTAATCAATAGAAAACTACTACTCGACGGAATAAGTTGTCACGCCTTATTTCAGGCTACGTAAATATTGATTAGCCTTGATTACAAGTTGCTTAAAAAGAAACATTTTGGATCTTGAAATCAAGTTTTAGGTGATCAACCAAAAACCGCATTAAGCACTTTCTAAAGAATTGAAATTTCCAAAGTAATAACTTAAACATAATTCAACATAATGAAACAAGAAGTTATAAGAAATATTAGTGAGCCAAAATTCAACTAAAATTTAGGAGCATTAGCCATCTTAATCTAAGGATTTAAGACACTTTACCATGCACAAATGAGATTGCAAAATGAATTTTTGCATCTCATTTGATTACTCCTTCTGCTATTTAATTCTTAGAACAAAACACCTAAAAACAGCCTAAGAATACTCTCAAGTGAGAGAGAACTGAAATGGGAAGAAGAAGAAGGATTTACAAAATATTTACAATGTGTTAAAGTGAGGATGTGGGTGTCCCTTTTATAGGCACAAGGTGACCCGCCAGGCGCCCCTTCCAGATCGCCCAACGCCCTAATCCGGCGGTTTGACACACCCAAAGCTGGTAGGTCAGCAACTTGTCCCATCTGGGCCAGCTAGCCTGGAGAGCCTATTGTGGGCTATGTTACATGCATGTTGGCAGCTCCTACTTGGATGTTCAGAACATATGTCATACATGAGGTCACATGCTTGGCTCAAAAGCTAACTTTGGCTGGTTTCCTGGCTTGTGACATCATTCATGACATAGTCATTCTTCTAGGCCAAACAACCATTTTTCTAGTGGGCCAGGTGGCGGACATGGTCCCATGCTCAGCTGCCTGCTTGAGCAACCTAATCTGACTTGGTGCATGCTCAACTGATTGCTTGAGCAGCCTGGCTGACCTGGTCCACGCTCAGCTGCCTGCTTGAGTAGTCTGGCTAACCTGGGGCATGCTCAGTTGCCTACTTGAGCAGCCTACTTGACATGGCCTGGTGCTTGGTGCTTGGTTGGATATCTTTAATTTCTTCCAACCAATACCAAGTTGCTTGAGCAACCTACTTGACCTACCTTGCCCTGGTGCTTGGTGCTTTGTGAGTAGTTTTTCTTCGACTTTAATTTCTTCCAACCAAGACCAAGTTGCTTAATCATGCTTAAGTTTAAGCATGCACCTTACCATGCTTAGTTTTAAGCACACATGTGTCATGTACTTTGGCTTGATTTCTTCAAGGTGAAGTAAGCTTTCTTTCTTCAAGCCTAAGCATTCTTTCTGGTCCAATTTCCTAAGAAACTCAAGGAAAATTTGGACAAGAGGTGATCAAAAATCATATTATTCAAACACACAAAATTTATCTAAAAAGTGTTGAATTAAGATGGTTTTTACATTTTTGCATAGGATAAGTGCCATGAAAAGTGTATGAAAATTAGGTATCTTTGGCACTTATCAGACACCCATTTCGAAACACATTCATTAGCACAACTTTCATACAATGTTTCTAACAAATTTCTACACTTCGTTCTTGCAACTTGAGTTTTAACTTTCATATTTTTCTGACGTTGCACCTAAGTGTTTTTCTCTTAGTTTTCATGACTAAAAACACTAATAGTATTGTGTAATTCTTATATAGAGAGAGTATAAGGATTGTATGTTATAGAATTGTTATATCTTGTAAGGAAATCCTTACCCTAACAAATTCTTTATTTATCTTATATTTAACTTTCACCATAGAGTGTGGTGGAAAGAGGAAAAGTGTTGGCTTAAAAGTGGTTTTCTTATAAGTAGTGAGATATAGGTGAGTGTGTGATGTACTTGTAATCTCAGGGAGAGATTTTTAATTATAACTCAATATATTAGTGGAAGAATCTCTTGCATTGCAAGAGTACTAGATGTAGCCTTCAGTGGACTAGAAGGAGAACCAATATCAAAATCATTGTGTACTTATTCTCTTCTCCCACCTCTCTTGACTTTTATATTCTCTACATGGTTATTTTTATTATTTTGCTGCAACATACTCTAAACTTTTTATAGCAGAAAAGTTTAACCTTGACCAGAGAACTAATTCACCCCCTCTTAGTTGTCATCTTATACTTATAATTGGCACCAGAGCTTAGTTTGGGTAAGATACTCCCAAGATCCTTAAGTGAAAGATGATCTCAAAATCCTTTTTGGGAGAAGGTTCTAACATCAGTCTCCCAACAAGTTTCATTAGAGAATGCTATGATTTCTGGAAAGTAAGGATGAGAATAGTTATAGAATCTCAAGACCTTGACATCTGGAATGCGATTGAAGAAGAGACTTATGAACCCTTTGTTGTAATCAATGGTGAAAGGGAAATCAAACTGGAATATACATAGGATGATGAGGATATGAAGAAAGTGCAGTATGACCTTAAAACTAGAAATATCCTCACTTCAACCCTTGGAATTGATGACCTCTTTAAGGTATCTAATTGCAAGTCTACAAAGGAGATGTAGGACACCTTCGAGACTACCTATAAGGAGACTGAGGATTTCAAACATTCCAGACTCAATACTCTTTCCTAAGAGTATAAGATGTTCTGTATGAAATCGGGGGAAAATATACTTGATCTCCAAAATTAGTTTACTCACTTTACAAACCACTTGATTGCACTAGGAAAATTGCTATCAAATAGTGACCTTAACTTAAAAGTTCTTAGGTCTCTAACAATAACTTCGAAACCCAGGGTGATAGCCATATCCATAAATAAAAGCTTTTAAAAAATGTATTTCCTTGAAGGAACTTGAGTTGGAGTTAAGGCAACTTAAACAACATGAAGAGCAAGAAAAGAAGAGGAAGAACATTTCCTTGAAGGCAAAGGCTGATGCATGTGAAACCTCGAGTGATGAATTAGAAAAAGAAGATGATGTGAGCCTATCACTGATCTTGGTGGCATCCAAGGAATTGGAGGGCCTATGACAAAGGCAAGGACTAAAAGAGAACATCAAGCACTTGGACAACTTATGGGATTCCTTAAGGATGCTAATGCAATGTTATTCATGAAGATTCTAAGTTCATTAATTAATTGCATTATTCAAGAGGAGAACCAACATGTTGGTCACAGTATGGAGGAGTATCTCTATGTCATAAAATTATCATTGTATGTTAATTAGTGAGTGGGGTCGTGTGAATTATGAGCACCCCAATTCTCATATGTGTTTTATGCGTTGTTGAGGCATCTTTTTTAGTTTTGAATTCAAATAAAAGCCTTATAATTCATGAGCAAAATTTCCATCAAAGTGTAACTGTCACAATGAATGGGAGAGAGAAAGGTTGCGTGTGCTTCATGACATGGGTCTGTCATGCATATAAGTGTATTTTTGTGCTTAAAGGGGGTAAAATGCTTGTCCAAGCCGTTGGAAGTCTTTCGGGATGAATTACTCTATGTTCTAGTCGTTGTACTCGAGTTCTATGTAAGTTGGCCACGTGGAAACATTGTTTGATGAAATCCAAAGCTTCCAACCTTTACTGAGCCAATTATGTCGTGTAAAGACTTGAAGCATTGCAAGGAAAACATGGAACAATGAAGCTTGAGGGAATCCTATGTTGATTACCATCACTTACCTCTTTTAATCTATTAAACTAGGCAAGTAACCATGTGGGAAATTTCTTTAAGTGTCTAGGCGTGTGGAATTAAGCCTTATTCCTTGTAAATGTGTGAATAAGGTGTATCCAATGTTGGACCAGCCACCAAGTGTCTTTAGTGTCTTAATTAGGCAAGTAAAGTGATGCGAAACCTCCACTAGTGATTTTCTTTTCCTATAGAAGAACAAGGATAGACGCCACACCAAAGATGGTGATTAGTATCAGAACACCACAAACACAAGGTGTTTGATAAATTCAAGGGTAAGGAGCATAATTCCCTCAAAGGAAATCAATTCCAAAATTAAACTCAAATCAAACTTGTTTTATTCATGAATTAAACTCAAATACATATAGATTGTGGCTAGCCAAAAAGGGCTCCACGAAATTAGCAAAAAAGATAAACATTAAAATTCAAAAAAACATGTAAAGACGAAGTCTTAAGAATGGTTCCAAATATCTCCACCCATGCACTCGGCGTGGACCTTTGAGTTTGAAATGGTTGGAATTAGAAATTTCAAACGGGAACATGACTTGAATCTTGAATTTGACATGGTTGGCATTTTGAATTAAAAAAGGACACGATTTTCACTTGGCCATTGTAGTGTGCTCACATATTGCTTATGTTCTCCTCAAAATATGGAACAAAATTATCTCTTAGCTAGCTTGAATCTTTCAATTATCCACATCGCTCAATTGAAATTGGCTTGGTTTGTATTTGAATCTCAAAAGAAAATGACTTGCGTAAAGCACGAAAGGATCACATGGCCAAAATATTTTACCACCCATCTTGTATGAATTTTGAATTCAACTTGAACTTTTCCAACATGACCAAAAAGTTAGGACATGGCTGGATTACAATTCAAAAGGCACTTGATCAAGTCTTGTATGTTTGTAGCATGGCTTGGATAGTGGGAAAAGTTGGTTTGATTTTGCCTAGCAAATAAAAAGTTCCACATGGTTGAGAATGTGTTTGGAAATGAAAATTGATATGAATAGGCTCAAAAATCACTCAAAATGGTTGAGAATGGCGGTTTTTCGAGTTTGGGGGGCTACCACAGTATGGAGTTGAAAAATGGAAAAAAAACTTTGCATAATATGAAGTTAAATCAATTACACCATATGAGTAATCAGTTACATTTCTTCTCTGTTTAAAAAAATAATCAATTGCGTAGAATGTGTAATTGATTACCATCTTCAAATTTTAAATATTCAGGCTATCTGATGTGTAGTAATTGGTTCCTTACGAGTAGTAATCGATTGCGTACCTCAAATATGTGAAAATTAAAAATTTTTTAAACATGAATAAGCACTAGTAGGCATATAATAATTAGAATGAAGCAAAACATATATCATATAAATCAATTATAGGCCAAGTAAGCCTCATCAAGTATGCCTAATTCTCGTCTAATCTTGTAAAATGGTTCTTTAGCCAAAGGTTTAGTGAAAATGTCTGCTAATTGGTCATGTATATCAACAAATTCCAAGAGTACATATTTCTTTTGGACATGGTTCATAAGGAAGTGATGCCTTATATCAATATGCTCGGTTCTAGGTGAGGTTTATAGCACTAGTATTATCATATTTCAGGGAATGCAACCTAAGTCTAAACCATAATCTCGCAATGGTTATTCGAGCCATAATATTTGGGCACAATAACTACCTCCTACTATATATTCTACCTCAACAATACTTAGAGAAACACAAGCTTGCTTCTTATAATACCATGAGACTAGAGTATTTTGTAGAATATGACAAGTACCACTAGTAATTTTCCTTTAAGTTTTGCATACACCAAAATCTGAATCCGAGTATCCCACCAAGTCACATAGACTTCATTTTGGATACCATTGTCTCACATCAGGTTTGCCTTTAAGATATTTCATAACTCTTTTACTATAATAAGATGTGACTCTTTGGGTTTTGATTGATAATGTCCACAAAGACAGACACTAAACATTATAACAAGTCTACTTTTGGTAAGATAAAGTATGGAACCAATCATACCTCAATATTTGGCAATATCAATACATTATCCAGCTTCATTAGTATCTATGTATGTGCTAGAACCCATAGGACTATCAATTGGTTTGCAGTCATTCATCTCAAAGCGCTTTAGAAGATCCGTACAATATTTAGATTGAATAGAAAAGAAACTATCCTTGAGTAGTTTGATTTGTAGTCCAAGAAAGTCATTCGACCTTCCCATCATGGACATTTCAAACTCACCTTGCATCATTTTACCGAAATCAGTACATAAGAGATCATTATTTGAACCAAAAATAATATCAACATAAATTTGTACAAGAAGTGTTTGATGATCTATTTTCTTGTAAATAGTGTAGCATCAACCTTTCCTTTGGTAAAGTTGATGAGTGTGAAATTATGCTATATTTGCATTGCATTTTAGGACATAATTAGAACTTCAGGATTGTTTTTAGCTTTTATTTCTCTTTGTTTGGGTTGAGCGGGTATTTTTGACTATGTTGTGCAATTTAGATGGATTGAAGCCAAAAAGAATAGAGATTGAGTGCAAGAAGATGAAATTCGATGTTGAGGCTATGCGAAGACCAATAGAATGGCCAAAAGAAGTTGTGGATGTTATATTATATTCCTATTTTTTAGATTTGTTTTGTTGGGCTTAGCTCAATAATTTGTAATTAGGATAAATGAGGGTTCTCCCTCAAAAATGAAACACTTTACACTTTACATTACAATTCTCTAATTTAGAATTTGGTATTCTCTTCTCCATTATGTGTGAGTAATTCCCTTTGTTTCTAGGATTGGGGCTATGCCCTTTTACATTCAATAAAAACTTATTCTTACTTCTATTTCATTGAGTGTTGTGATTTGAATCATTAAACTGAGTTTTATTTATATGAGTTGTGTGGCCAACAAATTACACCTCTTAGATACATTGGGGAAGGACCAAGGGGTGAACCCAACTATCTGACCATTTAGTTATTCAAACAAGAATCCCAATTCATGAGATTAGTATTAGGATTCACGGGGGTTTCTAGAATTCACCTTGGGTTGCTACGAAGGGATTGGATAGAAAGATCCAAGTAAAGGATTTAATTGATAATCGTACCATGAGAGTAGGTGCAACTTCAATTGAGTACATGTGTCAGAGCTCGAGAGAGAATGACACATATAAAAGAGTAATTCACCCTTACAACTTAAAGTTCATGAAAAGGAGCAAAACAAAGATTTGCGTGTGTAAAGGAAATCACCCTTATCATGGGAACTCTTCCTAAATTAGATTTCTATCTTTTTTTACTATTTTCATAATTATTCTTGTCAATTGTTCAACTATTCTAAATTCACTTTTAATTCCTATTTGAGTTAAGGATAAATTAATTGTTATAATTAAAAGAATTTTCTAGTCCTCGTAGATCGATATTTTATTACTTTATGGCATAATCGTGCACTTGCAATTTGCCCTATCAAGTTTTTGGTGCCGTTGTCATGGACAGTGTCAAAATTTCTTTAATTCTCAATTAATTCATTACTTTACTCTAGTGTATTACACGTTTTCTTTTTTCTTGGTACCTCTGCAGGTTACCCATTTGGTTTATGCAAAGTTCAGATTACTATTCAGAGCCAGAAAGGACTTTCCATAGAAGAAGAAGGCAAGAAAGAGAAAGGGCAAGAGAAAGACGTACGGGTGTAAAAACAATGGTTGAACGAGATGAAAAAGTACTTTGCGACTACACAGCCGCTAATGCTCGTAGTTCACGTTCTGGAATAATTCTCCCAACTATTGAGGCAGAGAACGTTTCTTTGCCATCTGCTCTGATCCAAATGGTGATGCAATTCCAATTTGGAGGTGGAGCTCATGAAAATACTAATCCCATATTGATCAGTTCTTGGAATTCTAAAAGAGACAGTAAGGATTCATGGGGCTTCTAAAGATGTCATCCGTCTACGTATGTTTCCACATTCCCTTAGAGATAGAGCTAAGATGTGGCTAAGGAATCAAAATTCTGATATTCAAGCAATATGGTGAACTTTAGAGGAGACTTTTCTCAACAAATATTTTCCTCCTTTCAAAACTGTACACAATAGGCCCCTCATCAAGAACTTCAGTAAAAAGGATGGGGAGTCAATTACTGAAGCTTGGGAAAGATTAAATGAGTTGACTGAAGCTTTCCCTCATCATGGTATTCCACCTTGGATGTTGGTTCAGGACTTCTACAATGGGCTAGACTTTCCATCACAACAACTATTGGACTCTTTAGCAGGTGGTGCCTTTATGTGAAAAGGAATTGATGTTGCTTCAAAGATCATAGAGAATTTAGTTTCCAATCATCACCAATGGGAAAATGAGAGGAGACACCATCCAAGAAGAGACTTTGGTGCACAATATGGAGAAGGTAATTTCCACGCTGGAGAACCTTTCTCAAAGGTTTGGAAAGCTAGAAAAATACCATGCTAATACTATTGGGTCTAATGCAACATGTGAGAGGTGTGGAGCAAAA
The DNA here is from genome assembly GCF_001865875.1 of Lupinus angustifolius. Lineage (NCBI taxonomy): Eukaryota > Viridiplantae > Streptophyta > Magnoliopsida > Fabales > Fabaceae > Lupinus > Lupinus angustifolius. Next base: position 29,161,385 of record NC_032009.1, read on the forward strand.
TGTCATGAGTGGTCCAAATGCAAAAATTTCACTGAACCTGAACATGGAGCATTTGTCAATGAACAACCTGAATCGTGCACCTACTATGACTACAAGGAGAGGAGTAGGCAACAATTTAACCAACCATAGATGCAGAACAATGCCAACCTTTCTTGGGAGAGCCACAACACTCTAAATCATCAATAACAAGATGGACCAGGTAACAGGAAACCTCCAACAAGGTTTCCACAGGTACAATCTTCTCCTATTGATCCTACTCTTAAAACATTAATGGATGGCCAGGAAAAATTGCTTTCTAACCAAAATAAATTTCATGAAGATCAAGTCATGATTAATAAAAGTTTTTCGAACATGCTCAATCAACAATGTAAAGCTGGAAACATAAATTCCCAACAAGCTAGTAATCCTAATAGGCAAGCATAGATGTTTCCAGGACAACTAGAAAAAAATGCAAATAATGAACATTGTAAAGCTGTCAAATTAAGTAGTGGAAAGGAACTAAGTGATATTCCTCAAATTAGGAAAAATGCACAAGTGGAAGACGAACATAATGAGACACAACTCCCTGAAGGGGAACAAAATTTTGAAAAAGTGTCTAAGTATGTAGCCTCACCACCGTATGTACCACCAGTTCCTTTTCCTTAGAGATTGGCAAAGGCAAAATTGGAAAAGAAATTTGGTAAATTTTTTAATATCCTTAAGAAAATATACATTAGCTTGCCCTTCACCGAGGCATTGCAGGAGATGGCTACATACACAAAATTTCTTAACGATATTTTATCTAAAAAAAGAAGACTAGAGGACTACAAAATAATTGCTTTAACTAAGGAGTGTAGTGCTTTAATTCAAAATAAATTACCTCCTAAAATAAAATATGCTGGTAGTTTTTCTATCCCATGTTTAATAGGAAACACTAGCTTTGATCATGCCTTATGTGACATAAGGGAAAGTGTGAGTCTCATGCCCTTATCTGTGTGTAAAATATTGGAAGTGGGTAAACTAAAACTCACTACTATATTACTTTAATTAACAGATAGGTCACTTAAATTCCCTAGAGGCATCTTGGAGGATGTTCCTATCAAAGTTGGAAAAAATTTCATTCTAGTATATTTTGTAATACTAGAGATGGAAGAGGATTCACAAATCCTAATCATACTAGGTATACCATTTTTAGCTACTATAGGTGCTATATTTGATGTATAGAATGGAAAACATTCCCTAAGGATCCCTTGGAGAGGTACATGGTAGATGGTGACACTTTAGATGTTGATGAGGAAGTGGCTGAGGTTATCGAGTTTCTAAATGGAAGTCGAGCACTTCCTCACAACCCGCAAGATGAGAACTTGAAGGTAATGCCCAAATATGAAGATTGGGAGGAGGGGAAATCACCTAAAATTGAATTAAAAACACTCCCCTCCACCCTCAGGTATGAATTTCTTGGACCCAATTCAACTTACCTAGTTATCGTTAATGCCAAATTAAATAAATTGTAAAATGAAAAATTGGTAAGGGTCTTGAGAATGTATAGGAAGGTAATATGATACACATTGGATGAAATTAATGGCATAAATCCTTCTTTTTGCATGCATAGAATGTTCATAGAACCTAAACATAAAACTTCAATTAAAAACCAGAGGACTCTAAATCTTAATATGAAAGAAGTGGTTATGAAAGAGGTGCTAAAACTTTTTGATGTGGGGTAATATACCCTATATATGATAGTGAATGGGTGAGCCAAGTTCATGTGGTTCCTAAAAAGGGTGGGATGACTGTTGTTAAAAATGATAAAAATGAATTAATACCGACTAGAACAGTTACGGGCTGGCGAATGTGCATTGATTATAGAAAATTAAGCACATCCACTAGGAAATATCATTTCCCTCTCCCATTCATTAATCAAATGCTTGAAAGGCATACATGAATATTTCTGCTATTTAGATGGGTACACGTGATTCCATCAAATTTCCATTCACCCTAAAGACCAATAGAAAACTACTTTCATATGTCCTATGTCATCTTTGCCTATAGGAGAATGTCTTTTGGGCTATGTAATGCCCCAACCACTTTCCAAAGATGTATGACTATAATATTTTCTGATTTTATAGAAAACATAATGAAAGTTTTTATGGATGATTTTTCTTTTTATAGACTTTCATTTGATGACTGCTTAACATGACAAAAATATTGCAGATACGTGAGGAAGTGAATCTTGTATTAAATTGGGAAAATTGTTGTCTCATGGTGTGAGAGGGTATTGTGTTGGGGCATTTAATTTCAGGAAAAAGGATAGAGTTGGACAGGGCAAAAATTGTAGTAGTAGAAAACATGCCACCATCAATTAACATAAAGGGTGTTAGGATTTTCTTAGGCCATGCATGATTTTACCACAGATTCATAACAAAAATTTCTAAAATTGTGAAACCCCTTTCTAACCTTTTGATGAAAGATATTCCATTTGATTTTAGCGCTGCTTGTCTAGAATTGTTTTGTAGATTCAAGGAGGCATTGATACTGCCCCAATATTGCAATCACCAGATTGGAATCTTCCCTTTGAAGTGATGTGTGATGCTAGTGACTATGTTGTAGGAGCAGTGATGGGTCAAAAGTAGGACAAGAAGATGCATGTCATCTACTATGCAAGCAAAACACTTGATGGAGCTCAAGCCAACTATGCCACCACAGAGAAGGAGCTAATAGCTGTAGTGTTTGCCTTCGAAAAATTTAGGTCATACCTAGTAGGTTCTAAAATTACAGTCCATGCTGATCACTCAACCTTGAGATATTTGATAAGTAAGAAAGCAGCCAAGCCATGATTCATCCGAAGGATTCTCCTTCTATAATAATTTTATGTCGAGACTTTTGACAGAAAGGGGACAAATAATCCAATTGCAGATTAGTTATCTCAGCTTGAACATCCAAGTCGAGAGGAGGAGGACATACGTATTAATGATTCTTTTCCTATTGAGTAACTCCTCCTTCTCGACACTGTAGAGGCATCTTGGTATGCTAACTTTCTCAACTATTTGGTCAGCGAGATTCTTCCACCTGAAATGACATCGCAACAGAAAAAGAAATTCTTGTCAGATCTAAAGAAGTATATCTGGGATGATCCTTACCTCTATCGACTCTATGCTGATGGTATTTACAGAAGATGTGTCCTAGAAGAAGAAGTGTCAAAGATCCTGAGTTATTGCCACTCTGCCTCTTATGTAGGCCATGCTAGTACTTCAAAAACAATAGCAAAGGTATTCCAATGTATCTTCTTTTGGCCACACATATTCCGAGAGGCAATAAGTTTTGTTCTCACTTGTGATTCTTGCCAAAGGGTGGGGAACTTATCAAAAAGGCATGAAATGCCAATGAACCTAATCCTTGAGGTGGAGATATTTGATGTATGGGGAGATGACTATATGGGACCTTTTCCTAATTCAAACAATAAGAAATATATCTTGGTGGCGGACAATTATGTTTCTAAGTGGGTGGAGGTAATTTCATCTCCAAACAATGATGCTAAAACAATCATCAAACAATTTACCAAGATCATATTTCCAAGGTTTGGGATCCCAAGATTGGTTATTAGTGATGGAGGCTCACACTTCATTGAAAGACATTTTGAACACCTCTTGAAGAAGTATGGTGTTTCTCATCGGGTTGGTATCAAAACGTGAGATTAAGAGTATATTGGAGAAGACAGTGTCTAGGAGCAGGAAAGATTGGTTCTCAAAGTGTGATGATGCTTTATGGGTTTACCGTACTACATATAAAACACCTATTGGTATGTCACCATTCAATTTTATATATGGTAAGCCCAGCCACCTTCCAGTGGAACTAGAGCATAAGGCATATTGGGCAGTCAAATTGGTAAACTTTGCTCTGAAAGTTGCTGGAGAAAAGAGGAAATTCCAACGGCAAGAGTTGGAAGAACTGCATTGGATGCTTATGAGAATGCTCACACTTACAAATAAAGAACAAAAATATGGCATAACAAACACATACTCTGCAGAGAATACCAAGTAGGGGAACTAGTTCTCTTTTTCAACTCCAGATTAAGGCTCCTTCCAGGGAAGCTAAAGTCGAGATGGTTAGGTTCGTTCAAAGTCACCAAGGTCTACCCTTATGAAACAGTTGAGATATGGAATGAGAAAAGGGGAAACTTCAAGGTGAATGGTCAACTTTGAAGCATTATCAAGCAGACAGGCGATTGGAGAAACAAACAAACATAACCCTCTTGGATCCTACATGAGCTGCAAGAATCAACCGTCAAGTTAATGACATTAAACGAGCACTTCGTGGGAGGCAACCCACGCTAGAGGTACATTTTTTAATTAATTAATTTTAGTGATTTAATATCGTCTTTATTATCAACCTGAGTTTGGAGCCTTTGTAATGGTATGTATATAGTGTCAGCCACAAAAAAAATCATAAACTCCAAAAAATATAAAACAAAAAAATTATATGGAAAAGTGCTAACACTACAATGCCTATTAGTTGCCTCATTCAAATAGTGTATTTACACCTAGTCCTTCTAGGACATATGAGCTATTTGGGACCTTTTTCTCTTCTTTTACAGGTACTTCCACTACACCCAATAAATCCAACCACTTATAATTGGCACATGAGTTGAGGACACTTCCTACCTAACCCGTGAGTTTTCTTTTTCTTTCTCTTATTGTTTAGATTTTTACATTGGGGACAATGTTAATTTCTAAGCTTGAGGGGGTTTTACATTTAGATAGTTTATTCATGTCATGCATACTCAAATGAGGGTTTGGGGGTAATTTGCGATGTGTGGTTGAAACAATAGAAAAGTAAAAAGGCCATGTGCGGTGAAAGAAACCATAAAAATGTAAAAAAATAAAAAAAATCATCCTTTCTCTTTTATAAAAAATAATAAAGAATGAATAATAAATGAAAAATAATACAAAGTATACTAAAGGATAAAAGATTGAAAAAGTATATGGTAAAAAGAAGGGTTGATTGAAAAAGGATCATATGATAAAGTAAGACCTATTAAGAGACTCATAATGCTTCAATCAGATGTCTAAAAAGTTTAAGTATTTTGAGAAACATTTGTAAGCCTTTTGAAGTACCTTTTTTTTGTTTATCTCACCTTAAATCATTCACCTTGGCCCCATTACAACCATTTAAAGACCTTTTGATTTTTGCATGCATTCTAATACAGTCAGTGGCAATTTGGTCTATAATCAAGCCTATGGTAATTTACTTTTATGAAAATTTGAGCAAAACACAATGACCTATAAACACATGAAAGTGTTTAGAGAAGAGTGACCCTAATTAATGCAATTGTTATGACTCAAAGACTTAACTTGATTTAAATTTGTCTATGACTTTCTTGTCTTGATGTCTAGATTGTTTCAAAACTAACATGAGATTGCTTGTTATTTTGGGTCATTGTTTCTATATCATCATATATGCATAAAAGTGAAAGTTAGACATAATACTTGCTTCAGGACAAGCAAGATATAAGCTTGAGAGGATTTGATGAGTGTGAAATTATGTTATATATGCATTGCATTTAACTTGCATTTTAGGACATAAATAGAACTTTAGGATTGTTTTTAGTTTTTATTTCTCTTTGTTCGGGTTAAGCGGGTGTTTTTGGCTATGTTGTATAGTTTGGATGGATTGAAGCCAAAAAGAACAGAGATTGAGGGCAAGAAGATGAAATTCGGTGTTGAGGTTATGCGAAGACCAATTGAAGGGCCAAAAGAAGTCGTAGATGTTATATTCTATTCCCATTTTTAGATTTGTTTCATTGGGTTGAGCCCAATATTTAGAATTTGGTATTCTCTTCTCCATTATGAGTGAGTAATTTCCTTTGTTTCTAGCATTGGGGCTATGCCCTTTTACATTCAATAAATACTTGTTCTTACTTCTATTTCATTGAGTGTTGTGATTTGATTCATTAAACTGAGTTTTATTCGTATGAG
>NC_032009.1:29167340-29179977 GCF_001865875.1 Lupinus angustifolius
TAGCCAACAAATTACACCTCTTAGATACATTGGGGAAGGACCGAGAGATGATCCCAACTATCTGACCATTCAATTATTCAAACTAGAATCCCAATTTATGAGAGTAGTATTAGGATTCTCGAGGATTTCTGGAATTCACCTTGAGTTGCTACAAAACGATTGGATAGAAAGATCCAAGTAAAGGATTTAATTGATAATCATACCACCAGAGTAGGTGTAACTTCAATTGAGTACATGTTTCGGAGCTCGAGAGAGGATGACATATATCAAAGAGAAATTCACCCTCACAACTTAAAGTTCATGAAAAGGAGCAAAACAAACATTTGCGAGTGTAAAGGCGGTAACCCTTATCCTAGGAACTCTTCCTAAATTAGATTTCAATCCGTTTTTACTATTGTCATAATTATTCTTGTCAATTGTTAAATTGATCTAAATTCACTTTTAATTCCTATTTGAGTTAAGGATAAGTTAATTGTTATAATTAAAGGAATTTTCCAGTCATCATGGACATTTCAAACTCACCTTGCATCATTTTATCGAAATAACTACACAAGATATCATTATTAGAACCAAAAATAATATCAACATAAATTTGTACAAGACGTGTTTGCTGATCTATTTTCTTAGTAAATAGTGTAGTATCGACCTTTCCTTTGGTAAAGTCTTTTTCAAGTAAGATGTTTGTTAGATGGTCATACCAAGCACGTGGAGCTTGCTTTAACCCATATAGAGCTTTCTTACATTTATAAACATCAGAGGGATGTTTGTAATCTTCGAACCCTAGAGGTTGTTCGATAAACACCTCTTCTTGAATATAACCATTAAAAAAGGCACTATTTACGTCCATTAGATATAACTGAAAGTCCAAAGAACATGCATATGCTAGCAATAACTTACGCTTCAAGTCTACCAACCAGAGCGAAAGTTTCATCAAAATCTATTCCTTCTTCCTGATTGAATCCTTGGGCTATGTTTCTTGCTTTGTTTCTCACAATAATACCATTTTCATATGATTTATTTCGAAAAACCCAATGTGTTCCAACAATATGCCTATCCTTAGGTATTGAAACAAGATTATAAACTGTGTTTCTCTCAAATTGGTTAAGTTCTTCTTGCATGGCAAGAATGTAGTGCTCATCCTCGATTTCATCATCAATTTTGGATGGTTCAACTTGATAGACAAATGCCATGTTTAGACAAGCATCATTTAACTTAAGGTGGTGGTAACTCCCTTATTTATATCGCCAATGATGTTGTCAATAGGATGATACCGATGGGTTTTCTGTTCTGTAGGTAAATTAGAATGAATATGCTCTTCTTGTGAAGGTAAAGCACCATCTATTTTCAATTGCTCCATGTTGGTTGTGGTTTCCGAAATGGCATTTTCGAAGCATGATCTAGGTAAGTCAACATAATCTATAATGGACTTTTCATCCATAGAAGAATTAGTCTCATCAATATTTACATGAACGGGTTCTTCCATGTGAAGAAGATCTTGCTCCTCACAATGACACAGTTTTGTTGAAGACATCAAGATCACAAAAAGAAGAAAAATGAAGAAGACTATGAAGACATAGAGTCTAAGTCTTCAATAGGTACTTCTATCCTTATGCTCAATTTATATTTAGTATCAATGCTCAAAGAAATTCAAAGGAACCTAATACTCTTTTTGAAAGAATCAGAAAACTCTTGAATCATTTTCAAAATGCTAAATAATATGTTACTTGACCTGAGTAGAAGATTGCTAGATCTACGTAATAGATTACTTGAACTATGTCACGGTTGGTAACAAATTATTGGAACTACATAACAGGTTACCTGACAAAGAAAACTGATGCAATACCCAAAAAGACCAATCTTGATTATGATGGCCTTGGGGCATAAGTGGCCCTATGACTAGGGAACAAGCAAAAAGGTCTCAAAATTCCCTTGGACAAATCATAGGGTAGATCCATGATGATGAGCCAAAGTTTGCCCAAGGGGGTGCAACGATGCTCAATAGCATCTTGGTCCATGGTTCTGACCGAGCTAAGGATGGACCAGGCCATGCGCATGAGACAGGCCAATGCGCTAAATCTGACCCTGGCATTGGGCCATGTGCATCAGGCGCCAATCCTGACCGAGGTAATTTTGATTGTGGCACATGGCTAGGTGCATCAGACACCAAACCTGGCCAAGACACGCCTGGCCGAGACAAGCATCCTAGCACACCAAGTGATGAGCAGGATGCTGGACCAATTTGGCCTAGCAAGGAAATCTAACAGAGGCGCATGCGCCTAGCTTGCCATATCAGGCGATAGGCGTAGCCTGTCCGAGTCAGGCCTAGCCAATATGTTTGGCATGGAACATTTTTATTTTAATAATAATTGTGTGGGCCAAGTTTTAATCAAGAATTAATTTAACTAATTTTAAAGTTTATTTACTAAATCTGCCCATAAATAATGTATGGTTTGTAAAATGGCTCGTGGGACTAAAAGTGTAACCGACACTTTAATGTTTGGACCAACTTTTATTTTTCATGGACCAACGGTATTCTAACATTTTTTAATGTTATTTGGCAGGTCAATAAGGACTAATATGGTCGTTGGAAGGGAAATGCTCGTGGGAATAAAGGAATTGATTGAGGATGGCGTAAGTGGAGCATTAATGGTGCCTTAACACCTTGTCTAGACCGTTGTGGCCTAATTCACATGGGCACAAGTCATCAAACAACATCCTAAGTCATTTTCAGAGCTATTGGAGCAATGTCGCTCGAAGGAAATTCCAAGTGCACATTGGAGGCTTTAAAGTGTGAATTGATGGTGCTTTATGCTCACATTCTAGCTGTTGGAAGCTTGGCTGGCTGGTCTAACTCACATCAATGACATCCTAGGCCATTTAACTCATAAAACACTATCACTCAACCGAGGGAATTCTCTCCTAGAGAAGAAGGATCATATGCCAAGAGATAATGCACATGTGTGCCATTATGGAGTCAATAACTCCTAATTCCACCATATGCTAAATTTTGGACCAAGTCTTCGATGAATTTGAGAATCCTCTAAAGCTCATCAAGTCTTGTCATGAAGCATTATGAATGCATTAAGTCTCATTCACCATGTGACTTAATATGGCGTCGTGAACTTAATGAAGAATGGAATGCAATGCTTTCCAAGACTCAACCGTGGCAACAATGGCATCCTAGGCTTAAGTCTTAATGTTTTTCTTTCAATGTAAGAAAGCACACGAATAACATGTGCTATGCAAGTTTTCAGTAGCATTTAGTCTAGTTTAGGAGTAGATTCATAAGCCAAAAGTCATCCAATGTTGGGCTATCTTTACTTAGGCTTTCAAGTCATGTTTTTACTCTTGGTTTTACGTGGGAGCTAATTTTGGCTCGACACTGAATATGTATGCATTTCACAATGAAATAAAAAAGTTATGTTGAGTATAATTCATATATAGTTGAGGATTAATTCCTTGTGAGAGTATTGTGCATTCTCCAAACCTTCTTGGCTGAACCAAGATTAGAAGTTCTTATCACGAACCAAGTTCTTGTGGCAAGCATCACCTTGGCTTATCAACACCTCAAAGTGTTCTGGCACCTATCACCTCAAGTTTATTTCATCTTCTTTTATCTTCCTTGTTCAATTCCATTGCTTACTCTTTCACAAAAGCTCAATCCAACCGTGAGCTTGGCCAAACATTAACCAAGGTAGATCGTGCAAAGAACCTTTCCCAAAAGGGTTCACATCAAGTGGCATCGGAGCTCGTCTCTTGCTTGGTGCTTATCTTTCTCTATTGGTCGTGAGTCTAGTAATTTCTTTCTTCTTTACAAAGTGTCAAAGTCCAAAAATCAAAAATCAAAAAATATCAAAGTCCAAAAATCAAAAATCAAAAAGTGTCAGTCCAAAAATCTAAATAAAAAAATGTCCAAGTCTAAAAGTTCATAAAAAATCAAATATCGACACATCTGTGATCGCTAAATTTAGAGAGTTCTTCTATTCAACCTTTGCCTTTTTCTTGTTGCTGGATATCTCGTTCGTACACGTCTTTTCTTTGTTTCCCGAGCATATAGTGAATTACTAACAAAGTTTGAAATGGTCAAATCTTTGATGATTCTATCATACACGATTGAGTTGTGAAAAATTCTAGATAGGTATCCTACATATGAACTGAATGCTTTCTAGTTAAAGAATTTATTTCTAGTTGCTCTGGATCAATTAGGATATTCTCTAGAAGAAATACGAGGTTCTACTTCTAGCGGCAACATGATGTAGGGTGATGGTCCCGCTTGTGGGGTCAAGTCAATACGTTCTAAAAAGAAATATTTGAAACTCATCGATCTCATAAGTATCATACCAAATCTCATCAATCGAATTGATTTTTCGAGAAATACGAGACATCTAAGTCATACAAGTAAAGTGATTTACTCCTTGATAAGAATAATAAAAAAATTCAACGGTGATTTGTTTGATAATAAAATAGAATCCTGCGTCTCGAGCAACGATTCAATTAATGATAAGGAAATAGAATTCTTGGTTCAGTTCTCTTTCTTAACGACAGAAAAAAGGGTTGATCAAATTCTATTGAGTTTGACTTATATTGATCATTTGTCAAAGAAAAACTTTGATTATCAAATGATTGAACAACCGATTGCAATTTACTTAGATTCTTAGATACTTAGTTGACATGCATAAAAAGTATCTAATGAATTATGAGTTCAATACATCCTATTTAGTAGAAAGACAGAAATTCCTTGCTCATTATTAGACAATCAATTATTCACAAACCTCGTGTGGGGCTAATAGTTTTCATTTCCCATCTCATGGGAAACCCTTTTCGCTCCGCTTAGACCTACCCCTAGGGGTATTTTAGTGATAGGTTCTACAGGGACTAGATGATCTTATTTGGTCAAATACCTAACGAGAAACTCATATCTTTCTTTCATTATAGTATTTCTGAACAAGTTCCTGGATAACAAGCCTCAGGGTTTTCTTATTGATGATAGTGACAATAGTTATGGTAGTCAGGATAGTGATGATATTTATGATATCGATCGTGACCCTAATACAGAGTCGAATCTTCTAACTATGATGAATGCGCTAACTATGGATATGATTCCGAAAATAGACCGATTTTATATCGCCCTCCAATTCGAATTAGAAAATGCAATGTCTCCATGCATAATATGGAGTCAAATTACTTATCCCTTGGTCTATTAACGAACTATCTCTCCAGGGATTCTGAAAGATGTTCCACTAGAAATATTCTTGTTATTGCTTTGACACATTCCCCAAAAATTAGACCTTGCTCTAATAGCTCCGAATAAATTAAATACATGCATTAAGATACAAAAGCTTCTAATTCGACAACAATGAAAACACTTTTTCACTATTTCATATACTAGGGGATTTCACATGGAAAAGAAGATGTTCCATACTAATGGATTCTGGTCCATAACTATGGGTTCCAATGTACGAGATCTTGTTGCACTTACCTATGAGGCCATATCGATTAATATTATCCAAAAGAAATCCATTATAGACATTAATATAATTAGGTATGCTCTTCATAGACAAACTTGGGATTTACGATCCCAATTATATATTTTCATAAACATTTATAATAATTTTATAGTGTGAAAGTATTATCTAAAAAATAAATAATTTTCATAAATAATCATTTTAATTACAACAGTTAACTGGTTATTTTTAGGAGTGATAATATTAATTTAATTTAATAAAAAACTAATTATCATAGGATCCATTGTCTTATATTATTTAGTTTTTATTAATTCGAAATTAATTATAAAATTTAATAAAAATAGATTTCACCATGTTTCATTTATTTAAAAAAATACATTTAAAAAAAATAAAAAGTCACTATTAATTATTTGTTTTGTATTTTAGGAGAAAATACTATATGTTTCTAGAAATCTATTTTTTATTTCTAATTTCTAAGAAGATGACAGACTTCTAGGGGTTTTGGGCCAAACAAAAATGGGTGTTCACATTGACAACTTTATTCAGGATATTGATCATATGCATTTCAAAGGATAACACAAATTGATTTTTTATTTTTCATTAACTTTTTCTCTTGAGCATCTTGACATGTTTGTATTTCCTTCCTACTTTTTACCTCAAAATTTATGTAAATTTGCTTTTCGATATGTTTCATGAGTTGGCCGAACTACTTTGCATGTTCATTTGTTTTAGAGCCTTTAACCCGTATATTTGCAATTGAAATTTTAAATTGTATCTCATATTATCAATTTTTTAATATATTTGTTTGTTTATATACTCAAGCTTCTACATGTTTTATGTTTTTGTTAGATTTCAATTTCATATGAAAATCTTAAACTCATTTTGCTCTTTATTTTCTATACCTTAGAGCTTTCAGCTTCTGATTGAAGAGCTTGTTGGAATTTTAACTGAGTCCCAATTTGAATCACCAAATTTGAAATTTAGTTCACCAACACTTCTTTTTTGTGATCTTGTGGGTATTTTGTTTTGCATGCATCATTTCGACAAACTACTTTAAATCTGAAATTAGATATGGTCTACTTATAACTATATTTAGCATCTATATGTTTTAGATTCCGAGCTTTGATTCATAAAAGTTTAAAGTAAATGCAACTAATAATTTTGTATTACATAACATGTTACTCTTTCAATATCTTGTCATTGGTCTTTACGACGATTTTATACCTCATAGTGGTGTGTATATATAGGATAGGATATAGAATAGGTTGGTGATGGCAACCTCTTGGGACTGTCTTTGAATTAAGGATCGTTTTAGCTTGATCTTAGGCTTTATGAATGTGTGAATTCAGTTTTGGGGAATTAGGTCATTTTGGGGTAGACGTGGCTTCGTTTTGGTGTTGTGTAATTAGGTTAGGGTTTTGTGTTTAGGGTAGGCCATGGTTTGTAGGGTTTATAATGTATTTTGGGTTGTTTTGAGTGAGGCAATGTGTATAAGGTTTAGGTCAAGATAGGATGGAGATTTAGGGTTAATGTTTTAGTTGGATTAATGGAGATGGTGGATTCGGTTTTGAATGGAAATTATGTGAATGAGTTTGGAGGTTGAAGGTGGAGGTTGAAGGTGAAGGTGGAAAAGAATGGAAGGTAAGAAGCGCCATAAGCAAGGCTGCTTGATAAGTTATGGAAGTCCTCCACAAGCAAGGATTCTTGATAAGAACAAGTATGGTGGCCACAACCAACCTAGGTTTAGGAGAAGTGTTCTCAGCTAAAACAATTCAAATTTACTCAAAATTCAACTTAACTTTATTAATGATTTGACCAAAATATAAATAGGCAAAGTAGCCTTGGCTAAATAGATAAAATTGAAGATATAAATCTAATTATCTTCTAATAAACATAGAAATAAAATACTAACTAATATCAATTGGTTGAGCTGAATTGCTTGTTTGACTTAGCCTTGAGTGTAATTCGATTGGAGTTTGGTAGATGGCTGGCCGAGTTTGTTGAGGAGAGGGAAGAGGCTTGATGAATTTGACTTCATCTTGAGGAACTAATCATATTTAATTTGAATCCAATCTGATTTCTTGTTGGTTGGAGATTAGATTAGGATTCCCTATTTTATAGCCTTGTGCACCTTAAAAGATTGAGCTTCCTATCTTCTTTCATTGTTTCTAGTCGTGTGCATATTTGGTAGTTTAATTAATCTCTCTTTAATCTTCATATAATCTTCTCTTTATCCCCATGTTTGAAATCGTGTGCCATATATCCTTGAATTCAAATTCCTAACCGTGCATACTCTCTTGAATCATGCCTTGTAAGAAAATGATCATGCTTTATAGAAATGATCATGTCTTAATTTCATTTGTCTTGGCCGTGACTTCTTTGGCCTTGCTTTCCTTGCTTCACGTGCCAACTACTAAGCTTTAACATGTTACAAGGAAATGAAATAATTCTCTAACCCTGCCATGATTTATTGAAATGAAAATACTTAAATAAACCCAAGACTATATGAGAATGCAATCTCATTTATTTGAATCAATGAAAATAAAATAAACCTAAGTATAAAGTGACCTAAGGACATAAATGTCCTCCTCACATACCCTCTCCTGGGTCAATTGTGTCCTTTGAGACTTTAAGGATCCCTGCCTTGGCTTTGGCCCTAGTTGTAGGACCATCATAACTTCTCTTGCCCTTGGAATCAGACACTAGGAGGATTTACATCATATATGATAGGATATGGGATGGTAGGGGATGAGATGGGATTAGGGATGGCAATTAGTCTACATAAAGCATAAGTGTCATCCAATCCATGGATTGTAACTTTATAAAACGAGTAACATGCATAAGTGCAATTTAATTCATGGATTGTTACTATGTAAAAGAGTGATTCACAATTTCTAACAAGTACAATCTAATTCATTTATTGCAACTATAATCAAAAGTGTGATGTACATGTTGTACATAATTTGACTACTAACAACTAACTACTAACTTTTATATTACATACATTTACATTGAGGCAGTTACATTCTGCATTTAACATTAACTCTTTATTTTCTTTATTTCAATTCAGTCATTTCCTTTCCGCAAACTAACTCTTTATTTTGTTTATTTACATTCAGTTTTTTTAATTCTGCAACTAACTACAAACTCTTTAATTTTCTTTATTAACTTTCTGTCATTAAATTTATGCACATACTAACTTACTAACAAATTATTGCTTTATTTTTGTATTGTATAGTAAGAAAGTGGTATACTTTCTTTTGGAAATTTAGTTTTCTACAAGAAAGTCTTGGTGCAAGACTTGTAAAGAAACTCAATTGCATACTTAAAATCCCTTGAATCGTAAAAGGTAATTGAATGTAGCCTTCAGTTGAAGAAGGTGAAACAATATGCATCCCTATGTGAATCTTTCTACCCTCATTTCACCCCCTCTTATGTTTCTACATAGTGTTGACAAAGAATGTTACAAAGTAAAGAAAAAGTAGAACTAGCTAAATTGTTTTCACGAGAACAAGGCAATGAAAATTAGAACTAGCTAAAGGTTGTTGAAAATTAAAAGAAAAAAACTAACAAGGCAATGATTGTTTTCACGAGAACATCAAAAGGAAAATATGCAATTCAACGATTTTATGATGGTCAAGCGCATGTATTAGCTACACCTAGAAAGAAACAGTTCCCAAGGTTTGCAAGGAGTATAAATAATGTTTATAAGAATTTATTGGTTTCTTATAGTAGATCTAACGCGAGGACATCAAAAGGTTAAGAACTAATTTGAGAGCAAGTTGAGGGTTATGATAATATAGGATTCACGCAATGGGATCTCCAAAACTATACTAGATAATAAATAGCTTAAGCAAAATTTTCTCATATAACTTATATTATGTTTTGGGAGGATTATTGTTTTATTAATTATTCTTTCAAATTTTATTTTATTTTGTTATTCATCAAATGATGAGGAAAAACATGATATTAATAAGTTCATTTCACTAATATAAATTTCTCTTCAAAAACATGAAACCAATATGTTATAACACATCATACAATAAATTAAAATATAATAAGCCAATTGACAATAAGATGAGTAGTTTAAAAAAATTACTCTACTAATTTGTATATTTGATATAAAAATAATTTATATTGTATTTTTTAATTTAAGACCAAGGATAATGTGATGAATAATTATACAATATTCACCATAAATGAAAATTGTGGGTAGACATTGACATCACTCATCATGTATGCTTTAATCATGCTTTATTCAAAGCATACATGTTATTAAAGATAAGCAAGTGTTCGTGGGTGATTTCCATACCACTTCATAATTGGAATTTGAGAAGTACAATTGTATTTTACCTCTATAAATACATTGATTCTTAAAGATGTTATACATACTCGAGATATGATGAAGAATCTGGTCTATAGTTTTCTCTTGAAAAAGTTGGTTTTTGTCAAACTATAAGGGCAGGTTAATACACCCTTACCAGGAATATAGTCTTTGTTGGGAAAATCGTATGTAATGGCATGTTCGAACTAAATCTTGATATGAATAATATCTTTCCTCGTATTTACATGCTATGTGATTTTAATATTTAACATATTAAACTATGCCATATAAACAAATGAATAACTTTGAACATGGGGATTAATTGCAAATGTATCTATAAATGATTTTCAAAATGTACTTTTTGAAGTCAAGATAGAATCACTAAAAGCTCATATTCATATATGGCTAGGGAATTTGAGCCTCTAGACTTGATTCATTCTAACATGTAAAAACTTAACCAGAAAAAAATAATATTTTATAACATATATTGGTGACTACTATGACTATACTTTTGCTTTCCATATGAAAAATAAAAGTGAAATTTTTGATATGTTTAAGTTGTATATGAATGAAATTGAAAATCAATTAAATATAAAGATTAAGAAAATCCATCACAAATAGAGGCATTGGTAGGAATGAATTTATTTTGAACTCAATGTTATGTGTTAAATAATGTCCATAAATCTAAGAATAAAACATCTCATGAAATTATAGAGAATTGACAACCAAACTTGTTTTATTTGCAAATGGATGTTGTCTGAATTTTATTCGAATCTCATATCACAATAGAATAAACGCGCAAGTAGACACTACGCCAGATATCGTAATAAACATCAGTCATTCAACAGTGTAATTTTGAAAAACGTTGTTGAAAATGAGGCGGAAGAACATCAACAACGCATAATAAAACAGGCACGGTCAATTTGTGTAACTTCAACAGCGCATTCTTGACAAAACGTTGTTAAACATCAGTAACGTTAGTGCTGGCTTGAATGATTTATGTTTAACAGCACATTTGATAGAAAGCGATGTTGATGTTAATACATGCAACAACACATAATTAAGGAAGCATTGTTGAAGATGACATAGTAACCTCGCTTGCTTAGTTATGCGTTGTTGATTTATTACTACTTTTTAAACGTCCGAGATATTAATAGTGGCAGTTATATGGATCTCTTCGTTTGTTGAAATATTAATGATTGAGTGGTTATGCATTTCTTGGTTATTGAAATATTAATGGTATTATGGTTCGCTCATCTATAAATATTGTGGTTCACTCAATGTTCTATTTCATCAGTAAGAGTATGTGTTACTATAAGAGTATGTTCAATACTGCAGAGAGTGATAAAGAGAAAAAGGACCCAAATTTGTATAGAGGAGTCGAGGAAAAAATTGTGTTTATGTTTCAGAATCATGTCAATGAGGTCTTTAACAACTTTTGATTTTGCAAAAGGACCCAAATTTCAGAAGGAAGGTGGCTGTCATAAAATATTTGTGTGAGATGAAGATTTAGTTCATTGATCTCTTTCAATTGAATGGAAATAAAAGGAAAATGATCAATAAATTATTTTTCTTCATCAGCAATTCATTAAGTTCATTGATTTCCTTCATGGCAAAAGGACTCGGATTTTAAAAGGAAATCAATGAACTGTTATACAAGATTTGTGTAGAGGAGTCAAAGAAAAAATTGTGGACAAGAGTAATTTGTAAAGTATTGAGTTTAATTCATTGAGGTCTTTCAATTTTCAAAACGGTCCTAGATTTCAAAAGGGAAGTAGCTGTTATACAAGATTTGCGTGAGATGAAGTTTTGTATAGAGGAGTCGAGGAAAAAATTATTTCCTTCATTGAAATCATTTTCATTTTATTCTTAATCTAACAAATCATTTAGTTCTTATATTCACATGTATCAAATCATTTAGTTCATTATAATGTATTTTACCTATTTGAATGAATAATAAAACAATTATTTTGGATGTTAATTTCTATTTTTTGTTAATTATTTGGATGATTATTTTCTTTAATACTTTTTCTATTCATTATTAATAAATTAAACACAATAAACAATTTAACAATACATAATAAATACAAAAACAAATTAACAAAATATAATGTTTAATATTTTTCCAGTTTCGTATTAGTAAACACAATTATATAGTAATCTACTTCATGGCAACTTCATCTTAATTAACGTTAATTCATGTTATATAAATATTTTCAAGTTATGTAAAATGTTAATTTAACAGCGCATAACTACGAACACGTTGTTAAATTGGAAAATAAATTCAGTTTAACAGCGCAAAATTAATATTTCGTTGTCAACTAGATTTTATTCAACAGCACCACATATAGGTAGCATTGTTGAAGATGTGTTAATGAATAAGTAGTAAATAGTTGGATACACAACAATAGCGCAAACCTTAATATGCATTGTTGAAGATGTCAATACAATAGCGCTACTGTTAACATGTGTTGTTGAAGATGTGTTAATGAAAATAAATAGTGAACAGTTGGATACACAACAACAGCGTAATCCTTAACATGCGTTGTTGAAGATGTCAATACAACAGCGCTACTTTTAGTATGCGCTGTTGAAGATGTCTATTCGGTAACACTACTATTAATATGCGCTGTTAAATTGGTAATACAGTCTAAATATCTAAAACATGAATTTTTCCCTCTACGCTTTCAAAAATCGAAAATAAATCCTCATACTCTCAGCAAACCCTCATACTCTCATAAACCTCAAGAAACTTTATCAATGGCTTCCCAAAGTGGTGATCATGGTTCTCACAGTGCTGACGAAGCTACACTGACTCCACAAGACAAGCAAATCGTTGCTCAAAAAC
>NC_032009.1:29180077-29181033 GCF_001865875.1 Lupinus angustifolius
GTGAAATCATTTGTTAGGTTTGCCATTGAGAATACTGAAAACCCTAATAGAATTGTACGTCCTTTATGTTGATGTTGTTACTCAAACTGAATTACTCCAAATGAGTTAAAAGTTCATTTAGTGTGTCACGGTATTGATCAAAGTTACACATGTTGGACAAGACATAGTGAGACGAGATGTTATGGATTGTGATGATGAGATGCATATGAAAGACAACTACACAAATGCATATGAAGACAATCATTTAGAGGAAATGGCAAACGTTGTCGAAGAGGATCTTCAGGATTGTCCTGAGATGTTTCTTCGGTTGATAAGTGATGCTAAGAAACCATTATATGATGGTTGTACTAAATTCATAAGATTGGCAGCGGTATTAAGATTGTATAAGTTGAAATCTGTTAATGAATGGGCTGATAAGAGTTTCACCAACTTGCTTGCACTTCTGAAGGATATGTTGCCGGAAGATAATGTGCTCCCTTCTCGAACCTATGATGCAAAACAAATGTTACGCTCCATAGGCATGGACTACACTAGGATACATGCTTGTGAAAATGATTGTATCTTAGTTTTTAATGACTATGCTTCATTAATGTTTTGTCCTAAATGTAATGCCTCACGATATAAGAAGGAAGACTCAATTCCCAAAAAGGTTGTATGGTATTTTCCCATCAAAGCAAGATTCAAGCGTATGTTTAGCAATGCCAAAGATGCAAAGAATTTGACATGGCATGATGAAGAAAGGATTAAAGATGGCAAGCTTCGGCATCCTGCAGATTCTCCTCAATGGAGAAACATTGATCACGACTATCCTAGTTTTGGTCAAGAATCAAGAAATTTATGCCTTGCATTGTCAACGGGTGAAATTAACCCACATAATGTTCATAGTTACTCCCACAGTACATGGCCAGTGATGTTGGTGACATACAACCTACCTCCTTCTCTATGCATGAAGCGCA
>NC_032009.1:29181133-29181582 GCF_001865875.1 Lupinus angustifolius
TTTCTTGGGCGGTAGGAAGGGAGTCAAACCAAGGGATAAGGTTCTTTAGTTTCAAGAAAGAGTCTAAGTGTTGTAATTGGAAGAATTATTTCTAAAACGTTATTTCAATTATAGTGAAGAAAAATCTCCCAGATCAGCCGGGAGGCCTGGATGTAGTTTGCAAGTGGACCCGCAAACGAACCAGGATAAAAACCTTGTTGCAGGCTTTTTCTTTCCCTCTCTCTTTATTGCTTTAATCGATTACTTTGTATAGTTGTTTTAATTGTAATAATCTATTTCTATACTATACTGTTGTAACTCTGATATATCTGTTAGCTCTATATATTTGCTTTGATTTCAGTTGCTTGTCGTGCAAGAAACTGAATTTGTTTGTGTAATCGGAGCTATTTTAATCGATTAAATTGCTTGCGTTAATCGATTATTCTTTCTCTGTTAATCGATTAATCTAG
>NC_032009.1:29181682-29239498 GCF_001865875.1 Lupinus angustifolius
TGCTACACCTATTCAACCCCCCCTTCTAGGTGTATTTTAGCCACTGATACCTAACAAATTTATGACTTGAAGCAAATGTGGGAGACATGCATAAATGTATATGATGTGTATAAGGAAGAAGGCTCCAACATGAGGGCTTTGTTGTTCGGCACAATTAGTGATTTCCCTGCATATGGTAATCTGTCTGGATATAGTACAAAAGGACATTTTTCATGCCCTGTATGAAAAGACAATACTCATTCAATGAATTTTGAACACTATAAGAAGAATTTCTTCCTTGGCCATCGTAGATTTTTGCTTTCAGATCATCACTATCGACGATGGAGAAAAGCATTTGATGGAAACAATGAAGAAGGTCATGCTCCTTTTCTGTTGACAGGTGGCCAATTATTTCAAAAGCTAAAGGGTTTGAATACTAACTTTTGTAAACCTTTTGCAAAAGAAATTGTCACAAGTGGGTGGAAGAAAAGGTCAACCTTCTTCGAATTACCATATTGGAGTTCATTATATGTAAGACATTTCCTCGATGTTATGCATATTGAAAAAAAATGTGTTTGAAAGTCTACTTGGTACCTTACTCAATGTCCCTTGTAAGATCATAGATGGCTTGAAATAAAGGTTGGACTTGGTTAGTATGGGAATAAGAAAGGAATTGGGGCCGATAATGAAGGGAAAACGTACATTTCTACCTCCAGCAGCTTATACTTTGTCGAGGAAGGAGAAAATGGAATTTTGTAAATTTATTCATGGTGTTAAAGTTCCAAAAGGGTACTCTTCCAACATTCAGAACCTCGTATCAATGAAATACCTCAAGTTAAAAGGTCTTAAGTCTCATGATTATCATGTACTTATGGAGCATTTCTTGCCTATTGGAATATGGTCAATTCTACCTTAAAGAGTTCGAGGAACCATAACTAGGTTATGCTTCTTCTTCAAGGAAACTTGTAGCAAAGTAATTGACCATGAGAAATTACATACATTTCAAAGACAAATTATTTTGATTTTGTGTGAGCTTGAAATGTAGTTCTCACCTTCGTTTTTGACATAATGGTTCGTCTAAGCATTCATCTTGTTAGAGAGACACAACTATGTGGCTCTTCCTATTTGAGATGGATGTACCCCTTTGAGCGCTATATGAAGACATTAAAAGGGTATATGAAGAACCGATCAAGACAAGAGGGTTGTATTGTCGAGTGGTATGTTGTTGAAGAAGCTCTTGATTTTTGTACCGGATACCTTACCGGTGGTGATTTCATGGGCATTCCAAAACCTCGATATGCAAAAAAGAAAAACATTTGCTAAAGGTATTACTGGGACTGAAATATTGACTATAACAAGAACCAAATTGGAGCAAGCACACTTATATGTTTTACATAATGTCGACGAGGTTGAGCCATATGTTGAAACACATAAGGAGATGCTAAGGAAGTGTTACCCAAGTAAGAATGAAAATTGGATTTCCAAAGAGCATAATCAGTGTTTCATAAAGTGGCTAAAATATTACAATAATGAGGAGTTGAATATAAATGCACATTCGGTCTCCGAAAGATTGAAATGGTTAGCCAATGGTCCAAGCCTTCATGTCTTATCCTACATTGGTTACCTAATTAATGGGTTCACATTTTATACGAAAAAACAAGATGATCAAAGTAAAATTCAAAATAGTGGTGCGAATCTTGTTGCTCAAAATAATGGGTTCATTATGTATGTGAGTGCAATGTTTTATGAAGGAATTTTAAAGTTAAAGGTATATCGTAGATTTCTTATGCGTTAGCTAAGAGAGTCTAATGTATATATAAAGGTGTGCACATCACAACATTGTGTATTTGGTTATAATGCATATATTTAAGTAATTCAGTAATTAATAATTGGAAGGTAGCCAATTAGGTTATAAAGTAGTTACAAATAACAAAGAAATTATGTTCTCACAACATAAAGTGATTTAGTTAGAGATCATTATGTATTGTTATTTAGTCTTATTAGATGTCAATACAGTTGAAAATCCATGTAAGGTTGCATCTGCCTATTAGGTGGATGATGAGCTATTTCAGAAAGTGTTAAGCAAACACTTATAACTTCATCTATAATGATAGTGATTTTTATAGCTTATTATGAGACATCTAATTATGAGATATGATTGCACAATTGTCACTTGGTTGTTGATATAAGATATATTGAAAGATAATTAAAGTTATATTGTGACAAAAGGTTACATTGTTATATCCCATTTCAGGAAACACTTCAGAGTGGTCAAATGTCTATAGAGCATATTGACACAAACTCCAAGATGCAGATCTGCTCACTAAAAGTTTATCATCTAAGATCTTTCTCAAGTACATTACTCATATAAGTATTGTATTATTTAAAGATATTTCGGTTTAGTGGGAGTTTGTATATGGGTGTTCTTTCAGTATAGATATAAAGATCAATAAAGTTTTTCTGCAGAATAAGGTTTATAGTTCAGTTTCAATCTGAAATATATTTATGTGGATCTCGCTAAAGTAAAGGAGAACCAGTTGAAAATCGACATGTATAGATCACCTTCATGTGATTCTCATGTTGCATATTTCATGATTAACCTAATGTCATTTTGTTGTGTTAATATTAATGATCATTGATTGGTTTAGTTATGATTGATATAATGAAAGTCACTTTGGTTCTATATATTAATATAATTAATGAACGAGATAAGGATATGTCTAAGGTTCATAATGACGTATTTTTTAGCTCATAAAGTCTAACACAATTTGTAAAATTACATATGTGACTAGTGGGAGATTGTAAGGAATTTTGGGTCACACATGTAATGTTTAAATGTGTTTAAGGTTATTATTTTAAGTAGCCAAATTAAAGTGATCTAATTCAAGTAAAATATATGGTTATAGACATAATTGTCATGAAAATTAGTGTGTGAATACCTAAAGTCTTATTTCTACTTTTATGATGAGCAAAATTAGAAATAAGAAATCAAGTAGCATCACTCTTCATGGAAGGGAAGCACTTCTTATAAATAAGGGGTTATGGTCCCCGATTGTAGGCCAACCAGATAAGACAACATAATACTAAACAATATAAACCACAACATAAGTCATTCTCTTCATCCCATTAGAGGAGAAACTAAGGCTAAGGATGGTCTACAATTGGAAGACCAAAAAAACCTACACGTTCTACTATGAACATGCATTTGTATACAAGGACATTAAGTTGATGGATACATGATGAAGGATGACGTAAAGTTCATTCACCATATTTTCTATGAATATATTAAGGTACGCTTCCGCTCTAGTTTTTATATTTATTCTCGATAATTTGACATGAAAAATCTTGACTATATATGATGATAGTGTTCATCATCTTTAGTATATGTAGTTTGTATCTTTAAGTATAAAGTCTCCCACTATTAAAATCTCTATCTTAAAGATTTTATCAGACATGAAGAAGTAACAAAACAAGAATTGCTAAAGACTATATGCCCAATTATGTGGCCTATATTGTATACCTAAGAGAAGGATCATGCAAATATCCAAGAAGCCTCTTCTTATTTGGATACATATTGTGGCGAGAAATCATAAATTGTGAGATAAATTCTCTAAATCTAACTCTACTTGGAATTTATTAGACTTTCCTCCTAGTTCCAAATTTATAGATTGCAACTGTATTTTGAAAACAAACTAAAACTAGATGGAACTATAGAAAATTACAAGGTTCATCTCATAGCCAAAGTTTTAGGTAAATAAAGAATGTATATTTTTTCACAAGTCACCATAATAACTTTCATTAGGGTGGGTATTAATATTAATTATTGTGGTTCATGATTTAGTGTTACACCAAATAGATGTTAAAACTATTTTTCTTAACGGTGAGATAGAAGAAAGTTTCATGGAGCAATATGAAAGATTTATAATTCATGGACAAGAAAGCACCCAAACAATGAGATGAAAAAATTTGACAATTTAATTGTATCAAATAAGTTTAAGGTAAATGACAATGACAAATATGAAAATAACATTTGAAGTATCATGTGTTTATATTTAGATAACATTCTTATATTTTGGTTCAAACATTTGTATCATCAATACTATAAAATCATTAGTTTGTTACAATTTTGATATAAAAGATCTCATTAAAGTGAATTTAATCCTTGAAATCATCAAAATGATAGATGAGTAATCCAGTTGGAATAATAAAAAAGATGAAAGACTAACCTTCTAAATATGTTGCATTTAATTGAGGTCTTAACAATATAAATTATTAAATCACGTTTACTAGAAAATATAGATAAATGAGACTATAAAATAATAAAACTTATATAGAGACTAAAATCATAATTTAAAAAACTCAAATTAACATCAACAATTTAAGGATAAAAACATTTCAATCTTACTCTATTAAAATTTTAAGTGTTTTTTATGTTTTCCGTTTTTGAAAATTTGTGCATCTTTTGGTTTTGTCCTTACAAATTATTATTTGTTCTAAGTACTTGAAATTTTAAAACAATTGGGTTTAGTATAAATCAGTGAGGATAAATATAATATTTATACATTGTCAATTGTCAGTATTAAAAAATGTATATGCAATTAATATATAATTTATCTTTTATTTGCATTATTTTTTTCAAAAAATTAATAATAATTGAAATGAATAGCCAATAGTAAATGATAGAGTGACAATACATAAAACAAATATAATTTATACATTTTTTTTCTGATTGAAGTTAAGTGATGTGATACACCACCACTAGCGCCACAGTAGCCAATGTCTAACCTATTAATTGCTAGCATAAAGGGTAGTGATGCTAACATATCATTTAACTTATAAAAGGGACTCAATTCACATATTTTTTAGATTTTAGGAATTCTAAAAAATAAAATTTTCAGAAATGAAAATCTTTTAAAATTTTTTGATTAGGTGAAATATATTTTTTTGGTCCCCGCAAATATGCTATTTTAATCTTATTCTCTCCAAATATGTTTTTTTAGTTCCTATAGTCCATTTCATCTCATTTGTAAGTGTGGATGAAATATCTTATTCGACAAATTAGTGTTTAAAGCGAAAGTTAATTTAAATAACCAAAATCAAAATGATAACAACAATTGGGATTACAAATAATTAAGCTTTTTAATTAAACTAATGGAATCATCCCTCCTATTTCTATCTAATTTACTAATCAGTAGTGTGATGATGACTAGGTATAAGAAGTTATTGATTGTTGTGCATTAGGGGGGAAAAACTTTGTTTTCTCATAAACTTTAGCTATACCAAGGTTTCAAATTTGAAACTGTAAATTTGGAAAGAATTTTACCTCATTATTTAGTCTCACAGCTACATCTAGTGTGAATAAAAAAATAATGGTGACTAGTTCTCTTAATTAGTACCAGAATGATTAGTCTGTCAACTATATAAATCATTCATAATTTGGGATCTACACAATGAACCTTACCTAATAATGGATAGTTGAGAAAGTCATATAATTTAATATGATATATTATAAAAAAAACATTAAATTTATTGTTTCACTCTTTCTTTCATGATACATCTATATAAACTGGAAATATGGTTTAAATGTAAATAAGTAATTGAACATATATAATTTTTTTAATTTTAATATTGCCTTTTTCTATAACACTTCTCTATTCCAAGCCAAAAATAAAATAGTATTAATGAATATAGGTTGAATTTCTGTTACGGTGATTACTTGGCATTATTGCAGAGTATTTAGCACGTAAATGTGTAAAAGATTGATAAATGAAAAAATAACAAATTAAATGGCATTCCATTTAATTTGAACACAAGAAACGTGTAAAAGATTGATAATTAACATTTAGCACGTAAAAATTAGCATGTAATAATTAACATATTTCATTATATAGAAAATTTTGTTACCTAATAATTAGCATATTTTATTTAACATAATTCATTTATCATTCAATCACGTTTTAAACTTTTTGAAAGTTTTGTAACAACTCGAACAAAAGATATCTCAGCTTTAAATATTACATTCAATATAAAGAAATATCACAAGTGAACAACATTTTAAAATTGTAAATTACTATTTGTCAAATTCTCATTTTACATCTCCAATTCATCTTCCAAAGGAAACAATTTATAAATTATGTATTTTTCTGAAACTTTGATTATTTTGTGTCTTTTTCTTGGTTGCTTTTTATCTTTGATTTTGCAGTGGAAGATTGTTATAGATAAAAAACTTGACATTTTTTAAGAGTTGTCAAAAACAATTAGATCAAAGATTATTGACTTGTTCTTTTTGAAAAGATAATTATTTTGTAAGAAGTCCTAAGTCCTAACATCTAAAAACTGTACATTTGATCCTAAAAAATAGGAATATGATTGTAGTGTCAACACGCTGGCCGTTATAAAAATATATAATCTCACAGAAAATAATATATTATCCTATAAAATTACTATAAAATTTCCATACCCTATAATAAAAGTGACGTGTGTGTTATAAAGTGCTATTTCACCTATTAGACAAGTAACACATCCCAATTTTCTGTAATGTAAGAAAGTTTATAACCTGATTTTCTAGTACTCAATCTAAAAGCCTGTGTATTTATTTATAATGCCAAAAGAACTCCTATTTTATATATACACGTTAGAAAGAATAGGACTTGGTAACCTCTGAAGAAGGAAGACAAATAAATACGATTTTGGAGTTCAATTTGTTGCAGGTGTTTGAATTGATGCTGTGATAGGGATTAATTATAATAATTTGTGATTAACGTAACTGGAAAGAAAGACTAAGGTTTTCAAAATAAAATCTGCAGCGCAGAACTTTTCATAGCCTCTTCTGGGCAGACAAGGGAAATTAAATACTAGGAAATTAGGGATAGAAACTATAAGGTCCTGGGCTAATTAATCAAGGCCCAATTCAGTCATTACATTATAAAATAAAAGAGATACTAATTAGAATTATAGTCCACTAGCCATTTGGGTCTTTGCTTGATTCTGTTGGGCCTTGGTGGATTCCTATCATTTCCATCCTCTGCAAGACCAACCTTGTCCTCAAGGTTGTAGTGATTAATAGTGGATGGGCCTTCGTGTGATGTTGCTGGTTGGATGGTCTGTGGATCCAAAAGTGGAGCTTGATCCAACGGTGCATGTGCCTTCCGTGTGGGCATTAATTGAGGTGCGGGAAGTGGGGGCCAGCTGTCCTGCCACACGGTTTGAATTGATGGTGAGATGAGGTTTGGAGCCAAAATTCCAGTCTTATCCGACGGTCCAGAGGATGGTCTTGTTTCCTTGGGCAGTGTAGAATTCTTGGAAGGGGAATCCATTAAAGGCCACAGTTCCCCATGATAGCCGTTTGAATTGTGTGGAGGAGGGTTTACCACAAATTTTAAAGCAGGCTTTTCAGAATTCCTTGAGGGCCGTGAAGCATGAGACAAAGAGCCTTTAATTATAGCAGAGTTGGTGGGATCCCACGGTTGAGGGGCAATAGTGAGATCCAACCGTGGAGATGCAACATAGGGGCTTTTAGTTGGAAGTAAAGATTTAGAACTTGCATTTGTACTTTGAACCAACGTTTTTGTAGTCCCTTCTCTCTCTCTTAAATCCTTCTTCTTTCCACGAAAATCCCTCCCATTATTTGTGTTATGTGTGCCTCGTGCGAACGAAGGTGATTGCTGGTGAGGCTCATCATTGACAATCTCGTGAGGGATATCCAGAGGAAAGTGTGCACTAGTTTGAGGAGGGTCACCCATAAATTTCCTTAAGAGGGAAACGTGGAACACTGGATGTATGCGGCTGCCGCCCGGCAAGTCGAGTCGATAAGCCACTGGACCGACGCAGTCAACCACCTTGTAAGGATCATAGAACCGTCGACTCAGTTTGTGGTGGTCACGCCGAGACACGGAGTGTTGCCGATATGGATGGAGGCGGAGGAGGACCCAATCACCTACTGCGAAGGTAATATCTGTTCTGCCACAGTCGGCGTGATTTTTCATCCTTTGTTGAGCATGTTTAAGATTCTGTTTAAGTGTGATGATTAGTTGTGCTCTGTTATGCAGGACCTCATCGACATGTGGATCCGTTGCTATAAAGCGAACATAATCACGGATGGCTGGTGGTATACGGCCATACAAGGCTTCAAATGGCGACATATTAATTGATGAGTGATGAGATGTGTTATACCAGTAGTCTGCCATGGGAAGAAAACCGAACCACTTTTTTGGTTGGGAGCCTGTGAAACTGCGAAGATAGGTCTGTAAGGTGCGATTTACCACCTCTGTTTGGGCGTCGGACTGAGGGTGATTTGTTGTGCTGTAACAGAGAGAGGTTCCCAAAAGTTTAAAGAGTTCCTTCCAAAAAGCACTGAGAAACAAGGTGTCTCGGTCCGACACGATGGATTTAGGCACCCGTGCAGTCTGCAAATGTCATTAAGGAACCGGTTGGCTAAAGTCTCTGCTGCGAACTTGGTTGGTAAGGCCACATAATGAGCATATTTAGTTAATCGATCCATGATTACCCATATAACTGTATGACCGTGAGAGTTTGGTAAGTGAGTAATGAAATCCATAGAAATGTCTTCCCAAACTTTATCTGGTATTTTCAAAGGTTGAAGTAACCCTTGGTATTTCTTTGGCAGGTACTTGTTGTACTGACAAATAACACACTCACGGATATGCAGCTTAACATCCTTTCCGATGCCTGGCCAGTAAAAAGAGGCACTGAGGCGAGAGAGAGTCGGCCTCCAACCTGAATGACCCACCGAAGGGGTGGAGTGATATTCCTTGATCAACCTTGCCCGTAAACTGTCTACCACAGGTATAAAAATTCGATTATTATAAAACAATAATCTTTGTGTGAACTTGAACTTGGTATTCCACTGTGCATCTTATTCATGACTTGTAATAAAAGATTGTCCCTCTGTTGTTATTTAGTAAGAGCGGAGGTGAGCAAGGATCTCCGGACAAAGGGAATAAATAGTCATGCACATTGGCGCATCGGCTGTGTCGCATCTAGATAGAGTATCAACCACACGGTTTGAGGTACCGGTCCTGTATTTAATGTCAAATTGAAACCCAATAAGTTTAGATGCCCATTTTTGTTGTTCTGGGGTGTGAAACCCTTGGGTCATTAAGTACTTTAAACTTTGTTGATCTGTGAGAATATGAAACTTGCGCCCAACGAGGTACTGACGCCATTTTTTTACAGCTTCGGTGACTACAAACATCTCCCTTACATAAGCGGAGGCGTGCTACATCTGGGTAGACATTTTCTTGTTGAAGTAAGCAAGGGGGTGGCCACATTGGGACAAGACCGCACCTATGGCGATTGTAGAAGCATCTGTTTCAACATTGAAGACAAGGGTGAAATTCGGCAACAGCAAAACTGGAGTTGTAGTCATAGATGTTTTCAAATTTGTAAATGCTGCTTCGGCAGTAGTAGACCATGTAAACTTTTGTTGTTTGAGTAAATCGATGAGAGGAGCAGCGAGTGTGGCGTAGTTTTTAACAAACTTGCGATAGAAACCGGTGAGACCAAGAAATCCTTTGCGTGCCGTGAGAGAATGAGGTTGTGGCCAATTTACCATAGCCTGGATCTTGTCTGGATTTGGTTGAACACCCAGAGCAGAAATAATGTGCCCTAAATAACTCACTGAAGATACAGCAAAAATGCATTTTGACAACTTGGCATAAAACTGATTAGAAATCAATAAGTCTAAAACAAGTTGTAGGTGTAATAGGTGATAAACCAAACATGAACTGTATATTAAAATATCATCAAAAAATACTAGCACAAACCGGCGCAGATAAGGCCGCAGCAAGTCGTTCATGGCGGCCTGAAATGTTGGCGGTGCATTAGTTAGCCCAAACGGCATAACCAGAAATTCATAATGGTCATCAAATGTACGAAAAGCTGTTTTATGAGTGTCTTCTATTTGAACCCGAATTTGATGATAACCTGATCGAAGATCAATTTTGGAAAAAATTGTCGCGCCTCCTAGTTCATCCAATAACTCATCTATTGTGGGTATTGGAAAGCGATCACAGATAGTGATTGCATTCAAGGCGCGATAATCCACACAAAAGTGCCAACTTCCATCTTTCTTTTTGACCAATAAAACCGGGGATGAGAAGGGGCTGGTGCTTGGTGTGACAATCCCTTCATCCAACATTTCGCTCAGCATTTTAGTCATGATATCTTTTTTGGAGTGGGGGTAACGGTACAGTTTCATGGAAATTGGGGTGGAATTAGGTAGGAGTGGGATATTGTGGTCATGTAATCTTTTTGGGGGTAGGCCATGGGGAAGTTGGAAGATTTGTTTATATTTGGTGAGGAGGTCTTTGATTTCGGGTTGGGTAGTTGGTAGGTTAGGGGTATTGTGTGTATTGGATTTTTCTATGGTTTGAATTTGGATTGTATGGACGGATGCTACTGCGTCCATATGGACAAGTCGAGTGAGTTGGTGAAAAGTAGCTTGCTGGCAGGTGGTTGTGGTGTCCCCTTTGAGTGTGATAGTGTTTTCACCCACTGTAAATCTCATTGATGGAATTGCAAAATCAGAAATCACTGGTCCAAGAGTGCGAAGCCATTCAATGCCCAAAACTACGTCCGCACCCTTTATTGGTAATAAGTAAAAAGGAATATGAAACATTTGATTCTGAAGTGTTATTGGTGTGTTTGAACATAGGCCAGTACAATAGATGTGAGCACCATTTCCGACCATCACAGGAAATTGTGGAGTGGGAGAGATGTGAAGTTGGAGGTAGTGAGCCAATCGCGGCTAAAGCACATTGTGTGAGCTGCCGGTATCGACTAAAACAGTGACTGCATGTCCTGCAATAGAGCCAGTAAACCGAAGAGTTTTGGGAGAGGGTTGTCCTTCCAAGGCTTGTTCCGACAATTGAAAGTGAATTAATTCCTCAGTAGGGTCTTCCTGGTCCCACGGAACAGGTTCTAAGGAAATTAGTACATCCTGTGGAATTGTGGTGCCATCGTCCACCAATAACATTAAAAATTGTTTGCCTTGACATTTATGACCTGCAAAGAATTTCTCATCACAATTAAAACATAGACCTTGGGCTCGCCGTTCCTGCATTTGCGTTGTAGTGAGACGTTTGATAGGCATGGTTGATGGAGGCCCATTAGAGGGGGCAACAACCTGTGGGGCCGGGTTTCCACAGTGAATCCAAGTCTGGTTTGGAGCTGCCACACGATTGAAACGTTGGTATGTTGGTGGTTTGGAGTCCTTTATCTTTGCTTCCACCAGTTTGGCTAGCCCCAAGGCCTCTGCTATGTTCGTAGGCCGCAATATTGCTAGTTCCCAACTGATCTCGGGAAGTAAGCCTGAGATGAAACAGTTCAGAATAATTTTTGGAGATAAACCCCAAATTCTATTGCAGATTTTCTCAAACTGGTGTTGAAACTCTGCTACCGTGCCCGTCTGACGGAGTTTAAATAACTCTGCTTGGTGATTTTGATAAGATGGTGGGCCGAAACGAATTTCTAGGGCCCGTGTAAAACTCTCCCAATCCAGTATGCTTCCATTAAAAAATGCCCATTTAAACCAACTTAAGGCTTCCTCTTTCATATAAAATGAAACCATGTGTAAACGTTGATCCAGGGAAACTTGATAAAGTTGAAAAAATTGTTCTGCTTGAAATAGCCAGTCCAAAGGTTCGGATCCATCAAAAGGTATTAACTGTAATTTTGGTGGTCTAGGTGGTGAGGGAATAGTGGGTTGGGGAAACATAGTAGGGCGGCTGTATGGGTGATGTGGGTTAAAAAAAGGTGGAACTGGGGTCTGGATAAATGGTGGTATATGTGCTGGCGTGTTGGAGGGTGAGATGAATGGTGGTTGAAGGTTCTGTGTAGGTGGGGTAGGGGTGGATATAAGGTTGGGGTTTGTAATGTTGGAGGACGAAGCTACATTAGGAGGTTCTGGTGGGGGAGGTTTTAAGGGAGTCATACCTGCCAACTTATCGGTGATGGATTGTAGAGCTTCAGTGATGGTTTCATGCCTTGCATCTTGTTGGTCTTTGTTCTCTTGCAGTTTTTCTGCAAAAATCTGCAAAAGGTTTTCATCCAACTCTTTTATGGCAGCTTTGGGAGGCATAGCACAAGAATGAAAGCACCAAATGATAGGGATTAATTATAATAATTTGTGATTAACGTAACTGGAAAGAAAGACTAAGGTTTTCAAAATAAAATATGCAATGCAGAACTTTTCATAGCCTCTTCTGGGCAGACAAGAGAAATTAAATACTAGGAAATTAGGGATAGAAACTATAAGGTCCTGGGCTAACTAGTCAAGGCTCAATTCAGTCATTACATCATAAAATAAAATAGATACTAATTAGAATTATAGTCCACTAGCCATGGGTCTTTGCTTGATTCTGTTGGGCCTTGGTAGGTTCCTATCATGCTGCTTGCTCTTTTTGTTAATTACCAAAGTGAGACATTTATCACTCACTTATCAAATTGTTGAAGAGTTGAAGTTAACAAGTAAAATGACTCCATGCTATAATTAATAACGATTCAAATAATAATTTATACAACAAAAAGATATGATTAAATTTTAGGTAAGATAATACTTTATCGATTCAAATATATTTAATATTAATTTTAGGATTAGGAAGTAATGTGAAAATGTTATTTGAATTATTAGTACTACTACTAAACTGATGTGATTGATGACAGTTTTAATCAACTGCAGAATCAAACTCCTTCAAGTTAGATAACATTCTTTTATTAAAAATGTGTTTATCTTTACAAGAAAACATTAAAGGTTAACTCAACTTGCATAATCCAATTCCATCAACCCATATAATTTTGTTTTATTAAAAATATGTTTATCTTTACGATAAAAAAAACATGAAATTGATATACTTTAAATTTATAAATCTAAGATTTCATGACAAATTGTCTATATAAAAGCACCATCACAAAACATATTACAACACAGAGATTCATTTTCTACTATAAGCTAAAGAACAAAGATCACCAATCCCAAGAAATGTATATCTAGCTAATCAAATTCTATCAAATGATATAAAAATATTAGTTTTTTTTTTAAGAATTTTATTTTAAATTAAGGAGCAGTTTTTAACTGGACCAGGAACACAAATGGGACACATGATCTCCATATTCACTTAGAATGCCCTTGGTGCACACAAATAAAATATCACAACTGATTGCTCACCTCTTCTACCTCAAGCTGAGGGGTGGAAAGATAACCCACTTGGGGAATCAATCCTCACAATAATATCTTCTTCAACAGCAGAATCATCACTTGAATGCTCTTCATCATGTTGTATCCGTTGTTCTGTGCTTTGTAAAGGTGGATTTGTTTCAATTCTTGTGAACTCCCTCACATCATTATCTTTCTTGGCAGTTGAAGCTCCTTCCGATTTGACTGAAACAAGTGGACGGTCATGACGCGGCACAATGGTTGGATATGACAAACTAAGAGGTGGCTTGGCACGACTGCTTGATGAACCTCTACTCCGGTGATGAATGTCCACCTTGAAAATAAGAAGAATGAATGGAAAAATAAAATGAAATGAAATGAAGCTTGATGTAGAAAGTAGAGACACATCATTATAAGTTCATGACAAATAACTTTTGGTAACTTGATTATCAGGCTATCCTTCTAGAGAAGGGGCAGAATGTAAGATAGGAGTTTCATTGCAAAACCACGTTAGGAAAAATTTTACTTGGGTAATTTCCTATAAACAACACAAAATTAGCCAATTCCACCTAGTGGGATAAAGGTTTGGTTAATGTTGTTGTAACAAAGCAAAATTAGCATTATAGATAACTCAAATTATGACAACAAATCACCAATTTTAGGTGATTTCACTTGTCAAATTTATGATCTATGCTAGACCAGATCCAAATGTATCAGTGTCTACTAAACCATAAATGGGCATAGATAGTCAAGTATTCTCCTTTGAAAACTGTCAGAAAGCTATGTTTATAACAAAGGTATTAAAATTTGGAATGTTGAACTCATGAAATTGAAAAAATAAAATAAAAAATCTATGAAGCTAACGTCTGCATATACTGTCATACCATGCTCCCGTAAATGCTAAGCTGCATTGCCCTTGCAGACAAACTATTGGATTGTTGCCCAGTACCTTCAGAGTTCTGCTTCAGGTGTTCATGCGTGTAGAAGTGTTCAGGCCAACTCATAAGAGTACTATGTTGTCTACCTAAACTTCTGTGGGAATGATCCATGGCATGTGATAACATTGAACTTGACCTTCTAGGAAGAGCAGCATCAGCCTCAAATGCTGCAACGTCAAATATGATTACCCTTGCTCTAGTTTCAACTAGATAGGAGGATCCTTGATGAGAAAAACAAGATTCCTTAGAACCTGGTATAATTGGAATGTAAAGATGTGTCAAATAATTCGAAATGGGGAGAGTGGTAACTAGCCAAGGAAAAAAGCATAGTGATCAAATTATAAAAATTTCCACATGATGAAAAGATAGCAAACTTTAATTTTTTACATAAATACAGTTAGTGGTATAAAAGTAGTAAAGTAACTATATGCAACAGTTTAGCTTATACATTAAGCTAAACTAATATACTCCATTCAGCTTAAGCTCTTAGAAGAATTAGTTAAGAGTAGCCCCTATTCTTCATACAGCAAAATTAAATTCCGGCACAAGTTTATGCTAATGCACCTCTTGCCTGAGGAGTGTGTGTTAGAGACATAAACCAGTATCGTGTGTTCACTTAACAACATAATTATTTTACCAAACATGCAAACAAAATACAATTCATTTCTATCAAAGAGCAAGCAGAGAATATCAAGGAAACAAAGTTACGAACTTCAAAAAAATGGAAATCTTAAATCATCTCGCCTAAATGTTCTCAATGAAGTCCCTTTTTCTCCCAAAACATTAAAGGCTAAAAATCTTATCACCAATAATCAGCACACTTAAGTGAAGGGAAGATATTGTTAGCTATGACAAAAAAGAGAGTAGAAAAGTAAGAATGAAAATGTGTATAATCTTAGACAAACTTAGTTTCCTTATCCAGGCTGATGCTTAAATTCCGCTCTGTGCCTTACTATTCCAATTCTCCATGTACAACCTATTGCTCCCTAACCAGCACTCATAAGGCTAACTCGGCGAAAAAATATTAGACAGGGAAACATATTAACGCATATTTTATTTACAATACCTGAAGTTGTCAAATTTTGGAAGCTTAGGTTCCCATGCGAAGGAAGCAGAGCTGCTGGTGATGTAACCAGCTCTTGAATACCTTGAGTTTTGACATATCCTTCTAATAAGAAGGCAACTGAATGACGAGGGATTTCTATTGTTTCTCCTCTTATGTATATGGCCATTACTGATCGTTCAGCAACAAGAGCCCTTAAATCTTGCATAGTCAATTTCTCAAATATCTGGGGTAGCAATAGTTTGGAAAGAAAAATAGTACTTTCCTGCAAATCATTATATAATTAGTGCAACAGAGAAACATATTCATTATAATTTTGAACATATTTATCATCTACCATTTCTATGTAGTGTACTTCAACCAAACATACACAGCTAGACATATTTTTTTATGAACTATGATATCCTCAATGAACATGATATCTTAAAGATGAATTTTCGAAAATGAAAAACATAATCCATGTTGATCTGCAAAGACATGTGAAATTCATAGACAATATGCTGCAAGTTCAGAGATCATAATACGGTCATAAGCAATTAGAAAATAGTAGAAGACTAGCAGTAGCGATGACCAAATTTTATGTGACCATACCTGCCACAGGAAGTCTTCCACTAAAGGGTCTATTTTGATACTTGAAATTATCTTGTCAGCTTCTAGGAAAAAGCATTGTACCATTGAATCTGTGATGACATCACAGATGTATGGTCTTCCAGTCAGCACTTCATAAAGACCCAATGTGCTCCCGTGTGAAAACGTTGGATACAAAGGGTGCTTGTTTCTTATCATTTTGCTTTCCCACTGGAAAAACAATAATTTTCAACAGCTTCACAATCAGATATTATATGGTAAGCTTCATACTGCAGACAATGAGTTTATTACCTTCACCACTCCATTAGAAATTAACCAAATACCATTTGATTTGGCTCCTTCCTTGTACAGTGTCAAACCACGCAACTTCATCATTTCCTTGGTATTGCGTACAAGTGCTTCACGAACCAAAGATGGAAGAGCACCCAACATAGGATGTAAAATACTTATTTTAGGAAGCTTCACTAGAGGAGGATTTCTAAGAAATTTCTTTAAATCAGTCTGGGAAAAAAACAATTAAAAGATGAACAATCCAATTTTAACTTTCATAAGAGTGACTATAAAGATAAACAAAAAGTATCAATATCACTAGAAGATACCTGTACAGCATCATGAAGGTGTAGCATCTCTTTCTCTTCCAATATCCCAACCTTCTCAAGGTTTTGAACATATTCAAGTACATGATTTAGTACTGAATATGTTGCTTGCCTTGTTTTTACAACACGCAAAACCTGAGAATTAGACATTCATAGTATAAATAAAAGCCAAATTGAGTAAAGGAGCATCTCAATTTGACACTTTGAACTAAAAACAGAAAACTTTGGAGGTATAATGTAACATGCAAACCTGAGGATATGTTGTACGAACATCTTCTAGGAACTTCCTTGCCCCTTCTCCTTCTACAAGACTTTCATTGATAACAGCAGAAGCAACACCACTGTCACCTAAAGATGAAGTATATATGTACAAGAAATAAATTTAAATGATTCTAAACAATTCTAACCAATACAATGCTCAAAAAATAAACAATATAACAACAACATTATAGTACTCTGGAAGGACATTAAGGGTCTATTCGGATTGAGGCTTTTAGAGGTAAAGGAAAGTGAAAATATATTTTACAATTTTGAACTAAAAGAGTT
Source organism: Lupinus angustifolius (assembly GCF_001865875.1). Lineage (NCBI taxonomy): Eukaryota > Viridiplantae > Streptophyta > Magnoliopsida > Fabales > Fabaceae > Lupinus > Lupinus angustifolius. The sequence goes on from NC_032009.1 coordinate 29,198,567, forward strand.
ATATGATGCTTTTATAAATAAATAGTAAAATGATAAGGTAATTTCATAATTATTTATTTATAATAACATTATAAATTCTCTTAATTTAAAATGAAAATATGCCTTTCCTTTCCTTGTGTAACTCTCAGTCCAAACAAATGATAAATTGGATATATGCCACAAATTTAAGATAGAAATAGAAAATATAAAAAGGAAGGCAGAAAAACGGAAAGAAACAGACTATTTACCTATAAAGTCATGCAACAGTTGTCGAGCAATTCTGTGGGCACGAAGAAATGCAGCACAAATATAACATGCAGATTCCAACCTTTCTACGGTGAAGTATGTAACTAATTTTGGTGGGAACCTGCCAGAGTGAAGAAAGTTGTAGTAATTTGGGAAGTGAACATTATCTTTTAAACCTTTCCAGTCACATAGAGGCTCATCTGAAGCTAAATCTATTGCTTCCTCGACTGACAGCATTAGGAGATTAGCTGTTGTTTGAGAAATTCTTCCTTCATCAAGCATCTCCCAGTAAGCAGATTGGACACCTAATACGAGCAATAAGCTCTCATATTAGTTATAATATTAATATAGTTGATGAATTCAAGTTCATAGTACTACTACACAAACTGTCATGACTCAACAAAGGTAACTTTTGTACATCAAGTACAAATACACATGGTGGAAAGTGGAAATAATAGTGGCATAATACTAATTCAAGCCTTTAGATGAACACAATCATAATGATAAGTGCTTTGCTTTTACCACCATAACAAATCTCCATTTAAAATTTAATTTTTATGCAGTGAATGGTCAAGCCATAAATTTAAATTAACCCAAAACTCTTTGCTAATAGGAAAAATGCCTAAGAATGTATACTACAATCTAATGCTTCATTAGAACTGCACGTGCCACAAAACTGAAAGTAAAAATACAGATGCACTGCTGAAATGTTAATAGAAAATGCACTTGATCATTTTGAATTGGATAAGTTTCAGACAGAATTCTTGAACACAATGGGGACAAATTGTATCGAAACCTTCAATTAAATAGAAAAGATATCCAAACATGGAATCAAGCATACCCTGGCTGCCCCATAAAAAAATTATTCTTGCATATGCAATACGGTAGAGGGCGATCTTAACACAATGGTAAGGTTGTTTCTTAGTGACCATGGTCACGGGTTCAAATCCTAGAAACAACCTCTCCTTTATTATCACCATTAAAACATTTAAGGACGACAAAGATTCAGAATGCTTGAACCAGTTAATCCAACAGTCTCATTAATTGTGATTAGGCCTAACTCACCCCAAAAGCTAGCTCAAGGGGTGAGGGTTGCCCAAGCCTTACAAAGGATATCTTTGGCCCTTGCCCATTTGATGTGGGATCTCAATAAACATAAAGGCATGGTGCAGACCGGATGAGGTCCTCTTGTTGAAATAGAAATAACTGACGCACGTAATTAGAAACTACAGAATTAACAATAATTAGGATTGAAACAAATGCAAAACTCCCCATACCATTGAGAAGGCGTATCCGTATGTCTTTCACATTCATAGGATCAAGGTTACCATCAGTTTCTGATGCATCATGAGGGTGAACACGTTCACCTTCAATATTATTTAAACAGGAGATATATCTCTTCACTGTACTCCAGTCAGCAGGCCCCAGTTCCTCATCATCTCCAAGCTCACCAAAAGCCTCCAATGCTTTGTTCAGCATTTCATACTTTGTAAAGTCAAGGACACGTTTCTATAATGACATGACCAAAACATGAGGGGCAAGTCTAAATATAGCGAAGAGAAGAGAAAGGCAATATGTAGAGAGTTTCATTTGGAAACAATTTACAACAAGCATTTATGCAACACTGAAGCTTTACAAAACATTAAGGTGCCACATAAAAATATAAGATATCAACAAATTTCATCTCAAATAATAAGTAGTTGAAAGTAGAAGATGGAGAGAACTCTGACCTTAGCTGCTGATAACTTGTCCATGCCTAGGAAGCGTAAGACAAACTGTGTGGTTGAACCGTTCACTATAAGTGTTAAAAACACAATCCCACCAGTGAAAAAAACAAACTGCACAATCATAAAATCATTTGAGTAAGTTTATAAAGACAATTATTATGGGCCTTTCTCTGGTATCCTTATTCTTTAAGGGGTACCAGTACCCTTCCATTCAGTTATTATAGAGAGAATTCCACCACTTGTATTATCTTATCAGCTAAATCTTAACCCAGATTGTCTTTTTTTAACATTTTATAATTTCAGGTTTCATTTCAAAATTTTAATATTACGAAGTAACTTTCTATTATACATTTCATATAACTGGAATCCCATACAATGTCTTACCTAGTTAATGAGGAGAAATGAGAACAAATCACATCATTACAAGTGCACGTATTGATGTGGTTGTTATAGAATTCTAGGATTAAAACGAAGAATTCAGAAAACAAGAAGTAGGAATTCTTGGAATTAAGAAAAGAATTCGAACAAACTTGCCAAACAAGAAAGAATGATGAACAAAGAATTTGAAAAGAAGTTACAAGTTTCCAAAATTAGTCAACTAACTAACTACTTCCTTCCTTATACAGCTAATGTAACTAACTACTCTTCTGCTAGTGCAATACACATGGCAATATCAATTTGAACTCTATCAATGCCCTTCTCTTGAAGCAATTCTTGTCCTCAAGAATGAAAATCGGGGAATTTATTGCATAGATCAAAATAAAATTCCCAAGTAGCATCTTCAGGAAGTTGATGTTTCCACTTGACAAGCACCTTAGTCACAGCTCTTCCTTGGCGTTTAACAGTCATACGGTCTAAAATAGCTTCTGGTTCCTTACCAGCAGAATTTTCAGCAGAAAGTTGAGGAATCTCAGTAGAAGTGATGGCTTGTCCCACATGCTTCTTCAATTGAGAGACATGAAAAACATTATGTATTTTAGAGTGAGAGGGAAGAAGTAATTTATAAGCCACTGCCCCTATCTTGATGATAACTTGGAAGGGTCCAAAATATTTTGGAGCCAATTTCTCATTTGCTCTAGCTGAGACTGAAATCTGTTTGTAAGATTGCAATTTGACATAAACCAGATCACCCTCTTTGAATTGCCTATCACTGCGATGTTTATCAGCAAGTTGTTTCATTTTGTCTTGAGCCCTTCGAAGATGAAACTTAAGAGCTTTCAACATCTCATCTCTTTTTGCCAAACTCCTATCCACAAGTTGCACCTTAGATTCCCCAGGTAGATAAGGCAAATAAGCTGGAGGAGGCTGACCATATACAATTTCATATGGGGTGGCTTGGATAGAAGTATGGAAGGTGGTATTATACCACCACTCTGCAAGTGGCAACCATTTAGACCATTGCTGAGGTACTTCAGCACTTACATCTCAAGTAAGTATCTAGGCATCTATTGACCACCTCAGATTGGCCATCTGTTTGAGGATGATATGAAGTGGAAAGTTGCAACTGCACCCCTTGAAAAGCCATCAAATCTTGCCAGAATTTACTGATGAAAACTGGATCCCTATCACTAGTGATAGAATCAGGAAATCCATGCAGTTTAAAGATGTTATCCAAGAAGTTTTGAGCCACAATACTAGCTGAATAAGGATGAGCCAAGGGTATAAAATGAGCAGTCTTGCTTAGTCTGTCTACCACTACAAAAACAACCTGTTTACCACATGAATTAGGCAATCCCTCAATGAAGTCCATAGTGATGTGTTGCCATACATGACCAGGGATAGGTAGAGGTTGTAATAGCCCAGGATAAGCAGTTGTATCATATTTGCATTTCTGGCAAGTTGGACATTGCTGAATGAAGGATTTTACATCCTTGTTCAACCCCTTCCAATAGATTACAGTTTTGATTCTTTGAGTAGTTGCATGCCTACCAAAATGACCACTTGGTGTTGCAGCATGAAACCACTGCAACAATTCCTGCCTTAGTGGTGCATCTTTTCCAACAACCAGCTTCCCTTTTCTTCTCAATTCTAAGCCATTCCATGTATAGTGCTTATGACTATTAGAGTCTAGTTGCAATTGAGAGATGAGCTTCTGAAGACCATCATCACTGAACCAAGTCTTCTTAATTCTCTCTATCATATTAGAATCTACTGTATGCATAAACAAAGCTTGGCACTCTAACCCATCCACTCTTGACAATGCATCAGCAGCTAAGTTTTCTCTGCCCTGCTTGTATTCAATGGAAAAATCAAACTCCATAAGCTTGACCAACCACTTCTGCTGAAATGTTGTAGTTAACCTCTGATCCAAGATGTACTTGAGGCTTCTATGATCAGTTCTAATAATGAAGGGTTTGTTTAACAAATAATGCCTCCATTTCTGCACTGCAAAAACCACAGCAAGCAATTCTTTCTCATAGGTGGACAAGACTTGTTGTTGCTGATTGAGAACCCTACTAATAAAAGCTATAGGGTGATGGTTTTGCATTAGCACAACCCCAATTCCTTGACCTGAAGCATCAACCTCAAGAATGAATTGTTGTGAGAAATCAGGTGATGCTAGCACAGGGGTTGTGGTGAATAAGTCCTTCAAATTCTGAAATGAGAGCTTGGCTTCCCTTGTCCATTTGAAGTTATCTTTTTTCAATAACTCAGTGAGAGGTCTAGCCACAGTGGCATATCCCTTCACAAACCTTCTATAATAACCAGCCAAGCCCAGGAAACCCCTTAATTGCTTGATGGTTTGAGGCAAGGGCCAATTTTTGACTGCTATTATCTTAGCAGGATCAGTGGCCACCCCCTCTGCTGAGATGAAATGACCCAGATATTCCACTTTAGCAACTCCAAAATAGCATTTGGATTGTTTAGCAAGTAAGTGATGTTGCCTCATGACTGCTAATACTCTTTCCAAATGAACAATGTGCTCATCTATAGTGCCACTGTATATGAGTATGTCATCAAAAAACACAAGCAAGAACTTCCTCAAAAAGTCCTTAAAAATAGAATTCATCAAGCTTTGAAATGTAGCTGGTGCATTTGTAAGACCAAAGGGCATCAGTAAATACTCAAAGTGACCACTGTGTGTCCTAAAAGCGGTTTTATGAACATTCATTGACTCATCCTCACTTGGTGATAACCAGCCCTTAGGTCTATTTTAGAAAAGATAGCAGATCCATGTAGTTCATCCATTAAATCATCAACTAAGGGAATAGGAAATCTATCTTTTATTGTACCTTTGTTTAGCTCCCTGTAATCAACACATAACCTTCAAGTGCCATCCTTCTTGCCAACCAAAACCAATGGACTTGCATAAGGGCTATTACTGTTTTGGATAACACCAGAATCCAGCATTTCTTGCACCAACTTATCAATTGTGTCCTTCTTTTGCTTAGCATACTTGTAGGGTCTTTTGTTTACAGGATCTATATTATGTAACGAGGGAATTTTATGGTCATGGTCCACTCTAATAGGAGGTAACTGAGTAGGAGAAGAAAAGACATCAGCATATTGTTGCAAAATATGTTCAATAGAAGAAGGAATTGCAGCCTACTCAGCATGAGTTGTTAGAGAATGTAGTAAAAACCCTTCTTCTTCACCAACCTGAATCATGGATAAATGAACTTCTTGCTGCAAAAATTTTCCAAATTGTTGATTTTTCACAGTTTTACAACCTAACTGTGATGCACCCCTCAACACATGCCTTCTTCCTTGGACAGAAAACTCCATACTCAACTTGTCAAAGTTCCATATTATATCACCAAGTGTTACTAGCCACTCAATCTCCAGCACTACATCACAACATCCAAGAGGGATCAACATAACATCTAAAGTGAATGTAGTGTGTTGTAAGGTCCATGTAAAATTTCTTACAATAGAAGAAATCTTCACTTTGGTGCCATCAGCTACAGTGACTAAGAGTGGATTTATTTCTTCAATTCTGCATCCCACTCTCCCTGCTACATGGACATCTAGGAAGTTATGAGTGCTTCCACTATCAATTAGGATATGCAAGGGTTTCTTCATGTACTTGCCAGTAACCCTCATAGTCCTAAAATTAGATATTCCAGTCAAGGCATTCACTGAAATTTGGGCTGCCTCAAATTGATCAACCCCCTTACCATCACCAGTATGAGCCTCTTTGCCCTCTTCCTCTTAATCCTCAACTTCTAGTAGGTGGATTTGGAGTTTCTTATGAGAGAGGCCATGCTCCACAGAGTATGGTTCATCACAAAAATAGCACAGACCTTTTGCTCTCCTTTCATTCATAAAAGTTGGAGAGAGATTCTTAGTGAATCTAGGTCTACTCCTTGAATTTTCTGCTTCCACTGACGTAGCAGGTTTTGTGTTGATTAGTGGCTTATTCAGAAGTCCAAATTTACTCTTGCTAGGGAATTCAATCTTTGATCCACTACCACTAGTAGATTCATACAATTTTGCTAAAGCAAAAGCTGTACTAATAGTTGGTGGCTGAAACATTCGACCCATCATCTGAATATCATTTCTCAACCCTCCCAAAAAACAACTTAATGTGTATTCTGCAGGCAAGTCAAGTCGAGTTATGATTGCATCGAATTCTTCATGATAGTCACCGACTGTTCCCTTCTGCCTTAGCTTCATTAAATCTACCATGGGATCATCACACAAGTCCCCAAACCTCTCAACCAGTATGTTGATATATTCATTCCAGCTAGGCAGAGAATTGGTCCATGAAGATTTTACATAAGCATGGTGCCATTTTAAAGCTTTTCCTTCAAAATGCATAATTGCAAGTTTAACCTTAACCTCCTTAGGTCTGATACACCCATTCTTTGACATTTTCACCAGCAAACCTAGGGAAATCAATTCTTGATAATCGCGTTTGACGAGAATAATTGAATTGTCTATCACCTGATTTCTGGTTTTTATCGTGCTTGCCATATCGGTCACGATCATAACCCTTCCACGAAGAATTTTCATCTTCAACATTTTTGTGAATCAATTCATCGATTGATTGTTTAATGGAATCTCCCAGCGTTTTCTGCAATGATCCTGCCAATTCAACCAACCGCAACTCAAGACGTTATGCGATGCGAGCTTCCAACCTTTCCTCCATGTCCCTCATCAAAGCTTGAGATCGAGTTGAATCTGCCATGTCTCCCAGAAAAAAAAAGCTCTAGATACCAATTGATGTGGTTGTTATAGAATTCTAGGATTAAAATGAAGAATTCAGAAAACAAGAAGCAGGAATTCTTGGAATTAAGAAAAGAATTCGAACAAACTTGCCAAACAAGAAAGAATGATGAACAGAGAATTTGAAAAGTTACAAGTTTCCAAAATTAGCCAACCAACTAACTACTTCCTTCCTTATATAGCTAATGTAACTAACTACTCTTCTGCTACTGCAATACACGTGGCAATATCAATTTGAACTCTATCACGTGTGAACCAATTTGTCAAGTTTTAGGTTATTAGCGATAAAGTTTCATATAAATTCAAGTAATAATATTTTTTTCCTTAGCCGAATGCTTGAAAAAACCCAAAGCAATTTCCATCTGTTACAGACTTCTGAACTGTAATGGGAATGGCCAATGGCCATGAAAAATCATAGAAAAACGTCATGCATGTAAATATTACAAGTGCCTTATCCATATAAATTGCAAAACATACCAGTGTTCCTGTTTCTGGAGTCAACTCAGCGGATCTGCCAGATGAACTCTAAACAAACCAAAAATTTCTAATTAGAGGATTACACAACAAAAATGTGAACATCAATATCAGTGATAACCTCATGCCGGAACAAGTTATATTTATAAATTAAAAAAAATGATTTGCACGAAAAGACACTAGAAAAGTTAAGAGACCAAATCAGTTTATTCAAATAAAAAGACAAATGAGTTGTAACTCATGACAGTCCTCAGTGTAAGAGATGTAAACTAATGTAGAAGAGTAACTAAAGAACAAGGGAATAGAGAATGCAAAATTTCTTATTATGATCGACTGACTGAATATGTAAGTACATTGGTCCTTATATAGAACAGAAGGCAAGCTGTCACCAGCCGGCTTTGAGCTCTCGTTGGCTGGCTCACTAACAGAAAACTAACAGCAACTAACTAACTATCAATTATAACTAACTGATACAAACGCTACTTCTGTTCCTCTAATAGTTATAAATTTATTTCTCGTGATTTCCTTCGTTTAATTCTCTCTTGTCTTTGTATTTGGGTGATGTCTCTCATATTAATTTGTGGAAGATATTTGGGTTTGTATTGTTCCGCTTTATGAGGCTTTTCCAAGACTCTTTCACCCATCTTCTTTACATAAAACCTGTAACATAAATTTTTTTTAGAAACTTGAATGATAAGAGGTTGATAAGAAATCAGACTCTGGAATCTTTGACAGTTTTCCCTTCTAAATCTTATTTTCAGCTCTTGACTTAATCACCTAACAGAGAGAGATTTCTTTTGGGAAAGCCATTATGAGACTCCAAAGCTCCCTCAAAGGTTTTGTCTGGACTGTTATTCTTCATAGGGTTAAATGCTCCAAAGCGCAGACAACTCACTGCACTGTCTCCTAATGTGTGTATAACGTGTTGCTCTTGTTCAGAATTCGGGCCCATCTGTTTTTTCATTGTTATGCTGCAAGATTTCTTTGGAATAAGCTATTTGGGATTTTTGGGCAGTCTTGGGTGTACCTAATAAATTTGCATCAATTTTTGTTTGCTGAATTTGGAGGTTTTGGCTCCCATAAAGAAGCTAAAGATCTTGTTACAATGCTCTATGTTGTTTTATGGTGTCTGTGATTGGAACATGATAGGGATAGAAAGACTAAGCCTATGATTACAAATGTGTATAGAAGAGGAAAGAGGAAAGTTTGGCTAAATAAATAAGCAAAACTCCTTCTTTACCTTAGGTAGTTAATTCGGTTAGGCTTTAAGGGCTATAAATAGAAGGGTGGTTGAGTAGTTAGGCAGTTAGAGAATTAATTCATTCTGATTTAGGAAATTAGAGAGACCACTAGGATTCAGGAATCCTAGCAGTGTTCATATTCATCTTCTTCTTGTAACTAATTTCTTCTATCAATAATAATACTCATAGAACCCTTACAGAATCATATTGATTATGTGTTAAGGGTATTCATTTTTCCTATCTTCTTCTAATTTTTTAATCACTAGATACCAGTGTCTAACAGAACAGAATGCTAAATTTTCAATGACTCTTTTTCTCGACCATACACTTAATATGGGATAGGATTACTCGTTTTGCCAGCCTTTGGTGCTCTGTTCATGGGCCTCTTTTATAGGGGTGTTTCTTTGTTAAACATGCATAGAAATTGGCATGCTTTGTTCCGAGACTCTTTCACATGTTTTTCTTGCATCCCTTTTGTTTGTTTTTTAGGATATCTTATCCTCTTTCTTTGTGCTCCTCTTCCCATATATAATCCTAATTTAAAGTTACTCTCATTACCTAACATTATGAATGAAAATCGCAAATAACCATGAAATTCTAATCAATAAGAATGTACCCCATTATTTGTTATACAATACTCCAATATCATTTCTATTCTACACTCCATCAGCTCTTTTTCATAATTCTCTTCCTGTGCTTTAGCTTTGATTAGTTCATCACTTTGTTGAAGGACTTTACGTTAATCTCCCTTCTCTTGTTTGTTACAGTCTAATAAACTTTCTCCTTTATATCAGGAAAATATCGAAAAGATTGTCTCTTTACTTGTAAATAATTATAAGACATGTCTATGAAGAATTATAGCTAAAAGAAGCAAAAACAGTTGCTATAGATATGAATCATGAGTCCATTGAATACTTGCCTTTACTGATAGTGAAAGAGACAAAGCAACTGCCCCACGCAATCCTGACCAGATAAGAATAATAGCTTCCTTCCACTCCAAACCATATCCAAAATATCTCAGAAAGGGAAATAATGCTCCAACTACAATGCATCGAGATACTTGAACATAAGCATAGAGAAGCAACAGGTGGACCCATGATTTTCCTACAACAGAATCAATAGTTTGTAGTCACTCTTTTAGACTCGACAAACATAAGAATTTTAACAAGAAAAGGGCAAGCAACACCGACAAGATCATCAAGAAAATATAGGTTAGAAGAATGTGATTTAAAGATCTTCTATCTCTTTAAATCGGCATTGACTTTCTGTGTTTCAGATTTCCCACCTAGATGAGTCAATGAAAGTACTCAATTACAGAACACCACCAAATTATGGAATACAACTTCATCCAGCAAACTTAAGATGCATCGGCACAATCATACACGAATATAATAAGTTCCAATTTATTAAATAGCAACAGCTTCTTGTGTTAGCATCTGATGTATTTTATGGCATGGCTTCCCTCCCTTGAGTAAAAAGTAAGCATATAATCCATCTGATAATGAAAAGCGAAAAGAATTTAAGAAGTGAATACTACCATCAGAAAAAATATGGTTACCACCACCAAGTATGCTTTCAGCTATAACAACTCCACTGGAAAAAGAAAATACGAAGATATTAGCAAAAGCAGCAGCTCAAAACTGTGTTCAACAAGAAAACCATATTTGTTTGATTCATAATTCCCATATGGGATGAAAGCCTGTTTCAGAAGTAATAGGAGATTATTGATATTATTTCAAAATCAAACAAAGTTCTTACCTCAAGATGAATATTAATGTATTAGCAAAATAAGCAATCATTTCCCTGGAGAAAAATAAAGAAATGAATCAAATGATTAAACGGAATTAAATTTGACAACAAAGTACCAAATTGGAAAACTAAGGACAAAATCCAACATAACACATCTCAAATATGACCTCACTACAAGCACTTATACAGTGATTCACTGCTTTTCCTCCCAGACAGAAATTTTCTTCTTTCTTTATATAAAGAAAAAAAAAATAGAAGGATGTAAAACTCTAATTAAGGGAATGAGTTTATGGGTCTTTCCATTTATATACTCTTCATTTGACTAATTCTTTACCAATATGGGATTTCCAATACTCACTAGAACCCAAATGCAAGTCTTAGCATTAGTATGCTCCCCCTCAAGTGAAGTGATTCCAGGCTTGTTCAATCATAAGGGACCCCAAAAGTCAGGGAGATCACCATTAATGGGCTACGTGAGAAATCACAATAGCGGGTCTGAAATTACAAAAGTGGGTCTGAGATCACCATCAATTACTCCTCATTTAACCCAATCTTTACCAATGTGATACTACTTCAACACTCACATGAATGTAACAGTAACTCTGCCTAAACTAACCAGAACAGCAACTCATTATGGAAAAAATACATCAAAACAATAGATCCTTCCTACCCCTATGCAATTTAGACCACTCAAATTGATCACCATTAGCTGAACATATAAAATTGCAAAAATAAAAATAGAATTCTGCTCATACAAATGACAGTAAAAAAAACAACTTGATCTTACAAAACCCAGTAATCTATCTCAACCATTTCTCATTGCATTTTTCTCTATTCCTTTTATCATCACTGAAATGGGCATCAGGTGAAAATTAATAAACTGCCATAGAATGACTCTGATTTATAGGTCAGGAAAAAGGCATACCAAAAGTGATGCAAGCTTTGTTGACTTTCACCCTTAAAAGCGGTCCTTGCGAACGCAGAATAGAACCTGTAGAAAGATTTCCATAACCATATTTCCAAATTTACGAGGTAAAGACACTTCGTACTAGAAGTCAACTTACATTCCCAATGACATCACCGTCAAAACACCAGAGACAGCAGCACCCTCTTGAGCCTATAAAACATTTTGGCCATCAATTTTTTCCATGCACAAGATGGACTCAAAATAACACCAAGAACAAAAGCCAAATAGATCATATGAACTCGAAAAAGATAATATCACATCTTAGTAAAAGATGCATGCAAAGTACATCACTCTTACAGAATTGTTCACAATTCATATAAAAACTCCCATCTCTTACTAAAGTATGTATCCACAGTACATCCCTATTGTAGAATTATTAATTAATACAAATATAATCTCTCATCATACTACATGATGTGTCCAAGTTTGAAAGCAACTTACAGTGAAGTAAGCAATGTAGCTAACAGCAAGTGTTAGAGAAATCTCTATCACTGTATCGTTAAAAATAAACCCAAGCCACAAAACAGATGCTATCCCAAAAGCAACACCAATTCCTACACTAAACCAAACAAACAATCACATAAGCAAAGTTAATTATTGCCACTTTTTCTGCAGAGAAGATGGTGAAACTTACGCTCCTAGTGAAACTTGTGCAAGAAATTTGATTATGGCAATCCAATTGAAGGTCTCTCCAAGGACCATCCGATAGAATAGTGTATAGACCACAATAGCCGTCCTGTACAAGAATGAACGTTAAGCTTTGCTGAAGACAAAATAAAGAACGTCCAAAGAACCATCAATTGTAGAAATAATATGTTATGATCCAATTTCAAGATATGGGACAAGAGTCCCAAATTAGAAGTATGGGGTTCCGATGTGGGGTTTATATGCCCTTGGGATCTCCAAGACAATGACTAGCTTTGTGGTGTGGACTCCCAAGGTTCATATCCATTGGTATCAGACCATTCCACCATGTCTCTCAGCTGCAAGCCACCGGTGCTATGTTAAGCACTGGTATCCAAGAATAAGAGAAATTGAACGAATTTAGAATAAATATTACCCCTAATCCAGAATCAAAGTGATTCTGTTAGGGTTCTAAGAATTTTATTGAAGATAGCAAGAATTACAATGTAGAAGAAGAGAAAAGAACAATATAGGGTTCCACAACCCCCACCCTCTTTGATTTTCCCAAATCAGAATAATAGTTTTCCTAACTAACTAACTACCAAAGGTAGCTTTCTATTTATAGGCCTAACCGAATTAACTAACTAAGGGTAAAAGGGGGAGTTTGTTTACTATTTACTTAGCCAAACCTTTATTTTCCCTCTTTTATACACATTTCGAATTATAGGCCCTCCCTTACTCCTATCAATACCCCTCCCCCCCTCCCCCCTTCAACAACCAGCTTGTCCTCAAGTGGGAAACCAAGAAACTGATCCTGTAGGGTAGTTGCTAATTCCCATGAACATTCATGTGTAGGAAGATTCTGCCACTTTACTAAGACCTTTGTACTTCCATGTGAATCCTTTCTGCTATCTAAAATATCTTCTGGTGATACCACCAATTCCAGTTCCTCATTCAACATAGGAGGTAAGGACTGGGCCTGTTGGTGAGGCTTGAGGGCCTTCTTCAATAATGATATATGAAATACTGGATGGACCTTGGAGTGCTCAGGAAAATCTAATTGGTATGCTACAGACCCCACCTTTTTTACTATTTGAAATGGCCCATAGTATTTAGGAGCTAGCTTGGCATAAGGCCTGTTAGCCAAAGACTTCATTTTATAAGGTTGCAGCTTCAGAAGTACTCAATCTCCCTCTTGAAATTCCAATTTTCTCCTATGTTTGTCAGCCTGCTATTTCATAAGATTCTGGGCCTTGGCTAAATTGGTCTTCAACTCTGCCAAAACTCCATCCCTTTGAACAAATAACTGATTCACCTCTTCAATCTTAGAAGGAATAGCCCTTGCCTTCAATAAGGTAGGTGGTTCTCTCCCATATAAGGCCTTAAATGGAGTCATCCCAGCTGAAGTGTGATAGTTGGAGTTGAACCAGAACTTTGCCCAATGCAACCAATCCAACCATAGCCTCGGTTTTGGACCTACAAAGCACCTGAGGTAGGTCTCCAAGCACCTGTTGATCACTTCTGTTTGGCCATCAGTTTGAGGATGGTAGGAAGTGCTTAGCTTCAAGCGAGTACCAGCCATTCTAAACAATTCCTTCCAAAACTGACTTAGGAACAGGGGGTCTTATCTGAAACTATAGAGTTAGGGAATCCATGTAGCTTCACCACCTCCCTTAAGAACACCATGGTTACATCCTTGGCAGAGTAAGGATGCCCCAATGCGAAGAAGTGTGCATATTTAGTCAATCTGTCCACTACTATAAATATGGTGTCCTTTCCTCTGGTTCTTGGTAAACCCCCATTGAAGTCCATAGATATATCCATCCAAACTTGCTGAGGAACGGGGAGAGGTTGCAACAACCCTGGAGCAGCTAAAGTTGAGTACTTACTCCTTTGACAAACATCACACTCTTCTACAAAAGTCTTGATGTCAGACCTCATTCCCTCCCAATATAAGAAACTAGTAATCCTCTTAAAAGTTTTGAAGTGCCCTAAGTGTCCTCCCATAGGAGTTTCATGACATTCAGCCATGATAAGGGGAATTCTGTTTGAAGTCTTGGACACTACCAACCTATCTTTATAGTAGAGTACACCCTCCCTGAACTCATAACCAGGATGAGCATTAGGAGACACCACCAATTCTTGCACAACCTTCTTCAACTTAGGGTCTTGCTACAGTTCTTGACACCAAGAATCCAGGTCCTCATTAGTGATCATAGAAATTGCAGAGTACAATTTCTGGTTTTTCCTGGATCTCAAAATCCAACCCAATAAGTTTCAGTGCCCACTTGAACTGCTCTTCTGAAAATAACCTCTGATCAATGAGAAATTTCAGGCTTCTTTGGTCTGTTCTGATTACAAAGTGTCTTCCCATCAAGTAGTGCCTCCACTTTTGAATAGATTGAACTAAGGCCATCAATTCCCTCTCATACACTGATTTTTGTTGGGCTTTCAATGAGAGCCCTTGACTCCAAAAGGCTAAGGGACTTCCTTCTTGCATCAACACAGCCCCCAACCCTTTACTAGAAGCATTAGTTTCTATCACAAATTCCTTGGAAAAATCAGGAACAGCCAACATAGGTAAACTCATCATAGCCTGCCTCAACCCTTCAAAAGTTGTAGTGGCTGCTTCACTCCACTGAAAGGCTTCTTTTTTGAGCAAATCAGTAAGAGGCTTAGCCAATTTACCATAGTTCTGAACAAACTTCCTATAATACCCTGTGAGGCCCAAGAACTCTCTTAGCCCCTTAACATTAGTAGGTCTAGGCCAATTTTTTATGGATTCCACATTAGCTTCATCAGCAGATACCCCTCCTCCTGAGATTACATGCCCCAAATACTCAATGCTAGGCTGCCCAAAGCTACACTTCTTTAAATTAGCCTTTAAAGAATGTTTAACCAACAACTCCAATACTGTTTGCAGATGAGAGTGGGTCATTTCATTAAAGAAGACCAATGTGAACTTCCTCAGATGAGGCTTTAGAATTTCATTCATCAAGGCTTGGAAGGTACAGGGGGCATTAGTCAAACCAAAAAGCATTACTAGGAATTCATAATGCTCCTCATGGGTCCTAAAAGCTGTCTTACCAACATCCTCATCTCTCATCCTTATTTGATGATACCCTGACTTCAAGTCTAGCTTGGAAAAAATCTTGGCACCCCCCAATTCATCTAGCAACTCCTCAACTAAGGGAATAGGGAATTTGTTAGGGATAGTAACCTTATTTAAGACGCTATAATCAACAGAGAATCTCCATCCATCATCCTTTTTTTTCACTAAGATGATGGGACTGGAATAAGGGCTAATGTTAGGTCTAATTACTCCAGCATCAAGCATTTCAGCAACTAACCTTTCAACCTCAGCTTTTTGGTAATGAGGACATTTGTAGGGCCTAAGGTGAGGGATATCAACTTCTTCCTTCAAATGAATTGCATGGTCCTGCCTCTTAGTAGGGGGTAACCCTTGGGGATCTTGGAAGACTGCCTGAAACCACTACAACACTTTGCTGACTTCTGTAGGAATTTTAGATATCAGGTTTCTTATTCAGTGGCTCACACTGCACCAACAATCCCTTCTCTTCTTCTAACAAAACCTGCATGAAGGCCCCCAAAGGTAATTCTTCCTTTGCTAAAGCAGTATCACCCACCACTGTAATTACTAATCCCCCTTGGTTAACCTTTAACCTCATCTTGCCAAAATCAGCTCTTACCTCTCCTAAACTGGATAGCCATTCAAGCCCCAACACCATATCAACCCCCTTCAACCCAAACAGATAGAAATCCTGTACTATTTCTAACTGTGGCATGGAAATTTTGAGTTGGGAACACTTACCTTTACACCTAATGTGGTGTCCATCTCCCACTTCCACCATATATGCCTTGGTCTCATCAACCTTCAACTGTAAGTGATTCACCAGTTCTGTTAATATGAAATTGTGAGAAGCTCCACAATCCAACATGATCACCACTAGATGCAAACCATAGTACCCCTTATTTTCCATGACTTAGTAGAAGTCAACCCCTTCATAGAATACAAGAAAAGTTGTAGGGAATTAAGGCTCTCTAGATCTTCTTCTCCACTTTCTCTAACATCCTCCCCCTCTACTAAGATCAACATTCTCAACTGCTTATTCTTGTACACATGGTCCCTGGTGAAAAGCTCATCACACCTAAAACATAGTCCCTTCTCTCTCTTTTCCTTCATTTCAGCACTGGTGAGTCTCCTGAAATCCCTCTTTCTCTTAACACTTTTTGCTTCTTGTATGGTTTTATGAAATAACCTTCCACTACCCACAGATGAACCCTCCCTCCTAGTACTATTTGTTGATGAAGGGTCTAATGTCACTGTCTTGCTATAAGGCCCCCCTCTGAACGATCTTGCACCTTTAGTATAGGTGGGATTAGGTCTCTTGCTTATCACCATGTTCTTTTGCTCAATGAGTATAGCCTTCTGAATTATCTCATGCGGAGTGGTCAACTCATACAACCTCACTTCTACCCTTATCTCTTCCTTGAGCCCATTGAGGAAGACTCCTCTTACAAACTCTTGGTTAACCTCCCTTAAAGCCCCCACATACTTCTCAAACTCCTCAACATAAGCTTCAACACTACTATCTTGCTTCAAGGAAAGTAGTAATTCAAAAGAATTCTGCACCATAGAAGGTTGGAACTTTCTGACCACAGCTATTTTGAAGCTTTCCCATGTAGGAGAGGGGTTACATCTCTCCCACCATTGAAACCAGCTCAAAGCTCTGTCTTCCAGGGCCACTATTGTGGCTTGCATCTTTTCCTCTTCTGCAATGGCCCCTCACCAAGGAAGGTGCTAGGATACCAGTGTTAAGCACTGGTATCTGAGAATAAGAGAAATTGAACGAATTTAGAATGAATATTGCCCCTAACCCAGAATCAAAGTGATTCTGTTAGGGTTCTAAGAATTTTATTGAAGATAGGAAGAATTATAATGTAGAAGAAGAGAAAAAAACAATATAGGGTTCCACAACCCCCACCCTCTCTGATTTTCCCAAATCAGAATAATAGTTTTCCTAACTAACTACCAAAGGTAGCTTTCTATTTATAGGCCTAACCGAATTAACTAAGGGTAAAAATGGAAGTTTATTTACTATTTACTTAGCCAAACCTTCATTTTCCCTCTTTTATACACATTTCGAATTATAGGCCCTCCCTTACTCCTATCATGCTAGTGGTGATACTAGTGATGCAGTGTTTGCTTAGGACTAGTCAATGAGCCAGTCCACACTCCACAAGCATCCCGCATGGGCGACAAGGCTGCAGAGCATGGTGGAATGTTATGAATCAATAGCTATTGTGGTGTGGTTCTCCCGAGGTTTGATCTGAAGGATATATGTTAGATGAAAGTATGGTGAAGGGAACTAAAACAGAATACCCATCATTCATCAAGGATTCCCCTTCAATTATTGTGCTTAGCTTTTTGCTTGCACCAAGCTCTTTCAGCAAAGCCACAACTGCAACAGGATCAGTTGCACTCAGAAGTCCCCCAAGCAATAGTGATGTTTTCCAACTCCAGTTATATGGAAAAGTAAACTGCATCATGAGTGAAAGTGATAAACATATGACATGAATGACAAAATATAAACAAGCTTCACATACCTTCAAAACAAATCCAAGACAAACAGTTGAAACTGCAACACCTGGACCAGCTAACAAGATCATTTGTGCAACACACCTCTGCATCAGAACAGAAAATAAGGATAAGTTCAGTTCACGATGCAACACCAGATATGTCCTATAAATCAACAGTTAATGATTTGTATTATATGATAATAGAAACGACAATTTTGTTCTCATTTTGCTGCATTCCTCGGAAAGTACATGTAATTTTGTATAGTTTTTAAACTTAACAGGGCACTATGTTATCAAATATTCAACATGATGGAGAATATCATGAATTAACTCTCCCAAAAGTTTAAGCCATTAGGTGAGCGCATTGGAATGACATTATTATATCTCTAACCTTGCCTTTTCAATTAACAGTCATTTGAGCTTGCGGCATGGACAGTGCACAAGCCCCTTTGTACCATATGTTGAAACTCAATTTTTACTAGAAAAATGGTGGTTGCGAGGATCAAACTGCTGACCACTTGTTCATACAAGAACAAGATTAGATACCATTTATTAGGTTTGAGAAGAAAGCATGTGGAAGCCATGACCTTAGTCCAACAAGGCCAATATTATTCGTAGTGGTAAATGAGAAAAGCTGTAAGCGACCTTTATGAAGTGAAGGCTTTGGTATCATGTAAAGAACCAACTCTCCCGAGCACTAGAGTTATTAGGTGAAGGGACATAAATGGCTTCATTATTATTTAACAGGGAACTTTGTTTTGATATTACAGTGGTCTTATTGAGAAATTGGCAAATAGTTTTCAGCTTTCTTTTTCTTTTCGTAATTTTATATAGGATGATTTGATGCTTTCTGTTCTCCATGTACTTTCTTCGATTCAATCTTTCCTACGGAAAAACTGGGGCTCCATAAAATTTTAAGAAAGCAAACTAACATGCACAGCGTTTCTCAAATTACATCATGAAAAAGCACCAAAACATACATAAATTACTTATAAGTAGGCAAGAGTTTATATCTTTAATATGCATACCAAATGAAATGGTCTGTGCATAGTCATGTAAGAGTCTGCCGAGCATGCATGCATATACAAGACAAGAACTAGCATAACAATATGACAACATCACTTTACAATCCACAAGTTTGTATTTATAGGGAAAAAACCTTAATTTGGTGAATTTCCATTGAGAATGAGCTCTCGAAAAGGAGAGCAGGAAGAAAAACAGCTAACAGAAGGTCTGGATCAATCTTTGACCCTGCATATTAAAAATATCAACCTTCAGTTAATCTTAATCATGTCAAAGCTACTTAAGTTGAAACATTTTCTAAATAGGTAGTCTATACGCGTGTTCCAAAGCTGTGCAACTAAACGCCTGGTCCTTGCTTTCTTTATTTGGTAAGTACATAATTTTCATCATAATAAGAAACACTTACAAAGACGAATTCCAGTCCCAATCTTTCCCAGCCGATGATGAGTACCATATTCTGTTCAAAAACCCATAATTAATCAGTCAAGTTACATACAGTTTATATATATATATATAAATGGAAAACAGTGTAAATTGTATGTAAATGCAAAAAAGCATTAAATGAGAAAAACCATTGGACCCTGTTATAAGAGCAAAAGTATAAAAAACATAGAGTCTATCCATCAGCAGTTACATAGTTTGATAGCAAATAGTTTTCCATCTATATCAAACCTAGGAAACACCACATACTTTCAAGAATATTTTCTATTTCCAGGATTCGAACTGGGAAGCACAACACTTTCCAACAATAGGAAAGTTTAAAGCTATTAATAGACCCAAGTGGTATCTAACGAAACAAAGAATGAAGGAAATTATTAACAAAAAAAGGATATCAGCATTGAAAAGCTTCAAATTAAATACTTTCTGCAGATCTGAAACCAAAGACAACCTTTCTAACTCTTCAAGTCTGCTTGGGAAAGCTGTCATCCCAAGGTAGCAAAATGTTATTGGGCTTATGTATGCTAGCAAAGATTGTTTGGAATATAACTAGTTGAAAAACTTTCAGTAAATTAAGAAAAGATTCACCAAAAATCACTTGTCTGGCCTATGTTGGACTCTTTAATTATCACTCTGCATGATTTCTGTTAATAACATGATACTGATATACATATAAGCTTACACTGTCCTTTCTTTCTTTCTTTATTTTGAATTCAACAAATACATATATTGATTGTCTGAAACATGTCTTATTTATGCACTTGTCCTTGATTTGAATTTCAAAACTCTAATCTTTTTGACTGACTTAAAAGTTAGAAAGAGAATATCATCTTAGCCCATCCCTGCAACAAATATATATGGAAAAAACTATACAAATAGAGGATTTGCACTATAAGAAGCTCCAAAAGATTAAACAAAGATTGCATAGAGAATCAATAAAATAAAGAAGTTCCACTATAAACTACTTATTTCCTTTACATATACTTTCTTACAAAAGAATAAATTATTTATAGAAAGAGGATATATTCTCTTTGAAGTTCCACGGTAAACTAGTTATTTCCTTTACTTGTACTTTCTTACAAAAGAATAAATTAGTCATAGAAAGGGGAAATATTCTCTTTCCCCTAGCCAACCATGATGAAAAACACTATGACTGCATGATCCTGGGGCATAGGACCAGAAGTTCAAAGTAGAATTAAATAAAATTGAAATTCTCTATTATGGATTGAGAATTTCATATGGATTATATTCTAAACCATAATTGAAAATCAAAAGTACCTTATGCTTAAACATGATCTTCACTACAACCCAAAAAAACAAAATCAAGTGAAAACCACAACAATCAATATATTTTTTATACTACCAAAAGTATTTTCTCACCCTTCTTTATGGGTAAGGAACTAATCATTTCGGTTGTATGGTCTCCCAACAAGTGTCAGTGTCAGGAATAGAACTTTTGACCTTTCGGTCTTCAATCCTGAGGATCTAGTAAGATCTTACACCAATAGACTAACACTTTGTTGGTCCCACAGCAATCAATATCAATATAACATCAAATATAATCCAACGATACGCGGTTGAAAAAAAACTCAAGTGGGTAACCAAAAAAGAAAGAAAGAAGCAAAACGAATAAAAGGGTGACCTAAAGATCCAAGACCAATTCCAACGACGAGAAGGGCAACAGTATAAGGAATTCTGGTCCCACGGAGAAGGTGTCTGCAAGCTATTCCAATAGCCAGACTAAGACCAAAGAAGATAACAGCATCAGAAGGAGTCCCATCATTTTCATAAGAAACAGAATCAGAAATTGAAACTGGGAGAGGTTGTTCTTGCTCCATGATTCTGTATCTAATCAGTGATCCAGCCACTGCTTCCATTGGAATGGGAATAGTAGTAGAAACTGAAAGGGGTTTTGTAACAGTTGTTGTTGTTATTGTTATGAGGTTGGTTCAGGTGATTTTATTGTGAGTCAAGAAGTAGTAGAGAGAATAAAACATGTCACATGTATAAGGTACAAAGTAAATATGCAGACAAAAATGCACTGTGAGTGACAATGTCGTTGACCATCTTAAATATTCGGTATTAAAGTTTTTTTTCATATTTCTAAGATTACGCATATATTTATTTTATAGTAAATACTTTTTTCAATTCATGGGAAAAATATCTACTAGGAGAGTTAGCCTCATATACATGTAGATGTTTCCGACTCGAAGGATTGCCTCCAGTGCAAGGATACCTATGAGAAACAAAAAGAAAATACTTCTTTCACTTCAAAAAATTTAGATGTAGGTTAAATTAGTTTTTTTTGTCAAATTAGTCCTTATTAGGATCTGCTGCGAGAGTAGCCTCATATACATGTAGATGTTTCCGACTCGAATGATTGCCTCTAGTGCAAGGATACCTGTGAGAAACAAAAAAAAATACTTCTTTCACTTCAAAAAATTTAGATGTAGGTTAAATTAGTTTTTTTTGTCAAATTAGCCTCACACTATTATCTACCATTTATTTGTGTTACTTTTTTTGAAAAGTCAACAATAATTAAACATCAATGGTAGATGATACAATAATAGTGTATAAATCTTGTATACTGTCAATGCATACATCCTTTTCTCTTATAAAATATGCTAAAAATAATTAATTTACTACCTTTTCAAAAGTTTGGGAACCATTTTTTATTTTGAAGATCAAATTAGTAAAGTTGAAAATCATATGGGACCCAAAAGAGTATGTAATCTTTATTTTATGTGTAATATTTTCCTTAAATAAGAAATGACTACTAGTATTATAGAGGAAAATATAGCAAAGTTTCATACTTGTTTAAGTCAAAGATAAAAAATTCATGATATTTAATGAAATTTGGTAAATTCCACTTAACTATGTTTTAAGGGTCTTTCTTTATTTATATTTATGTAGGTTGCTTTTACTTAATTTAACTTTTAATTTTGTAAGGTTTAAATTTATTAGATGCACTTTTTTATTTGATTTGAATGTGTATGGCTATATGTATTATGCAAGACACACTATTCATAAATATATTATTCTCCTCTATCATAAACTTGGAATTCATAAGTATTTAGTAATTATATAACATTGATTTTTAGTAATGTGAACCAAAGTATTTGTACAAAAATACACATTTTATATTATTTTGCACAACTTAAGTGTTAAGGTCGGCGTAGTTGTAACTTATAGGGTGTGTTTGGTTTCAAGAAATATTTTCTATTTCTATTTCCTATTTTCATTTTTAAGAAACAATTTTCATTTCCATGTTTTCATTTCCTGAAAATATGTTTGTTATTATCATTTTCATTTTCATAACTATGCACTCTAAACTTTATAAACAAGGATAATTACTCTTGCAAAATGAATCCAATTCTAAATTCTAATCACTAAAGTAGTCAAACCAATAATTTTATAGAATGTCTACATATTTGATACTTACATTTTTTTCCAATATATTTTATGTCAATAATACGTTGAACATTTTTAGTTGTTGGACTTGGTCATTTGCTATTATTACAAAAGCGTGCGAAAAGTCATAATGAGCATAATGCAGTTGCAGATGCTCTCCAAAAAAGGTAAAGTTAAAATAAATTACTTACGTACAAGTGTTATACTATTTAATTAAGGTTGCAGTAACATCAAAAAGCGTCAAATTTCATCCCTAAATCATATATTATCATAATCATCATCGAACTATTTCAACAATATCATAAGAGAGACGAATAAAAATTATTACGTTGAGAGATAAAGAAATAAATTTTATTATGAAGATGTGTCATAGTAAGGACAAGGGATGCCCTCATCAATTGATTTCAGCATTTTGTTGATTAGTGAAGAGAGTAATTGAAAATAATATTCCCCTCCTTCCATATCTTTTGATGTTTAACGTTATGCACATATTTTCAAAAAATATTAAATGAAGTAAAAATTCAATAAAATTTGACTAAAATAGTCACATTTAATACACGTAAAAAACTGGATTAAAAATGAAATGAAGAAACATGTGGAGAAAATATTAGTAATAAATAAGGGTATAATTGGAAAGTAAAATATAAATGTATATTGGGTTTCCAAAACATCAAAAGATTTGGAATAACATGAAAATGTTAAAACATCAAAAGATATAGTTCGAATGGAGTAATAAAAGTCTTAAAATTTTCAGCAAAATGTCATTGTCTTATAATTGAAAATATTGGAAATGATATTTTTTCATTTTCAAAATTTCCGGAAATGAAGCTCATGTTTTCAAAAATATAAAAGGAAAACAACACAACAAACATGTTTTCACCCTCATTTTCTGATTTCATTGAAAATGAAAACAGAAAATGGTCAAAGCAAACACACCTAATTATTCATTTTTTTGTTTTCATTTTCCATGAATTAGTTGTGGTTAGTTTTTAGTTTTTAATTTTATTTTTAGGTATAAGATATGATTAAATAGATACCTAAGTGCTTATATCTTATATCATTAAACTTGTAAATCATGATACATTTTAAAAGTGATTTAGATTGAAATATATGAGTAAAATAAAATATTTCTTTCAGTGGTTTACCTCATTATGAATCATCTTTTAAAGTGATTTATGGTGAATTATCAAATAAAATGTTGTTATAATAGCAAAGTGATTTACCTCATTATAATTATGATATTGAATACATTAATGAAAATATAATTTAGTAGCTAATTATCTCATTAGAATACAAGAAATTTACTAATGTTTTTGTTAAAGATGACATATTTCTGAAATAATAAAAAATAACATAAGAATGAGTTGAATTGTAATTATTAATTTTGACTAAAATTAAAACTTGGAACTGGTTAAAAATTTATTTAAACACTAGTTTAGAAATTAAGGCAATTGGATTAAATATTATTAAATAAATGTGTAACGTCCCGAAAATTACGCCAACAATATTGCCAAAAAATGGGTAAAAAAAATTTTGCATTGTAAAACTCCTCCATTTACATTTGATTCCTTTTCGAGACATCACGTTAAGTAACCTAAATTGCAGAAAATACAACAATAGTTACATAATGGTAAGGGTGGAAGTAGGCCAAGTTAGGCTCTGCCTTAAACAGGCCCAGCCTATATAGCATATAGGAGCTTGGGTCTGGCCTATTAGCTTGTTTAAAAAAAATTCAAAGCCTAGGTCTGACATGTTTAAAAGTCTGGTATGGTCTGTTAGTCTGTTTAAATGCCTATTATACTATATGCTCATGAAATAGGCTATTATGTCTACATTTTAATGGGCTTATAGACTTATTTTTAGTTAGGTCAATCTAATTCTAATAATTAAATTATATTTTTATATACATTTTTACATTAATATTACATATATAATAATATTACTTATATTAAAATAGTATAATTTTAACATTCTCATATAATATAACTAAATAGGCCGGTCTGTTAGACTTAATAGGCCTTTTAGGTGACCTAAAGTCTGGCTTGTTAAGCTAAATATGCTTTTTAGAAAGCCTGATTCTAGCATGTTCGTGAAAAAAGTCTGGCCTGATCTAGCCTATTATAGGCTAGGTAATAGGCGGCATGGCCTGTTTCCACTTTTACCTAATGGTAACCAAAAGCCACTTAATATATCGTGAAATAATTCTTTATTGAAAATGATAGAAAATGTTTATACAAAACTAAAGACGGAAATACAATCTTTGTCTGAACTGAAAACATATACAATATAAATCATCACCTTAAAAGTACCCTATACGGATACTCGTCTCAAGAGCAAAATCGAAATGGAAATGGCTGCTAGTGACTAGCTCTAGTGTTAGAGGGTGTGCTAGGTCACTCGTTGGGGTCCTCCTCTGTCTCAGAATCGGAGGAAATGTCTACCACCTCAATGGAGTCTTCTATACAAACTAAGTCCACACAATCTTCCTCTTCGGCTTCTAGCTTCTCCTCTTCAACCTCCATCTCCTCTTCCTGGTCATTGGACGCACCTTGCGACTTACCTCCCACTCTCGCATCTGCCTGAAGAACGGGCAGCATCCGTCGAGCAGCTCTCCTCCCTGATAGGGAATTGAGCACGTCGTCCCAACTCTGTATCCTAGTAGATGGCCCTACAGTAGTAGGTCTATGAGGAATCACAGACTGGACGGATGGGGCAATAGGTGCTAGTCTCCGAGCAGGTAAAGTGAAAGAAGCCTCCAAGTCCGCATGATGTGAGGGAAAGCGCATCGTAGAACCATTACAAACCATCTCTAGCTCTAAGGCACAAGAGCCTGTGTACGTGTATTGATGTCTGTCACTGCTCTATGTCCCTTCCTGGGATATCAAGAATCGATAGCTCTGAATCCTCGCGGTACGATCCATCTAAATGAGAACACGAACCAAAGACAAGCAGAAATAAAAGAGAGTAAGACATCTAATGAATATTATTCATTGACGGCGTGGAATTACATGAAATATCACATTCAGACAGACACACATAATATACACAATATATAGCTCATACATAAATGCATAATGATGAATAATGTTACAACTTAGATCATGAGGATCAATATCCACGATCTTAATGTATGAATGGTATGCTTATTTCATCCATCCTTACACCAATATTCTCCCAATAAACTATTCGTAAATAACTAAGAGTACAGGTACAATAACAAGTCGATTTGAACGCACCAAAAATTATTCATCGCAATGATATATGATCGATCTGTTACGAAGAACTGTCCATTTCAGGACGGTGTCCTATCAAACACTTTTTGGGCATCCCTCTCATTGATCTTGATTACAAAGAGGGGTTGTCAGAGATCGTCTAGTTTGGGCTGTGAGAACTGTCCAATCCAACAGAATACCTCATCCAGGAATATAAAGGACTCGTCTCACCTAGACTCACCCTCAAGACTTTGCTGACGAATCACAGCCATCATCGTCCCTCTCAACATCGTGGGGCTCATTCGTCTACCGTAAATTTCCTCTCTACTACTTCGTTATTCATAATGAGTATACACACTAACCGAGGTAATTTCCCGATCTTATGTTATCATGTAATATAGGAATAACATCCCTACCACTATGAACCATTGTTGAATTATCCTGGACGACCATATGGTCAAGCCTCTTACGGTCAGACGACCTCACTGCGTGGTACCATGTAATCCTTTTTAGGCATCGCCTTGCTCGCCCTTTTGGGCCACCAGATTGAAAATCTCCGTTGTTATCGATCCCTACGTGTTTTAGTTTCTCAAGTGATGTTCCTTCATGGATAACAACCAAAATACTTGATATTTTAATCTATCATAGGGCGTACAACTTAAGAAATCATCCATACTTAATCCAGGCACACAATCATTTGGTTAAGTACGGGTTTCTAAATAAAAACAAATATAGCTCCCAACTTTTGAGGTAGTTGGGAGATCCGGGTGTCATATTCGGACACCACTATATCACGATGTATTCTACCTCACCTTGGGTTGTAGCGTAGTTGATCTCCTTTACGTGAATGGGTAGGTTGTCCGACTTCGAACGCCTCGAACCTAAACACAAAAACCAATTAGTGATTTACGAGTTAAATCGTTTTCCTACTATTTTAAGATAAAGACATCATGTTAATCTATTTTAAGAACATCCGAGACTTTCATCCATCCGATCCAAGATTCATATTCTTGAACCATCCTTTATCCTCGAAAGTCTCATTCACGATTCCTATTGTGTTCGTGATCATTTTAACACCTTCTTCACAAGTGTTGATCTCATGCTCAAAACAACATTTTTAAATCAAGGTAACCTTGATTTCATAAAAATCAACAACATGCATATTTTTAAACACTAAAACAGCCCCATGCATGAACTGTATTTCATGGTTTCAAAACGATGATTTCTAAATTCACGAAAACCCAATTTTTGATTTCTTGGTTAAAACAAGAGTTAGGAAGATTATTAGAAAATTTTGACGGTTGAAAACATTCGTAACAGCGTATAAACATCATACTAAAATTTCGTAAACAACTAACGGTTAGATTCCAAGAGATGAAGAACGAAAGGGGTGAGAGCTTACCTTTGAGTTTTTTGAGAATCCAAATGAAGAAGAAGAAGAGTGAAATGAAATGCCAAGGGTTTTCTAACTAGAGAGGGCTCTTTAAAAAGGAAAGGAATCAGATTTAGAGAGGGAAAACCAAATGTTGTCAAGAGTAAATGGTGTAATGGGTAGATGAAGGGTTTAAGGGGTTTTGTGTAATAGATGAGTATTTTTGTTTGCTTGACAAATAAGGTTCACTCGTGAAAGTGAAGTGACTTCATCGGTGAAACATTCACGACTAAACCATGTCCGAGTATTGTCAGCTAATACTCAGCTGGAAATTAAAATCTTCTGATTTCAATTTACGGTTAGAATTTCGAAATACCAAATTCAAAGTGAAAAATATTTAGAAATGTGTCATGAACAAACTTGATATCTATCTTGACTTGAAATAATATTTCAAAGCCAATGGCGCATTCAGAATTCAATTCCGAGCTATGGAACTCAAAAACACGTTATTGGGCCGAATTCGGGCAAATTTTGGTCCGACAGCAATCCAAAAATTTTCCGTCACGTAAAATTATGAAAATTTACCATAAAATAGGAATTCATAAAACAAGACTAATATTCAACTATGGCGTAACCTAAATCATTACCGATTAATTTCCAAAATTATTTTTTTGTTAATCTAAATAATTAATAAAATATATATCGAAATTTCACGGTGTTACAAGAAGAGTTTTTCATATGATTGAAAAATATTTGAGAAAAGCCTTGATATGACAATGCAAAACTCCCCACGTTAGAAATGTAATTTAAATATAGAAATTTAATTAAATGGAGTTAAGAGATAGAACGTTAATACATATTTTATAATGGTTCACCCAATATCGTAAGTTATATTTAATTTTTTGGCAATACCAAGATTCCACTATAGTCTAACACTCATTACAATGACAAATATTACTTTTAGATCTAGCATCTTGAGGCTTAACAACTCGAATATTATCTACCCACCTAAGTCTTTAGGCTAAACACTAAACAATGGTTTGTATTAAAAATAGTTAGAATTTTACATATCTTACAATCAAACAAACAAAGTGGAATAAATATGAAATAGAAACACAGGGAATTCATTGACAAATAATTGAATATAAATACTCAATTTAACTTGGTGTTATTTAATATAAGTGATGAATATAATGTTGGAAATAAAGAGGAACTTTTAATGAGTTTCACATTATTTTCTCTTGTTATCTAATGTTATATTTTGTTCTTCAATTCTAAGCTAAATTTGCAGTGGATTTGTCTGTGTTGTTGTGAAAGATGGACTTTTGTGGACACTAGAAGAAGCTAAGGAAAGCTTTCAAGGGGTGACTGCCAGTAGCCAGTTCATACAGTAGTTTTTGTGTCTTGTACGCCATACTTAGTTCTATGCGATTCGTCAATTCTCATATTATTACGAAAACTTTTTTATATGGAATCCCGATGCTTTAAACCGTATACATAATTAGTAGACTAAATTAGAGAATTATATACCTATTTTTTATGAATTCCTTAATCCTTAGTGTTTGCTCAGCATTTCACTAGTTTCTCTACTAAATATAGAATTTTTCCTGTTTTTTAATGGTTGTTGGTCTGAGATTTGATGTGGCGATGACTTGGTAGATAGAGTAAGGTGCTATAAAGTTAAAAGGAGACAATTCTTACACATTTCAAGTTTGTAATTCATTTTTGATGAAACTTCTCATTCACCTATTATTCATATTTTATACTTCTAAAGTATATTTTTACGTAAGAGTAAACATTCATTTCAGTTTTTTATATTTTTTGACCTTACCATTTTAGTCCCTCAAAAATTAAAAAAAACTAAAATGATTCTAAATTTTTTTAAATGGTGCTCATTTAATTATTTTTAAGGTCAAATTAGTTTATATCATATGTTGTAAAACATGCTAAAATAACTAATTTGACCACAATTTAAAATTTTTAGAGACTATTTGGGTTTTCCAATTTTTGAAGGGTCAAATAAATAAGATTGAAAATTATAAGGAACTAAAATACATATTTAATCTAAAATAAATTGGCCTATATTAATGTTATTTTAAAATAAAAAGAAATAAACATTCATGAAGTTCATTTATAAAAAAATATAAAGGTTCACAAACTATTTCACATTATACAACTCACTATGCCAACTATGAAACAACTTATTAGAAACATAAGATAATCAATTCGAAATGTCACGAAATCTCTCGCGCTTCGGGGATGCCCTTAGCACCTAGGAACATATACTAAGGTATATGCGCGACTCGTTCAAATTTATAGACTAAAATAAAGAAAATAAAACAATTGATTCCGGTATTGGTGAGGTGGTCGATTAAAATTACAGATATTGTAGATGATTACAGCTGTATAGGCAGATTCTACATAAGAGAATAAGAATATAATTCCCCATCAACAATAACAAAGATAAAGTAGATTCTAGAGTGATTCTAATTCTAAGCAAAATAAAAATCTAAAAAGTGTTTACGGCCATAAAGCTAGATATTCATTCTTGTTTGTAGCTATCTAACTATTCACTTACGAAAGTCTTCATCGTTTTTTAGAAGAGTATAAAATCTTTGCTATATTAATATAAAGACTTATATACATATATTATATAAATTATCATTCATTTGTATTATTTTTTTCAAAAAATAAACGATAATTAAATATAAATGGTAAATGATACAATAACAACAGTTTATAACATTCATAAATTGTTAGTACACATATTTTTTTCCTATTCAGAAACCATCTTTTTTATGATCAACCGGGTGATGCATAAAGACCATAACTATTGTTTCTATTTTTTTATTAAATATATGCAGATGGATTTACAGAATGGTTTTTTCACATATCATTCTTCATTACAACTCATTGGATAAAACTAATATTGCAATCCCCCCTGAATTAAATCATATAAACTTGCTGGGTGCATAAGGTTGTACGTTTTCCTTTCAATGCAATAGAATGTTGGGAATAAAGTAAACTTCCAAATCACTCCTCACACAGGAATCCTTGATGGGCTTAGAAAATATTAAATACTAATGGATTCTGATGAAAAATCATCTATCAATTTATATAAATTTATTTAAATTATATTTTAAGTTATTCAATTCAACCATATACAAGTTTAATGGATGAATTTCAATCCACTAACAAATTTATTTTCATGAATTTAGGTGGAAATAGTGATGCTAGACATTCAAACCGGTTGTAAAAGATGTTGCTGTTATGAGGTTGCTTCAGGTGATTTTAATGTTTGGGTCAACAAGTAGTAGAGAGAATCAAACATGTCAGATGTACAAGGTACAAAGTAAATATGCTTGAGAAAGAGATAGAGATTTCAGATTTATGTGTAGTGGTACAGGACAAAAAGGCAGGGTGAGTGACAATCACGTTGACTATCCGAAATATTCAATATTAGTTTTTTTTTAATATTTGTAACATTATGCAGATATTTATTTTATGTGTGATATTTTCCTTAAATATGAAATGAGTAGGAGTATTATGGAGGAAAATGTAGCAAAGATGAGTAGGAGTATTATGGAGGAAAACATAGAGCACAGTTTCACGCTTGTTTAAGTCAAAGATTAAAAAATATATATAATATATTTAATGGAATTAGGTAAGTTCCACTTAGCTATGTTTTACTTGAAGTACTTCAGCAGATTCTTATTTATATATATTGCTTCTACTTAATTTAACTTTTGATTTATAATTCTAATTTTATAAGGCTTAAATTTATTAAATGTACTTTTTTTTACTTGATTTGAATGTGTATGACTATATGTATTCTGCGAGACACAATATGGATGTTTAATCATCCATTATTAACTTGGAATTCATAAGTATTTATTCAAAGTTTAAAATCTAGGTAACATAATGTTATTTACGTTATCAGCATATTATTTATCATTCATTTGAATTACTTTTGTTTGAGAGTCAATGATGATGAACACATGAATGATAGATAATTTAATGTAAAAAATACTTGCATTATCAGTGTATACATATTAAACTCATTTATTAATTGTATAATATATATTTTTGGTTTCCCACATGTATTCTCGCACTAGAGGCAATCTTGTCCGAGCTGGGAACATCCATAGGTATGTGAGGCTAACTCTCCCAGTGGGTATTTTTTTCTTCCACAAGACTCAAACCTGAGACCTTACTTAAAGGAAATCAAACATATATCACTTGAACCAATAGCGTTTGTACATATATCACTTGAACCAATAGCGTTTGTCATTATATAATAAATATATATATATATATATATATATATATATATGATGTGATGTGTTCTAACATTTTAACCTATTAAATTATTTAGAGATTATATGAGAACTCTTCTAATTTAGTGTTTCTCTTGAATCATCACATTTATTTTTAAACCAAAATATTTATACAAAAATTAACATTTTATATTATTTTGCACAACTTAAATCTAAGGGCATAGTTGTAAAGTTAATTATTCTCAATAAATTAAAAAACAAATGTCACTTCCCCAAACAAACAGAGA
The DNA here is from genome assembly GCF_001865875.1 of Lupinus angustifolius. NCBI lineage: Eukaryota > Viridiplantae > Streptophyta > Magnoliopsida > Fabales > Fabaceae > Lupinus > Lupinus angustifolius. Next base: position 29,230,364 of record NC_032009.1, read on the forward strand.
AGGTTCATTTTGTTTGGTTTTCATTTTCCAGGTTTTCAATTTTTAATTTTACTATAGGTATAAGATATTATTAGATAGAGTTATAAGTTCTTATATCTTATATCATTGAATTTGTAAATCATGATACATCTTTTAAAAGTAATTTAGATTGAGATGAATGGGTAAAATAAAGTATTCTCTTGATTATCGATTAGGTATCAATTAAGGTGGATTAATTGATTACACTATCGATCAAGTGAGTCATAATTGTTATGAAACTAATTTTTACGCTAGATAATCGATCACAACTTGTTCTTAATTGATTACAAGTTGTTGAAACATGATAATTGTTTATGATTTAGTGTTAATTGATTAACGTATGCCTTTAGCTGAAAAATAACTATTTTTGAGAGTTGGAAGCTTCACACAATTCATATTATCAATTTGCAATTTCTTTTCATGATTATTAAGTTTTAACAATTTTTAAAAAGTAACCAATTTAGAGAAAATAAGAGAGAAATCCTATTCATAGAATTCTATTCATTTCCATAGTTGCATATACCCCCATTCTCTCTAACCTACAAGATCATGATTGTTCGACTTACTGATTAAGAATTGTTAGAGATTGATTTTATTTTGATTTCCATTTTAATTCTACACAATCAAGGCGCAATTCGTTCAGTGCAAACCATATCAAGAAGAAAAAAAATCAAGTTTGATTATGATTTTACAAAATTAAAAAGTTAGTGGTTAGAAATAGACATCATATACCTACGATGGGACTGGTTTAATTTAATAAAAGGAAAAAAATAATTAGTAAATTTGATTGTAAATCAAGTTTTTATCCAATAAAATTAGTAGAAGGAAATAAAAATATATAGCGATTTTAGTGTATTTGAAAGATTATGTAAGTAAAACGTATTAGCAATGAGATTTCATAATAGTTCCAATATATTTCAAAAGTATATACCTTTTATGGATAATAATATATAAATGTCCAAGATAGTGGGAAATTGGATTCAAGATAATAATATATAAAATATAACAAAATAAAAAAACTTCTGCAACATTTGCCTAAATTAGTTATACCTATGGATGCTAATTGTAGATGAATTATTAATACATGTGCATCATCAATGACTGGGGAACAACATTATACTCTGAGAACAAGAAGAATGAAGAGTTTATAAGTAAATATTGTAGTAGAAAATTAAATGAGAGTGAAAGCAAATGTCATATTCCATGGAAGGAGTTTCTAGCGATAATAAAATCTATAGAGAAAATTGAATTCTTTTTTTGTAAATTATCAAATAAAATGTTGCTATAATGGCAAAGTGATTTACCTCATTATGAGTGAATACAATAATGGAAAATATGATTTAGTAGTAGTTTATCTCACTATAATACAATAAATTTACTAATATTTTCTTTAAAGATAACATATTTTTCGGAAAAAATCAAAAGTAACACAATATTTGAGGCAGCACACGCGAGAATCTTAGATCTACATTTCACTTCTTGTAATATAATTTCTACGATTATTGTAGTTTTCCCCGTTCCGGGAGGTCTATGTAGCAAAACACATTCTTCAATGATAGAGCTTTTGAAATTGCATCTTTTTTGGGATAAAAATAAAAATCCATAACATTGTGAATACAAGGCAGATGTGCAAAGCAAAAAAATGATATACTCATGCTGAAATACCACTATTACAATAACATGTACATTTTGTATTGGTTAATTGATATCCTAAAACCATACAAAATAAGCCACCAACATACTAAAACCACTTGAATTTGATTTATGGTATTTAAGAAAATTCAAACCTTTTATTAAAATTTGTAGTTTCAAACCTTTTAAAGTAACAAATTTAATAATTAATGAGTGGAACCAGAAGTATAATGATTTTCAAGTCATGAATGAAATGACATACAAATAAAGGTTTTCATTTTTGAAGTTACAAAAACTAAAATAATGAGTTCTTCACTTCAATACATTAAAGTCATAAAAGTGCATTAATGAACTTATATACTATTTACATTTGAAGTTCCATCTATACTGTCAGTCCATCTCAAAAAATACAATTTTTTAGCAAAAGATTTGGAACTAAAAATGTCAAGTTATCTTAAAAGGCAAAATGGAAAATATTGAACACTAAAAATATTGTTGCATGTTGCAAGCTGCTTTATGACAAAAGAGGTGAATAATATTTGAAGAAAAAAAGTGAAGTAATTGAGAAGTAAAACAAGATATGAAAAGATATAATGTGGAATGAATATTTTAAAATCAATATAATGTAAGTTAACTAAATGCCCTTAAAATGAAGTTGTGTGAATGTCGCGCCCCGATTTTCAGCTGTACGATCTCTTTCAGAGTCGCCACCATGTCTTGTGTGATTAAAACACGGAAAACTCAATTTAAGCCCAAATTGGATAAAATGATCTTTTATATCATAGTTATGAGTTCGGGAGTCGATTATGGATCGATGAATGTATTAACATCCTATCCGCTCTTTGTTAAACGGTACCCAACTAATTACATGAATTAAATTTACCATTGATTTATTATATTAAATTGTTTAAATATTTATTTTTTATTTTTGTGTATGACAAGAATTAATTTTGCTCTTACGTATCCCTAAATGCTTTAGGGAATCAAGAATACATAGTTCTAATAGAAATTTGTTTATTGGTTTGTTTTGATTTTAACTTTATAATAAATTACTTAAATTTGATTGGAAGGGGAATTGATAGGTGAAAAGTTGACATTGATCGCTTACCCCTTTTCACTTCAGTAAATAACAGAGACAATACTAATACTACAAGAAAAGATCCTATCAACACACTAAATGGCTCATGTCTAAATTAATGCTTAAGCCCATCCACTTGCTACTCTAAATGGCTCATGCCAAAAATAAGACACCAAAACATGTATGAACCTGGAGTTATCTCAGTTTTTTTAATATTCGCCACCATCTCCGCCATAGGAATCAATAGGTCCATTTACTATTTATAAACCTTCAATTTTCTCTTCTATTAGATCTTTACCATTCTTAGGTTTTCACCTTTGAAATCAAATCACGAAGTTCATTCTTCATGAAACCTTCATCCTCATTCCTCTGATCTTTCACCTTTCATCGTATTATGCGATCATTTTGTAATTCAATGCGTTGTTTGTGACTTGGTGCTTCTATTCTTCTATAATATGTGCAAAATAAGCAAAAGAGAAGAGGACAAATTCAGTTGAGGATAGAGAAAATGAAATGAAATTAGTTACATCAACATGACATATGGCTGAAGATCCTGAGGTAGAAAGATTGAGAAGCAACAAACGGGTCAGGAAAAAGAATATAGAATGAAAGGATTATGTGATGATTGGGGCATGAAAATGATGAAGATAATCTTCTCTCTCTTTCAGTTTATTCTTCCACTCACTAAATCTTCTTCTTCTATACAATCACTTTAACTTTTCTGCTAATAATATACTAAGCCATGAACCCCTACTATTTCATGAGCTATAGCTTTTATGTACCCTTTTTCTACTGAATGACATGATCCTTTTTCCTTGATTCAACTTTTCATTTTCTACCTTGTTCCAATTGATGCTTTCATTGAGCTTCCATGGCGGAGAACACCAGATTGAAGGATTTATAAGCCATAGTGACGTTTTACTCTAATGAGCTTCATAGATTGACTCAAACAATGGATGCTAGATTCAACGAGCATAATGATCGAATGGATCAAATCCAACGACCACTGCAACAAATTCTGCTCAATACTTCTCCTGTTGGTGGAAGTCAATCGAACTCAGGTACATCTCTTGTTGCTTCCGAGCATGCAGTTCTCCCAGTGAAGTTCATTTCCCTCAGATTTCCTCATTTTGATGGTTCTACACTAGTTTTGGAGTGGATTTTTAAGGTTGAGAATTTTTTTAACTATCACAATACACCTGATGTCTCTCGAGTTGATATTGTTGCAATGCATTTTGATAAAGATGTCATACCATGGTTTCAAATGCTGCATCGTATTTCGGTGATTAATACCTGGATTGACCTGACATGGGCCTTGGAGTCACAATTTGGGCCTTCTCCATATGATTGTCCAATGGCAGAGTTGTTCAAGTTAACTCAATCATATTCTCTCTCTGAATACTACCTTAAGTTTATGGCATTGGAAAATATATCTATAGGTTTGAATGATGAGGCACTATTGAATTTCTTTATTGGGGGATTACATAAGGAAATTAGACGGGATGTCGTGGCTATGGCTCCGCTTTCCTTGCTGCGTGTAGTAGCTTTAGCAAGACTATATGAGGAGCGATATACACCCGTGACTAAAGCAAGTAACTCCAATTACACCCATAAATATTCCCCAATTACTCCTCACACTTCTTCCACTCTTAATTCCAATGTTGGGGCACAAAAGTTCTGGGTTGTTATCTACTCATGTGGGCCTTCCCTTGCTCAATCCAACAGTTAAGAAGATTAGCCCTGCTGAAATGCAATTCCGCAGATAAAAAGGGTTATGCTAATGTTGTGATGATAAGTTTACCTTTAATCACAAATGTCCTAATAGACAAATGTTATTCTTGCAATTGGAGGAAGGGAATGAGGACAGTTTAGCACCTGAGGTGCACAATGGGGAGACAAAGGATGAACTTATTACTGGCCATCATTTGTCATTAAATGCACTAAAAGGTGGGTTGGATGTTGGTACTATGAGATTATTGTTCTAGTTGATTGTGGAAGCTCTAATAATTTCCTTCAACCCATAGTGGCTAAGTTTCTCAAATTGCCCATTGAAACGGATCCTAGATTCAAAGTTATGGTACGCAATGGCAATTACATGAATGTTGAAGGGTTAATACAACATCTCAATGTACATGTTCATGGGAACTCATTCCAATTACCTGTTTTCTCCTGCTCATTTGTGGGGATGATCTCATATTAAGAGCTAGCTGGTTGAAAACTATTGGTCCTCACCTTGCAGATTATGAAGCATTGTAGTTGAAATTTATGTGGAAGGGCGAGTTCACATCTCTCAAAGGGGATTTGGATCTCACTCCTGTCCATGCTGAACTTCATCACATCAGAAGATTGGTGTACACAAAGTCCACTGCTGAAGTTTACAGCACACACTTATTGGAACATGACTGCAATGATCATACTTTGAAGCAATTTCCTGAAGATATGGATCCTAAGTTAGCAATGTTACTACAAAAGTACAGTGAGGTGTTTCCCACTCTTGTTTCACTTCCCTCATCTAAGTCTCATGACCATTATATTCCATTGTTGCAAGGCTCTAACCTTGTTAAGGTAAAACCTTACAGGTATCCTCACAGTCAGAAAGAGGAATTGAAAGATTGGTCAGTGAGATGTTGACTCAAGAAATCATTCAACCAAGCAAGAGCCTTTTTTCCTCTCCAATCATCTTGGTTAAAAAGAAGGATGGTTCATGGAGAGCGTTTACGGATTATAGAGCTCTAAACACAATTAACATCAAAGACTCTTTTCCAATTCCAACTATAGATGAACTCATTGATGAATTGTTTGGTGCATGTTTTTTCTCCAAGTTAGATCTCAGATCAGGCTATCACCAAATTTTGCTAACCCTTCAGACAGATTCTAGACCGCATTCAGAGCTCATCAAGGTCACCATGAATGATTAGTCATGCCATTTGGCTTGACCAATGCACCATCTACATTTCAGAGTCTCATGAATGACATTTTGATAGGTCTTTGAAGAAGTTTGTACTTGTTTTGTTTATGACATTTTGGTCTATAGCACTTCTTGGAAAGATCACTTATTTCAGTTGGAAATAGTATTGCAAATCCTAAAGACCTATAAGTTGTTTGCCAAAATCTCCAAGTGCTCATTTTGGGTTCAACAAATTGAATATTTGGGCCATACAATTTCTGGTGCATGGGTTGCTATGGGTTCAGATAAACTGGTAGTTATACAATAGTAGCCACAACCTATGAGTTTGAAGCAACCAAGATGTTTTCTTGGCCTTACTAGTTATTACCAGATATTTATCAAGAATTATGCTTCCATTGTTGCCCCCTTATCTGATTTACTCATGAAGGATTCCTTCAAATGGTCTCAGCATGCCTCTACTGCCTTCTCATAACTCAAACAAGCCATGATGTCAGCCCCTATCTCAGCAGCCCCGTATTTTAAGGCTCCTTTCATTCTTGAGACTGATGCCTCTAGTTATGGCATTGGTGCCATTCTTAGTCAAGATCATCATCCAATTGCTTTTTTATCCAAGAAGTTGTCCCCTAGGATGCAAAGGCAATCTGCTTATGCTAGGGAATTCTTTGCTATCACTGAAGCCTTAGCCAAATTCAAGCATTATCTCTTAGGTCATAAGTTTGTAATCAAGACTGAACAAAAGAGTCTGAAGGAGTTGTTGGAATAGTCCTTACAAACACCCGAGCAACAATAATGGTTGCCTAAGTTTTTAGGCTATGGTTTTAGTATCCAATATAAGACTGGAAAGGATAATATTGCAGTTGGTTCTTTATCCAAAAGCTTCCTTATGGTCTCACCCCAATCTATAAGCACTTGGTTGGAGGAATTGATTGATTTTGCAAGAAAGGGATGTTGTCATCAAACCATTATTAGATGATATCTTATCTGCCTCAGCACACAAATTTGAGTATACATAGTGCCAGGGTGTTCTGCTTTACAAGGGTAGAATTATGGTGCCTTATGTCAAGGAATTCAAAACTAAATTGTTGCAAGAATTCCATGCTTCCAGAACTGGTGGCCATGCTGGTATGACCAAAACCATTGCATCCATCTTCTTTCAATTTTTTTGGCCTTCCATGCACCAAGAGATCCGAAAATTTATAAGAGAATGCCTAGTTTGTCAACAGGCTAAAGTTGATAATGTTATGCCTGCTAGTTTGCTTCAACCTTTACCCATTCCACACCAGATTTCGGAGGATACTGCAATGGACTTCATCACCAAATTACCCAGTTACAATGGTTTAACAACTATCCTAATGGTAATTGATAGGCACTCTAAATTTGGTCATTTTATTGCATTAAAAACTAATTTCAATGGCAAGTCAGTAGTAGAAGCTTTCATCAGCAACATTGTGAAGCTACATGGTATCCCAAAGTCCATTGTTTCTGATAGGGACATGGTCTTTGTCAGTTCCTTTTAGCAACATATCTTTAAAGCTCAAGGAACTAAGTTGGCCATAAGTTCTGCTTATCATCCTCAGTCTGATGGCCAAACTGAAAATTTGAATAAGACATTGGGAATGTATCTCAGATGCTTTGTTTTTTACATTCCAAAATCATGGGTTTGAATGTTGCCTTGGGCTCAATACTGGTATAATTGTACTTATCACCACAATCTCAAAATGACTCCCTTTCAAGCTATGTTTGGCAGAACTCCTCCTACAATTCTCAAATACGAATGACATGCTAAGGACCCTCCTTCAGTGCAAGCATCATTCCACGAATGGGATCAATTGTTGAGACAACTTAAGGCCAATTTGTTGAAGTCTAAGACTTATATGAAATCTTAGGCTGACAAAAAGAGAAGGGATTATAAATTGGAAGTGCGTGACTTAGCCTAGGTAAAACTATTATGCCCGAAGAAGTTTTCATATTTCTCTTTTAAAGAAGTTTCAGGCACCTCAGGTTAGCAGTATTTTCCTCTACCTTTAACTACTATGCCCGAAGGTCCTTGTGTTCAACCTCTTCAAATTCTCAAAACTAGAATTATGGTCCAGCATTTCAGAGAAATTCCTCAAGCTCTTGTTCAATAAGAGGCAACTAATGACAAAGAAGCCACGTGGGAAGACTTGGACTAATTTCAACAAATGTACTAAGCCATGAACCCCAACTAATTCATGAGCTGTAACTTTTATGTACCCTTGTCCTCCTGAATGACATGATCCTTTTTCCTTGATTCTACTTTACATTTTCTGTCTTGTTCCATCTTCATGCCATTTTTGTTTCAACTTTATGATTAGATCTGTGGCACATTTTAACAATTAAATTGTAAGAAGGATTCAAAGAAGAAATAAGTGTAGAGTTGGAATTATCAGAAGAAGAAGAGTAATATCAAACTTGGTTTCAGTGTTCATTACAAGGAAAATGAAGAAAAAAAATATGATAGAAGGTAGAATAATATATTGCAGGGAAAACAAGACTCAGCAGAGAAAACTCAATCATTGCTTAACCAATCCATTCACTATATAATCCTATAAATGGACATTCTCCTTTCTAATTCGCCTGCTTTTCCGTGTGCCATCTACACAAAGATCTGATGCCACGTGTTCATTTGGCATAACTACTTCCTCCATTGATTCTTTGTCCATAACCGAATTGCTCACGTCATCCGTTACCTCATTTCCACACTTTAGAATTCTCCCGCCATCGAAAACAACGTCGTCCTCAAGGTTGAAATGGGGATAAGAAATATGAAATGCTTCTAAATTTTTCCAAGAAGTTGCATTGTCTTCCGTGGCATCCCACTGAAGCAAAACTTGTGGAATTCTTTAGTATTTTTAACGATCACCCTATGTTGCAGTATTTTTACCATTTGTATGAGAGGAACCTCCTCAGAAGTAGTTTAGGGCAATGGAAAACAAGGCTGAGGTGAACTGCCGTGGAATTTCTTCGGTTGCGAGATGTGAAAAATGAAATGTATTTTTGACGATGTATGCAATTGCAACTTATAAGCAACCTCCCCGATCCTTGCAATGATAGCAAAAGGACCAAAGTAGCGTAATCCGTGCTTGTGATTTTTTCTTAAGGCCAATGAATGTTGTCTATATGGTTGAAGTTTAACCAAAACTAAATCTCCCACCTCGAATTTGAAGTCTCTGCGTTTCTTATCAGCTTACAGTTTCATATAAGTCTGGGATTTTAGCAAATTGTGTTTAAGTTGGAGAAGTAACTGATCATTTTCATGTAAAGTTTCTTGAACTGATGGTGGATCCTTGGAATGGAATTCATACATGACCACTAGTGGTGGTGGTCGACCATACACGACCTGAAATGAAGACATTTTGGGACTATGATGATAAGAGTTGTTATACCAAAATTGAGCCCAGTGAAGCAGCTTGACCCATGAGTTGTTAGATATCAGTGACATAATACACCTAAGGGGGGGGGGGGGTTAATAGGGGTC
>NC_032009.1:29239598-29243910 GCF_001865875.1 Lupinus angustifolius
GTTAATAGGTGTCGCGGTTCCCAAATACCGCTATTCGCACCAAAGCCCTATTCTAGAAAATCACCCAGTTAATCGATTAAAGGACTGCCTTAATCGATTAAGTCGCATAGAAATGATAGTTGTTGAATGGTTCGATTGCACAACCACTCACAAATTATACAGAAATGATACAACAGATATATTTGAACATATTTAATCTTTATATGGCAAATTCACAGTATTCAAATTATCAGCTACAATAGGAATTTAAAATTACTTAAAACTGTAAAGAGATAAGAGAAAGAAACAACATGTAACAAGGTTTTTAATTTGGTTCGTTTTGCGGTCCACTGCAAAACTACATCCAGTCCCCCTTCCAATCTCGGGAGATTTTCTTCACTAAAACTGAAACCAATGTAAATTACATACACACTTCCAATTACAAGACCTTCAACGCTACCTTCTTGAATTCCCAGAACCCCTACCTTGGTTTGACCTTACTAATCGCCTAGGAAAACCTTTCCTACGATCCCGCCCCATCCAAGAGTATGTTCTAAACTCATGACCTCCAAGTCTTGGTGAATACTCTCTGTATCTCGTTGGTGGTATGACACCAAGAGACGATTTTCCTTGTTACAAAAACACACAAAAAACAGAGTAATGTGTAGCACTAAAAAGGCTCAAATGTTATAATCAAGAACAACTATAAACCCTATACAAATCTCACAATATATCAAGAATATGTATAAGATCATAATCATGCAATAACATGTAATTTCTTCCCTAAGAAATCTCTAAAAGAAACTGAAAGAATCATGCAAGAAAAGATAGAATGATGAACACATTTAATCACATGCAATGGATGACATTTTAATCCCTAAGCATGATATTATCTCACTCTATTCTCACATGCAATTCTCTCTGCCTATGACATACAATGAGCATGAAAATATGCAACTTAGTAATTCTAAAACTGAATGAATGAATGATTGAATTGATTTTGAAAATCTGTTAAAACACGGTTTATATAGAAAAGTTATTAGATGCCCATCAAATCGATTAAGTGCCATGTTAATTGATTAACGGGCTATTTGAGAATAACTGAATTTGGTTTTTCAGTTATCTGTTGAAACTGAATAAAACTGTTTTCATGTTAATCGATTAACGCCTTGCTTAATCGATTAACATGCATATTTTCAGTTAAGAGATTAAATTGTAAACTACCTATATGTTATGCTTATCAACTATACATGTTTTACCATTATGTTATGCCTAAAATGCACAAATAACATGTATGATTAATGTATAAACATATAATAAGCTAGATGGCATGTCTGATGCAAATGATATGACAGAACTTGTGAGATTTGCATATAGAATTACCTAACCTAGAGTCAAATAACTAAGACATGTATCTAAGACTCTAGTTTAGACATGAAGCTCTTGAGTCTTGGCATGTTGATTTGTTGATTTATCTTTAAGCTTTCACTAAATCCTTTGTCTTCATCAAAACATAGGAAAGCTAATAGTGCTATCTTGACACTTTGCACTCTCAGGATTTAGGATTGTAAAAACCAAGGCATCTTATATACATTTCCAAGGTTTTATTAAGATTCTCTATTTGGCCATCCGACTGAGGATGGTACGAAGAACTCATGGCCAGCTTAGTACCTTGAGCTGTAAACAAATGCTGCCAAAAAAAGCTAATAAACACTCGGTCCCTATCAGACACAATAGATTTAGGGATGCCATAAAGCTTTACTATATTGTTGATGAAATTCTCTGCTACTGACTTGTAAAATCATCTTTTAATGGAATAAAATGGCCAAATTTGGACAATCTGTCAATGACAACAAAGATAATAGTTAAACCATTGGAGCTTGGCAATTTGGTGATGAAATCCATAGTAAGATCTTCCCAAATTAAATGAGGAATAGGAAATGGTTGCAATAATCCGGCTGGCATAGAAGTTTGGACTTTAGCTTGTTGACAAATGGAGCATTCCCTAACAAAACTTCTGATTTCCTAGTGCATCTTTGGCCATAAAAACTGAGAAGTGATGGTGGCCAAGGTTTTTGTCATGCCTGCATGTCCTCCTGTCTTAGAAGCATAAAATCCAGCCATCAATTTAGTCTTAAAAGTCTGATTTGCATGAATCAGAAGTCTGCCAATGTAGAGTAAAACACCCTGCCACATAACATAATCCTTAGTGGAATTATTAGTAGATGATGCAGCAACACATAAAGCTTGAACTGTGGGATCTGAAGCTTGCAATTGAATGAGCTCTTCCAGCCAAATGTTGACAGGTTGAGACCAAGCTAACAAAAAACTTCTTGATAAAGCATCAACATGAATGTTCTCTTTGTCATGTTTATATTGAATGGTAAAGTCATAGCATAAGAGCTTAGGCAACCATTGTTGTTGCTCATGGGATTGTAAGGATTACTCTAGTAATTCCTTCAAAATCCTTTGGTCATTTTTTATTATAAATTTATGGCCCAATAGATAATGCCTAAATTTCAGAAGAGCTTCAGTGATGACAAAAATTTCCTTCAAATTCCCTGGCAAAAATTCCCTTCCGTGATGAACTGTAAACCAGAATATCATCAAAGAAAACAAGGACATATTTTTTCAAAACGCCTTTGAAAATGTTATTCATAAGGCTTTGAAAGGTTGTTGGGGCATTAGTCAAGTCGAATGGCATGACCAATCATTCATAATGGTCATGGTGGGTTCTGAAAATTGTTTTGTATCGATCTGCAGGGTCCACTATGATTTGGTGGTAACCAGATTGTAGATTAAGTTTGGAGAAGAAACAAGCCCGAAATAATTCATCAATTAGTTTATCCACTATAGGTATTGGAAATGAGTCCTTGATAATAATTGCATTAAGTGCTCTATAATCCATACACACCCTCCATGACCCATCTTTATTTTTAATTAGGATGAGTGGAGAAGAGAAGGGACTCCTACTTAGTTGAATAATACCCTCCTTTAACATGCCTTCAACTAACTTTTCAATCTCTTCTTTCTGGCTATGAGAGTACTATAATGTTTAACGTTGACAGGATTAGAGCCTTCCATCAAGGGAATAGAATGATCATCAGATATGGGAGGGGGAAGTAAAGTAGGGGTAGAAAAAACCATGCTATAATTCTGCAGCAATAAGGCCAATTCAGGCTTCATATGCATGAGCAGATCCAATGCCACAGAAGGAGGAGAATGTTCCTCAATTAACTGCATACGGAACATTTTAGCAATAACATCAGTGTGTATCGTTCTCTTGAGAGTGTGGAGTGCTGCTGGAGAAGGAAGTAAATCTTTATCACCCTTGACGGAGGTAAATTTCCTTTGCTATAGAAACTTCGGCTGCAAGGAATCATAATCAGCAATATGAGAGCCAATAGTTTTAAGCCAACTAGCTCCCAAAATTAAATATGCACCAGAGATAGACAATAAAAAGACTATTATCTTAAAAGAATTGCCCTGAGCATGGACTAAGAGTTATTGAACCCGACCTTCAACATGCATATAATTACCATTCCCTACCATCACCTTGAACAGAGGAGTTGGTTCAATAGGCAAGTTTAGAAAGTTAACCACCCTAGGTTGGAGAAAATTATCAGAGCTTCCTCCATCTATAAGAATAGTGATAAGAAGTTGATCAATATGAGCCACAAATCTGATAGTACCCACCCTCATACCACCTTTTAAGGCATTCAGAGATAAATGGTGATCCTTAGTAACTATAGGGTCTTCATAATCAACCAAAGGGTGCACCTCAGAGTCCACTAAAACCAATTCATCTGCGTGCTCAACTAATTGCAAAAATAAAAGTTGTCACTTAGGACATTTGTGAGTAAAAGTGAAATTCTCATCACAAAAATAGCATAAGCCCTTCTCTTCAAAGTTGCATCTCCGCAAGGTTAATTTTCTTCACACTCGTAGTCCGCAAGGGAGAGCCCTTAGGCGTTGGCAATAAGCCTAGAGAGGTGTTGTGAACACTGGATTTAGGCAACCCATTTGTGGGACTATAGTTATGGGAAGTATGAGATGTGATAGGAGAATATGTATGCATGTAATTAGAATTACTAGCTTTAGATGTAGGAAAATGATGTGTTAGGTATCAGTGGTTACAATACACCTAGAAGGGGGGTTGAATAGGTGTAGCAGTTAGAATAGCCACTTTTCGAAACTCAACACTTAATGCTAAATCACCCCTAATTAATCGATTACAGGATGAAGATTATCGATTAACCGAACAAACTTAATCGATTAACAGAACAGGGATAATCGATTAACGCAACAGTCTTAATCGATTAAACAGAAACAG
>NC_032009.1:29244010-29246067 GCF_001865875.1 Lupinus angustifolius
GATCAAAGTTGTCCTTAACCCAAGAAAAATCCCTTATACCATAACCAGAAGATGATAACCCGCCAACATTCATAAACAGATCATCATTCAGCTCAAACAGATTACCAGAAATCATAGACCAATACTTTCCATCCTTATATCTAAAATTAGCATAGAATTCCCTAACTAGAGCAGGGTAAACTTGTCCCTTCAATTCCAAAAACTGAACGGCTCCCTGAGCCTTCATATCATGCGGGAAACTAAAGTTCTGTTCCACCAACCAGGTTAAATCAACATACCTTACGTACGTTGGTTTGCGACCTTGGAATTTTGCCAAACGGGTTTCTTGCAAGATGAGTGAATAATAGGGGTCACCGCGGTCCCGAGTGGAAGGTGAACCGACTTCCCTTCTTCATATACGGGTAGCTGTAGTCTTGACCCTTTTTGAACGACCTTGCTCCATTGTATGTTTTGAACCCGAAATGATGTTGGAGGAGCAGAGAAGGTTTTAGGCAAACTTAACCTAGGGTTTGATTTGGTGGAAGATTTGGAATTTGGATGGAATAAGGATGATAAGGTGGGATTTCTTGATGGTTTGAGAGGGCTAGGATGAGGTTTATCCTACCTTATTGCACTTGGATTAGTTGGGTTACTGATTCATAGACTTAAAGCACAAAGGAGGTTGATAAAATGCCGAAAAAAAAAGTGCAAAACCGAGACACTGTATGCCTTTAAAATACTGGTTTTAATCGATTAACGGGCGGTTTAATCGATTAAATCAGTGTAAAATTTGAATTTTCAAAAATTGATGCCCAGTTAATCGATTAATCCCAAGAGTTTAATCGATTAAACACGGTAAAAATTGGTTTTCAGACAACAGAACGGTTTCGACTTTTTAGGACTCATGCATGCATTGCAACGGATTAATCGAGACATTTATAATCACAGAAAGAGTTAATCAAGAGATATAATTTTGCATTTTCAACATATATCATTTAAACATGAAACACATAGGCATATAGAGGCAAGACAATAATGCAAACAACTAAACAATTTTAAACAAGATATTGTTCATCAAGAATTCCTAGTTCTCTCCTTAGAACATAGAAAGTATCCCTGGGAAGGGGCTTGGTAAAAATATCTGCTAATTTTTTAGATGTTTCAACAAATTCAAGAACGCAGTCACCTTTTTGTACATGATCACGCAAAAAATGATGTCTAATTTCTATATGCTTTGTTCTAGAATGCAAAACGGGATTCTTGGATAGGTTAATGGCACTTGTATTATCGCATTTTATTGGGATCTTTTCAAGTTTAAGACCAAAGTCCTTAAGTTGCTGCTTCATCCAAAGGATTTGAGCGCAACACACACCAGCGGCAATGTATTCTGCTTCGGCGGTGGACGAAGCAACACAAGCTTGCTTTTTGTTGCGCCATGCTACTAATGAACTTCCCAACAGGTGACAAGTTCCACTAGTGCTTTTCCGATCCAATTTACATCCGGCGAAATCGAAATCGGAATAACCCACCAAGGATAGTGAGGCATCCCGAGGATACCATAATCCCATGTTAATAGTTCCTTTTAGATATCTCATGATTCTTTTAACAGTTATATAGTGTGATTCTCTAGGTGATGATTGATATCTCGCACACATGCATACACTGAACATGATATCAGGTCTACTTGCAGTTAAGTAAAGTAAAGACCCAATCATACCACGATACTTCGTTACCTCGATTGCTTTTCCTTTCTCATCTTTGTCTAAGTAGCAAGCAGATGCCATAGGTGTGGAAGCTTCCTTACATTTGTCCATTTCAAATTTCTTGAGTAGCTCTTTGCAGTATTTCGCCTGATGGATGAATATCCCACTTTCTAGCTGCTTTATCTGCAATCCTAGAAAGAATGTGAGTTCTCCCATCATAGACATTTCGAACTCCCCCTGCATCATCTCAGAAAATTCTCTACACAAGATATCATTAGTAGATCCAAATATTATGTCATCTACATAGATTTGTACAAGCAGAACATGATTTTCTGATTTTCTAATAAAAAACGTTGTGTCAACCAAGCCTCTCTC
>NC_032009.1:29246167-29246401 GCF_001865875.1 Lupinus angustifolius
ACAACAATCAGAATCGAAAGATACACGATTACCTTTATCACAGAGTTGGCTTATACTCAAAAGGTTATGTTCTAGTCCTTCAACATAAAGGACATGATCAATTAGAGTTTGGGATGAGTTACCAACTATTCCAGTGCTAAGTATCTTTCCCTTGTTGTTGTCTCCATAAGTGACGTATCCTTTTCCTTTAAGTGAGAGATCCAGGAAATTTGATCTATCACCTGTCATATGCCT
>NC_032009.1:29246501-29254455 GCF_001865875.1 Lupinus angustifolius
ACTATATTGATAATTGATTGAGAACATTCTACGTGTTAGGTATTAGTGGTTACAATACACCTAGAAGGGGGGGTTGAATAGGTGTAGTGGTTAGAATAGCCGCTTTTCGAAACTCAACACTTAATGCTGAATCACCCCTAATTAATCGATTACAGGATGGAGATAATCGATTAACAGAACAAACTTAATCGATTAACAGAACATGGATAATCGATTAACACAACAGTCTTAATCGATTAAAACAGAAACAGTAAGCTTAGACATATACGATTAATTACACAACAGTTAACCGATAATGAAACGAATAACAGAGCTTACAAAATTTATCAGAGTATCATTCAGTATAGCACAAGTACAGAATGTATCAATTAATTCTACTATACTAGATAATCGATTAAAAACAGTAAAGAGAGAGAGAGAGAGAGAAAAATCCTGCAACGCGAATTTTTATCCTGGTTCGTTTGCTTGTCCACTGCAAACTACATCCAGGCCTCCCGGCTGACTTGGGAGATTTCCTTCACTATAATTGAATCAATGTATTTACATGCACATCAACCAATTACAACACTTAGAAAATTACAAGAAAATAAAGAAAACTATTCTATGGTTTGACTCCCTTCCTACCCACAAAGAAAACGTTTCTTTCGGCGTAGCCCCAGCCAAGAATCTCTGTTCTTTCCTTTTCTAAAACTCTAAGCAATTATGAAGAAACACTCAATCTCTAAGGTGTTAAGACACCACGAGATTCCCTTTTTACAACAATTACACAACCATTACTAGAGTAAAATTAAGCTATTACAAAGCTCAAATATGACAAGAAGGCTTTACTCTAAAACACCTAATACAAATTCATGCAATATGACAATGTATTAGTATGAAAACAGAAGTTACAGAATCTAAAAAACTTCATGAAAAGCATCAATAATATGCATGAACATGTGAGGGAAAATATGAGAAATTACAACATGAAATGCACTCAATCCTAAAGTATAGAATCTCTCCTTCCTAAACTCACAAATGCAGTTAACAACTAGATGCAACAAATATCACGTAAAGTGCTCTAACTCTCTAAGAAATGCAACATGCAACTTATGAGATCAATTCTGAAAACGTAGTTTATAAAGAATCATTTCAGAAGCCGAGTTAATCGATTAAATGCTACTTAATCGATTAACGTGATTCAAAAACGTTAACTGATTCTGTTTTTCAAGTTTTCAGTTTCAACAACTTTTCAAACAGTTAGATTAATCGATTAACGTATGCCTTAATCGATTAACAACATTTTAAAAGGTGTTCTAGTAGCAACCACTTTTCAAAGCAGTTGGGTTAATCGATTAAAGTATTAGTTAATCGATTAACAGCATTTTTAAATGTGTATTTTTAACTACAAAACCTCAAATACGTTATGCACTTAGTTCATACATGTTTAACACTTAGTTTATGCCTAGAATGCACATATACATGTATTTATGTAATGCATGAACATATTATGAATGACATATCTCAAAGATGAAATGATTTAAAAGATTTATGCATATGAGACATGTATTAGGTGACCTAAGCCTTGACTCAACTTAAACTAGATTCTAGTCTAAGCCTAGTACCAATTAAAGACTTAAGCACGTTGATTTGTTGGTGATCTTCAAGCTCTTATAAGCACAAGTTGTCCTCATCAAAACCATGACATATAAAGAGAGCTTTCCAAAGTGTTCCTCTTGACATGCACACTTTCATGATGTTCCTCATACAGCCTAGCAAGAGCTACGACATGCAATAAAGTAGGGGGGAGCCATATCCAGCTCATCTCGTTTCAGTTCTTTTTGCAAGCTCCCAACAAACAATTTAACACAGCCTCATCATTTAAGCCGATAGATCAATTATCCAAGGCCATGAACTTAAGATAATGATAAGAAATATAACTTGTTTGTGTTAATTTGAACAATTTTGCCATTGGACAATCATAAGGTGAATGACCAAATTGAGATTCAAGTGCCCTTGTGAGATCGACCCAAGAGGTCACTGCCGAAATTCGTTGTAGCATTTGAAACCATGGTACCACATCCTTATCAAAGTGCATAGCAACAATGTCAACACGTGAGTTATCAGGGGTATTATGATAAGCAAAAAATTTCTCCGCCTTAAAGATCCATTCCAAAACAGGCGTGGTTCCATCAAAATGATGGAATCCTAAAGTAATGTGCTTTAGTGGTAATGTAGCACTACCAAAGGAATCATTGTTAGAGCGTGAGTTCAAGTGGCTTCCACTAGTGTGATAAGTATTATGCAAAATCTATTGTAACACCAATTATATTTGAACCATCCTTTCATCATGCTCATTAAAACGATTGGTTATCGTCTGAGTCAAACGTTGAAGTTCATTTGAATGACTTGTAATCGTAGCTTGTAACTCTCGCAATCTCGTATTCTCAGCCATGGAAGCTCAATGAAAGCACCAATGTAACAATTAAATTGTAAGAAGGATTCAAAGAAGAAATAAGTATAGAGTTGGAATTATCAGAAAAAGAAGAATAATATTAAACTTGGCTTCAGTGTTCGTTACAAGGAAAATGAAGAAGAAAAGTACGATAGAAGGTAGAATATTATATTGCATAGAAGAAAAGACTCAGCTGAGAAAACTCAATCATTGCTTAACCAATACATTCACTACATAATCCTTTAAATGGACATTCTCCTTTATGATTCGCCTACTTTTCCGTGTGCCCTCTGCACAAGGATCTGCTGCCATGCATTCATTTGGCATAACTAATTCCTCCACTTATTCTCTATCCATAACCGAATTGCTCACGTCATATGTTACCTCATTTTCACGCGTAACACACATTGTGGTAGTGACCAAGAATGAGAATTAGGTGTGGAGTACTATTATGGTGAATGGAGTTTATATATACATAATCTCTCAATATCATCTTTAGAAAAGGCGTGTGCATTTTTGAGAATACAAATCTATTTCATTGTAATGTTTTTGTATCTTTTTTCTCGTATGTCATATGCTTAGTTTCTCAAAGGTTGAAATTTGAATTCATTAATTTTAATTGTTAATCATTTTGAAATCTATTTGCCTTTTTAATTTGTGGTTTTGGAATGATGTGATGTGACTTAGCCAAATCAGATATGTATGTGCTCCATATTATGTTGAAGTGCATTTCTCTGTTCATTAACTTTGAGATTGGTTTCTCATTTTCTGACCAGAACCCTCACCAATTTTCTTTTATCTATATGTTTTTGTATTCTGTCATTTAACTTAATAATTTTCTGGATTTTAGATTTGTTGTTATTTACTATGTCCTTTATGTTATATATATATATATATATATATAATTACACCATGGCCAAGTCTTAGGTCTTACTCCATTAACTGAGATCAGCTACTTGGATCGAACTATACAAGTGAAGGTGACATAGTTCATAAAATATTTATTGTAATATTAAATTATACTCACTTTGAAATGGTTTAATGTGTTCGAAAAAAGATAAACTTTTGCAGGTTTGAGGTAAAGATTCAGGTGTCTTCCCCATTATCAATCCACCACATCAAATTCAATAGGAAAATAAGTGTAATATTTGTGAAGGGGAGAAGACTGAAAATGGTAAGTGAAATTTGTAATAAATTGAAATTGTTCTTTATTGCCATTGAGTTGTTTTATGCATTAGTGGTGGATGGAATAACTTGGGGTAATGAGTAATGAATTAGTTATCTACTTATGGTGTACCATATTAAGTGAATATAAATTAAATGTAGTTGCTACTTGGTAGTTACTATCTATGCAATCACATCACATGAAAAATAAATAATGTCAGTTTATGATTAGCTTATATAGTTAATATCAACTATTTGTCTTCTTTTTTTATTTAGGTTTTGGAAGAAATCAAAGCTATAGGGAAGATATCGGGACCAACAGCTATAACTGGATTACTCTTATACTCAAGAGCTATGATTTCTATGCTTTTTCTTGGTTACCTTAGTGAAATGGAACTAGCGGGAGGTTCTCTTTCTATTGGTTTTGCTAACATCATTGGCTACTCTGTGATAGCAGGGTTAACCGTGGGAATGGAACCAAGTTGTGGTCAAGCTTGTGGAGCAAAACAAATGAAGATTCTTGGTTTGACCCTTCAAAGAACAATACTACTTGTTCTTTCAACTTTCGTTCCTATCTCGTTCACATGGCTTAATATGAAGAGAATGTAAGTTTTGTCATGGAAATCATGTGTAGATGGATCTTAAGAATTCATAGCTTTCACGTAATAAGAACGGTTATAGATTACTAACCTTTACATATCGCGACACGATCCTCCATTTAGTTGTTGTGTGGTGTTCTTGGTTTATAGAGAAACTCTTCTATCTCCTTTCTGTTCTTACTATTTTCGTGCTTAAGTGATGGCTTAAAGAGCAATCTTTATGGGCAGAGATAGGGACAAGGTTTCTGGTCCTTTTTCTTGTTAATATAGTGCTTCCATCAAGCACTATATATAGGCTTTTTCCCAAGAGACTTAACATTTCCTTGTTAACTCTTCATCCAAGAGTTATGTCATTTAAACAATGAAATAATATATCCCTTCATGTCACAAGAGATATATTTCTTACATTCTCTCACTTGTCTCATGTGATAATATAATTCACGATTTTATAAACATCAAACGTAATGCGCATATTCCGAATATGTTTTCCATATTCATTGCATTACAAATCATGATTAAGAACAACAACTAGTAAGAGTCATGACGGTTGTACATCATTTGTTCGATATAGTCCCTTCCATGTACTACTATATTAGTTTTATTCTTAACATGACATATTAATGAGAATCATATAATAATGTCATTTAGAAAGAAAAATTTTATTTTCAACATTATCAATCTCACATGTGTACATAAGTGTGAAAATAAAATATTAATCAGAAACTTAAATATTAACGAGCTCGGAGTGTCAAAATATTTAGACTTTATTAATAACATAATATTCAACATTCATTCACAAACATAATACCCATATTTTTTACATGACCAATAAATATTTTGGGCGGTAACCCTTTCATCAAAGGGTATGTAATCATAAGGTTAGTGCTAATATGCTCAACTGACATTCTAAGTTTTTGAACTTCTTCTTTAACGGCAAAGTATTTCACCTCCATATGTCTAGCACCTTTGATATACTTGTCGTTTTTAGAAAAGAAGACTGCTGCAGAATTATCGCAATAAATTTTCAGCGGCTTAGCAATACTATCGACAACTCCAAGTCGTGGAATAAAGTTCCGTAGCCATTTAGCATGAACTGTAGCCTCAAAG
This sequence comes from Lupinus angustifolius, assembly GCF_001865875.1. NCBI lineage: Eukaryota > Viridiplantae > Streptophyta > Magnoliopsida > Fabales > Fabaceae > Lupinus > Lupinus angustifolius. The sequence goes on from NC_032009.1 coordinate 29,251,806, forward strand.
CATGCCACAAATTCAACTTACATAGTGGATGCAGCAATGACAGTGTGCTTCACACTCTTCCATGAGATAGCTTCTCCAGCTAATAAATACACATAACTGAAAGTAGACTTTCTTGTGTCTATGCATCCGAAAAAGTCCGAATCTGAATATGCAACCACCTCAAGGTGATTTGATCTCCTATAAGTAAGCATGTGATCCTTTGTACCTTGTAAGTATCTCAGAACATTCTATGTAGCTTTCCAATGTTCTATACCAGGATTGCTCTGGTATCTTCCTAACATTCTAATTGCAAAACTAATATCTGGTCGCGTACAAGTCTAAGCATACATTAAACTCTCAACTAAAGATGCATAAGGAATTTCTTCCATTTGCTTCTGTTCCAAGTTATTCTTTGAACATTGCATCATATTAAACTTGTCTCCTTTCTGAATTAGAATGAGAGATGCTGAACATTTATCCATATTGAATATCTCTAAATTTTGTTAATATATGCTTTCTAACACAAGCCTAAAATTCGTTGTGATCTATCACGAAATATTTATATTCTAGTCACATAGCTTGCCTCACTCCTATCTTTCATTTCAATTTTTTTAGAGAGAAACATCTTAGTCTCATTTAAAAGACCAAGATCGTTAGTTGCAAGCAAGATGTCATCAACATATAAAACCAAAAATATAAACTTACTCCCATTGACCTTTAGGTATATACATCGATCAACAATGTTTTACTTAAACCCAAATGATACAATAGTATTATTAAACTCAAGATACCACTATCACAAAGCATGTTTAAGTCCATATATTGATTTCTTAAGTTTACACACCATGTGTTCTTTTCCTTTCTCTATGAATCCCATTGGTTGATCCATATAGACAATTTTTTTTAAATCCCCTTTTAGAGAGGCGGATTTCACATGCATTTGATGTAACTCCAAATCATAATGAGCCACCAATGCCATGATAATCTTAAGTGAGTCTTTTTAGAGACCGATGAAAATGTCTCTTTATAGTCAATGTCATCTTTCTGAGTATAGCCTTTTGCTACAAGTCTGACCTTATAACGTTATAAGTTACCATAAGAATCACACTTGGTTTTAAAAACCCACTTCCAACCAATTTTTTTGGAATCTTCTAGTAACTCAACAAGGTCCCAAACCTCATTTTGTTTCATAGATTTTAACTCATCTTTCATGGCATTTAACCAGTTATCGGCATGCTTGTGAAAACATAACTAGGTCATTCTCAATTCCTATGTCACATTCTGACTCATGTAGGTAAACCACATACTCATTAGAAATAACATATCGTCTTTCTCTTTGAGATCTTAATGCTATCTCTTGTGATTCTTCTAATATAGGTTCATCAACTTCATTTTCAGTAATGAGATTATTTTGTTGTTCTCCATCGTTAATAATCGGTTCAATAACTTGAGGAACAAGATTATTAGGGACACAAGTAAATGGAACCTGTACCATCACTTCTTAAATTTCCACTTTACATGGTGTTTCACTCCCACTAATCTCATCATTCTCAATGAACCTAACATTCCCAGTCTCAACAATTCTTGTAGTATGGGTTGGACAATAAAATCTATACCCTTTTGATTTTTATGGATACACAATGAAATAACCACTGATTGTTCTTGCATCCAATTTCTTTTCTTGTTGATTATAAATTCTAATTTCCGCCGGGCATCCCTAAACATGTAGGTGCCTGAACTACAAACACTATTTAATAAATACATGGCGATCTTTAAAGCATAAGTCCATAATGAAATAGGTTAAGATGAATTACTCAATATACTCCTAACCATATTCAACAATGTTCTATTATGCCTTTCTGATATTGTTGAAAGAGTTATTCTTGCTTGCTTTATTGATGCAAGTTTCTGATTTATTTATTAAATGACAGGTCAATTCTTTGCTCGCCATCTCGGCTTTCATGGAATAAATTCCAACTCCGGTATAATGGTTTCAAGAATGTTCACTGAATCAAAAACTTAGCTTTGATGAATTATTAACAGTTTCATACCTTCTCGGCTTTGTTGGATTAATTCCAACACCAATATAATTGTATGAATTTAGCAATTTAATACAAGTGATAATGAGTGATATTTATTTTCGTTTTCCTTTATTAACCGAACTACTTCCTTATGGAAGGTTGGTAAAGAATAAATAAATAAAGCAATAAATAAATATTAGTTGCAGAATTTAAATGACAAAAAATAAATGTTAGTTGCGGAAAATAAATAACAGAAAGTCAAAGTTAGTAGTTAGATCACTCATTATAACTGTGTATTTTTCCTTTTCACAAAGATACAATTTATGAGTTAAATTGCACTTTGATTCAAGGTTTCTTTCTTTGTCAACAAATAAAATTTATAAGTTAACATTTTACTATTTTACATTTGCATCTCTTTCAAGATTCAATTGTAGTATAGTATAGGGTTATGTTGAACCACAAGGAATTGCCTAATAGAAATGCACTCATGAAAGTGTGCATGTCAAGAGGAACACTTTGAAAAGCTCTCCTTATATATCATGGTTTTGATGAGNTTTTACATTTGTATCTCTATCAAGATTCAATTGTAATATAGTATAGGGTTATGTCGAACCTCAAGGAATTGCCTAATAGAATATTATTATAAACAT
>NC_032009.1:29254555-29254801 GCF_001865875.1 Lupinus angustifolius
TTTCTAAATCCTTCATCTAGTGTCCTAGAGTGATATGATGATTTTCAAACCTTATGTATGCACTAAATAATAGTCAAGTACCACTCGTCGGAGTAGGTTGTCACACTGTACTTCAGGCTCCATTAACTTCATTTAGCCTTGAACATAAGTTGCTTAAAATAGATGCTTGATGTAGCACGTGAACTAAGGTGTAGGTTATACTTTTTAGTTAACTTTTCAACACTTTAAGAAGAAGCATTTTGGATC
>NC_032009.1:29254901-29255186 GCF_001865875.1 Lupinus angustifolius
ATTCAGTTTGAGTGAGAAGTTGAATGTAAAAATGTGAATTACAATGAGAACGAATTAATTTAGCCTTGAAGTGCCTCCTATTTATAGGATTGTTTCGCCATCGCCAAGCTACTCACCAAACCCTTCAGCATTGGTTTGGTCACTAAGCCAAGCAGCTTAGTCACCTGCTTGGGGCTGACTCACCCAAGCTAGTTGTGCGCAACTGGCCCAGCTATGGTGAGCTACCTCTGAAAATCCTACGGAGGCTACTTGAAATGAGGTCATGTTTGTTTGGTGGCTAAGTCA
>NC_032009.1:29255286-29256276 GCF_001865875.1 Lupinus angustifolius
AGGAAGAGGATGAGGATGAGGATGAGGATGAGTATGAGGAGGAGGTTGAATATGAGGATGAGGATGAAGTTGAGGATGAGGATGAGGATGAAGATGTGGATGAGGATGAGCATGAGGATGTGGATGTGGATGAGGATGAGGATGAGGATGACGATCAAGATGAGGATGAGGATGAGGATTAGGATGTGGATGAGGATGAGGATGGGGATGAGGATGAGGATTAGGATTACGATTAGGATTAGGATGAGGATGAGGATGAGGATGAGGACGAGGATGAGGGTGAAGATGAGGAAGAGGATGAGGAGGAGGATGAGGACGGGGATGAGGACGGGGATGAGGATGAGGATGAGGATGAGTATGAGGATGAGGATGAGGATTAGAATTACGATTAGGATTATGATGAGGATGAGGATGAGGATGAGGACGAGGATGAGGACGTGCATGAGGATGATCATGAGGATAAGGATAAGGATGAGAAGGAGGATGAGGATGAGGATAAGGATGAGGATGTGGAAGACGATGAGGAGGAGGATGAGGATGAGGATGAGGACGAGCATGAGGACGAGGATGAGGATGACGATGAGGATTAGGATTAGATTTAGGATTAGGATTAGGATTAGGACTAGGATTAGGATGAGGATGAGGAGGAGGATGAGGATGAGGATGAGGACGGGGATGAGGACGACGATCAGGATGACGATGAGGATTAGGATTAGGATTAGGGTGAGGATGAGCATGAGGATGAGGATGAGGATCAGGATGAGGACGAGGATGAGGATCAGGATGTGGACGAGGATGAGGATGAGGATGAGGATGAGGATGATCATGAGTATAAGAATGAGGATTAGGATGAGGATGAGGATGAGGATAAGGATGAGGACGAGGATGAGGATGAGGATGAGGATGAGGATGAGGATGAGGATGAGGATGAGGATGACGATGAGGATGAGGATGAGGATGACGATGAGGATGAAGAGGATGAGGAGGAGG
>NC_032009.1:29256376-29256837 GCF_001865875.1 Lupinus angustifolius
GATTAGGATTAGGATTAGGATTAGGATTAGGATTAGGATTAGGATTAGGATTAGGATTAGCATTAGCATTACGATCAGGTTTAGAATAAGAATTAGGATTAGGACTAGTATTAGGATTAGGACTAGTATTAGGATTAGGATCAGGATTAGGATTTGGATTAGGATTAGGATTAGATTTAGGATTAGGATTAGGATTAGGATTAGGATTAGGAATAGGATTAGGATTAGGATTAGGATTAGGATTAAGATTAGGACTAGGATTAGGATGAGCATGAGGATGAGGAATAGGACTAGGATTAGGATTAGGACTAGGTTTAGGATTAGGATTAGGATTAGAATTAGGTTCAGGATTAGGATTAGGATTAGGATTTGGATAAGGATTAGGATTAGGATTAGGAATAAGATTTGGATTAGGATTTGGATTTGGATAAGGATCAGGATTTGGATTTGGATAAGGATCA
>NC_032009.1:29256937-29257269 GCF_001865875.1 Lupinus angustifolius
TGAGGATGAGGATGAGGATGAGGATGAGGATGAGGATGAGGATGAGGATGAGGATGAGGATGAGGATGAGGATGAGGATCAGGATGTGAACGAGGATGAGGACGAGGATGAGGATGTGGATGAGGATTAGGATGTGAACGAGGATGAGGACGAGGATGAGGATGATCATGAGTATAAGAATGAGGATTAGGATGAGGATGAGGATGAGGATGAGGATGATCACGAGGATAACGATGACGATGAGGCTGAGGATGAGGATGAGGATGAGGATGAGGATGAGGATGAGGATGAGGATGAGGATGAGGATGAGGATGAGGATGAGGATGAGGATG
>NC_032009.1:29258584-29259261 GCF_001865875.1 Lupinus angustifolius
AGGATTAGGATTAGGATTAGGATTAGGATTAGGATTAGGATTAGGATTAGGATTAGGATTGCGATTAGGATTAGGATTAGGATTAGGATCAGGATACGGTTTAGGATTAGGATGAGGATTAGGAATAGGATTAAGGTTAGGAATGGGATGAGGATTAGGATTAGGATTAGGATTAGGATTAGGATTAGGATTAGGATTAGGATGAGGTCGAGGATGAGGATGAGGATGAGGATGAGGATGAGGATGAGGATGAGGATGAGGATTAGGATGTGGATTTGGATTTGGATAAGGATTAGGATTAGGATTTGGATTAGGATTAGGATTTAGATAAGGATTAGGATTAGGATTAGGATGACGATGAGGATGCAGATGAAGATGACGATGAGAAGGGGGCTTAGGATGAGGATGAGGATGAGGATGAGGATGACGTTGAGGTTGAGGATGAGGAGGAGGATGATGATGAGGATGTGAATGAGGATTAGGATTAGGATTAGGATTAGGATTTGGATTACGATTAGGATTAAGATTAGGATTTGGATTAGGAATAGGATTAGGAATAAGGATTAGGATTAGGACTAGGTTTAGGATTAGGATTAGAATTAGGACTAGGTTTAGGATTTGGATTTGGATAAGGATAAGGATTAGGATTAGGATTATGATTTGGATTAGGATTAGGA
>NC_032009.1:29259361-29259638 GCF_001865875.1 Lupinus angustifolius
GATTAGGATTAGGATTAGGATTAGGATTAGGATTAGGATTAGGATTAGGATTAGGATTAGGATTAGGATTGCGATTAGGATTACGATTAGGATTAGGATCAGGATACGGTTGAGGATTAGGATGAGGATTAGGAATAGGATTAAGGTTAAGTATAGGATGAGGATTAGGATTAGGATTTGGATTAGGATTAGGATTAGGATGAGGTCTAGGATGAGGATGAGGATGAGGATGAGGATGAGGATGAGGATGAGGATGAGGATGAGGATGAGGATGTGG
>NC_032009.1:29259738-29260182 GCF_001865875.1 Lupinus angustifolius
TAGGATTAGGATTAGGACTAGGTTTAGGATTAGGATTAGGATTTGGATAAGGATTAGGATTAGGATTAGTATTTGGTTAAGGATTAGGATTAGGATTAGGATTAGGATTAGGATTAGGATTAAGATTAGGATTAGGATCAGGATCAGGATTAGGATTAGGATTAGGATTAGGATTAGGATCAGGATAAGGTTGAGGATTAGGAATAGGATTAAGTTTAGGAATAGGATGAGGATTAGAATTAGGAATAGCATTAGGATAAGGATTAGGATTAGGATTAGGATTAGGATTAGGATTAGGATTTGGATTTGGATGAGGATTACGATTAGGATGAGGATGAGGATGAGGAGGATGATGAGCATGAGGATGAGAGATTAGGATTAGGATTAGCATTAGAATTAGGATTAGGATTAGGATTATGATTAGTATTAGGATTAGGATTTGGA
>NC_032009.1:29260282-29263253 GCF_001865875.1 Lupinus angustifolius
TGAGGATGAGGTTGAGGATAAGGATGAGGATGATGATGAGGATGAGGATGAGGATTAAGATGAGGATGAGGATGAGGATCAGGATGTCGATGAGGATGAGGATGACGATGAGGATGAGGTTTAGGATTAGGATTAGGATTTGGATTTGGATAAGGATTAGGATTAGGATTAGGTTAAGGATTTGGATAAGGATTAGGATTAGGATTAGGATTAGGATAAGCATCAGGATTTGGATTAGGATTAGGATTAGGATTAGGATTAGGATTAGGATTAGGATTAGGATTAGGATTAGGATTTTTGATTAGGATTAGGATTAGGATTAGTATTAGGATTAGGATTAGGATTAGGATTAGCATTAGGATTAAGATTAGGATTAGGAGTAGGATTATGATTAGGATTAGGATGATGATGATGAGGATTAGGATGAGGACGAGAATGAGCATGACGATGAGGATGAGGATGAGGATGAGGATGTGCATGAGGATGAGGATGAGGATGAGGATGAGGATGAGGATGAGGATGTGGATGAGGATGAGGATGAGGATGAGGATGAGGATGATGATGAGGATGAGGATGAGGTTGAGGATGAGGATGAGGATGAGCATGATTATGAGGATGAGGATGAGGATGGGGATGAGGATGAGGATAAGAATTAGGATTAGGATTATTATTAGGATTAGGATTAGCGTTAGTATTAGGATTAGGATTAACATTAGGACTAGGTTTTCGATAAGGATTTGAATTATGATTAGGTTTAGGGTTAGGTTTTGTATTAGGATTAAGATTAGGATTAAGATTAGGATTAGGATGAGTATCAGGATGGCGATGAAGATGAGGATGAGGACTAGGATGAGGATGAGGATTAGCATTAGGGTTAGGATGAGGATTGGGATTAGGATTAGGATTTGTATTTGGATTAGGATTATGATTTGGATTAAGATTAGGATTAGGATGAGGATTAGTATTAAGATTAGGATTAAGATTAGGATTAGGTTAGGATTAGGATTAGGATTACGATTTGGATTAGGATTAGGATTAGGATGAAGATTAGGATTAAAATTAGGATTAGGATTACGATTTGGATTAGGATTAGGATTAGGAATAGTATTAGGATTAGGATTAAGATTAAGATTAGGATTAGGATTAGGATGAGGTTGAGGATGACAATGAGGATGAGGACGAGGATGAGGTTGACGATGAAGATGAGCATGAGGATGTGGATGAGCATGAGGATGACAATGATGATTAGGATTACGATTATAATTTTGATTAGGATTAGGATTAGAATTAGGATTAGGAATAGGATTAGGATTAGGATCAGGATTACTATTAAGATTAGGATTAGGATTAGGTTTTCGATTAGGATTAGGGTTAGGGTTAGGATATTTGTTATGATTAGGTTGTGTATGTGGATGAGGATGAGGATGAGGATTTGGACGAGGTTGAGGATTTGGACGAGGATTAGGATTAGGATTTGTATTAGGATTACGACTAGGATTAGGATTAGGACTAGGATTAGGATTAGGATTAGGATTAGGATGATGATGAGAATGTGTATGAGGATGAGGATGAAGTTGAGGATGAGGATAAGGATGATGATGATGATGAGGATGAGGATGTGGATGAGGATGAGGATTAGCGTTAGTATTAGGATTAGGATTAGGGTTAGGATTAGGATTAGGATTAGGATTAAGATTTGAATTAGGACTAGGTTTTGGATTAGGATTAGGATTAGGATTAGGTTTAGTCTTAGGTTTTGTGTTAGGATTAGGATGTGGATGTGGATGGCGATGAGGATGAGGATGAGGATGAGGATTAGGATGAGAATAAGGATTAGCATTAGGATTAGGATTAGGATTACGATTAGGATTAGGATTAGGATTAGGATTAAGATTTGGATTAGGATTAGGATTAGGATTAGGATTAGGATTTGGATTTGTATTTGGATTTGTATTAGGATTAGGATTAGGGTTAGCATTAGCATTAGAATTAGGATTATGAGTAGGCTTAGGATTAGGATTAGGATTAGGATTAGGATTCTGATGAGGATGAGGGAGAACTTGAGGATGAGGATAAGGATGATTATGACGGTGAGGATGAGGATGAGGATGTAGATGAGGATGAGGGTGAGCTTGAGGATGTGGATGAGCATGAGGATGAGGATTTGGATGAGGTTGAGGATGAGGATGAGGTTGACGATGAGCATGAGGATGAGGATGAGGATGAGGATGAGGATGAGGATGAGGATGTGGATGAGGATGAGGATGTAGATGAGGATGAGGATTTGGATTTGGATTAGGATTAGGATTAGGATTACGTTTAGGATTATGATTAGGATTCGGATTAGGATTAGGATTAGAATTAGGATTAGGATAAGTATTAGGATTAGGATCAATATTAACATTAGGATCAGTATTAGGATTAGGATTAGGATTAGGATTAGCATTAGGATTAGGATTAGGATAAGGATTTGTATTAAGATTAGGATTAGGATTAGGTTTAGGATTAGGATTAGAATTAGGATTAGAATTAGGATTAGGATAAGTATTAGGATTAGGATCAGTATTAAAATTAGGATCAGTATTAGGATTAGGATTAGGATTAGGATTAGCATTAGGATTAGGATTAGGATAAGGATTTGTATTAAGATTAGGATTAGGATTACGATTAGGATTAGGATTAGCATTAGGATTAGGTTTAGGATTAGGATTAGGATTAGGAGCAGATTAGGATTAGGATTAGGATGATGATGAGGATGAGGATGAGGATTAGGATGACGATGAGCATGAGGATGACGATGAGGATGAGGGTGAACTTGAGGATGAGGATAAGGATGATGATGACGATGAGTATGAGGATGTAGATGAGGATGAGGGTGAACTTGAGGATGAGGATGAGGATGAGGATGAGGATGAGGATGAGGATGAGGATGAGGATGAGGATGAGGATGAGGATGAGGATGAGGATGAGG
>NC_032009.1:29263353-29264166 GCF_001865875.1 Lupinus angustifolius
GATTAGGATTAGGATTAGGATTAGGATTAGGATTAGGATTAGGATTAGGATTAGGATTAGGATTAGGATTAGGATTAGGATTAGGATTCGTATTAGGATTAGGATTAGGTTTAGCATTAGGATTAGGTTTTGTATTACGAGTAGGATTAGGATTAATGTTAGGGTTAGGATATTTATTAAGATTAGGATGTGGATGTGGATGAGGATTTAGATGAGGATTAGGATTAGGATTAGGAGTTGGATTAGGATTTGGATTTGGATTGTGATTACGATGAGGAATAGGATTAGGATTAGGATTAGGATTAAGAATAGGATTAGGATTAGGATTAGGATTAGGATTAGGATTAGGATTAGGATTAGGATTAGGATGAGGATTAGGATGAGTATTAGGATTAGGATTATGATTACGATTAGGATTAGGATCAGGATAAAGATTAGCATTAGGATTAGGTTTTGGATTAGGATTAGGATTAGGTTTAGGATTAGGATTTGGCTTAGGATTAAGATTAGGATGTGGATGAGGATGAGGATGAGGACTAGGATGAGGATTAGGATGATGATTAATATGAGGGTAAGGATTAAGATTAGGATTAGGATTTGGATTAGGATTAAGATTTGGATTTGGATTAGGTTTAGGATTAGGATTAGGGTTAGGATTTGCATTAGGATTAGGTTTTGGATTGGGATTAGGATTAGATTTAGGATTAGGATTTAACATAGGATTAGGAATAGGATGAGGATAAGGATGAGGATGAGGATGAGGATGAGGATGAGGATGAGGATGAGGATGAGGATGAGGATGATGATGAGGAT
>NC_032009.1:29264266-29264489 GCF_001865875.1 Lupinus angustifolius
AGGAGGAGGATGAGAATGAGAATGAGGATAGGATGAACAGGAGGATGAGGATGAGGAAGAAGAAAGGATGAAGATGAGAATAAGATTGAGGATAGGATAAGGATGAGGATAGGATGAGGACGAGAATGAGGATGAGGAAGAGGATAGGATGAGGATGACAATGTGGAAGAGGATGAGGATGAGGATAAGGAAAGGATGAGGAGGAGGATGAGGATGAGGATAG
>NC_032009.1:29264589-29265099 GCF_001865875.1 Lupinus angustifolius
TGAGGATGAGGAAGAGGATGAGGATGAGGACGAGAAGGAGGATAAGGATAGGATTAGGACGAGGATGAGGATGAGGACGTGAATGAGGAGGAGGATAAGGATGAGGATAGGATGAAGACGTGAATGAGGATGAGGATGAGGATGAGGATGCGGAAGAGGAAAGGATGAGGACGAGAATGAGGATGAGGATAGGATGTGGATGAGGACGAGGATGAGTATAGGATGAGGACGAGAATGAGGATGATGATAGGAAGAGGATGAGGATACGATGAGGATGAGGAAGAGGACGAGGAAGTTGATAGGATGAGGACGAGAATGAGGATGAGGATGAGGACGAGAATGAGGATAAGGATAGGATTAGGACGAGGATGAGGATGAGGATAGGATTGGAGCGATAATGAGGATGACGATAGGATGTGGATTAGGACGAGGATGAGGATAGGATGAGGACGAGAATGAGGATGAGGATAAGGTGAGGATTAGAATGATGATGAGGAAGAGGATGAGGAT
>NC_032009.1:29265199-29272231 GCF_001865875.1 Lupinus angustifolius
CTTTGCTGAAGTATATACTGTGTTACGCTTTGTTACTTATTAATTCATGTATGTGTGATAAACCTTAGGAGATGAATGATTTCATATGGTTATAGTTAGTCTTAGGAAAATAAGTAGAGTTTCTGTTTCTGAATACTTTCTTATTGTTATCTTAGACGCTATTGTGCTCCGAGGACATCAGTTACTGAAACTTTTAAGTAAGGAGTGCACATGGTGTTTAGCTGTTTCTTTTGGACATTAACTTTTATTATAATGATGTTATATTGTTTCGTAATGTCTTGATCTGTATATTTATTTGAAAATATTTTGTGTTCTTTCATTGATTTCGTTTTTAGTTGGTATTTTGATGTTCTTTTTCATTATTTCTTGCTTCAGTAGGTTAAATCTTAGCTTAATTTTGGATGTGTGAAATCAACAGATTTCATAAATTCTACATCTGTGCTTATAATAATTTTTTATGGATTTAAGGTTTTGTAAGGCATTCCATCTTTCTGTAAATTATTATTAGTATAGATGATTTTGTATTGTTCTGTAATTTGTTGATGTGTAGGTTTATTTCAGAATATTTTGTGTTCTTTCATTGATATGGTTTTAGTTGGTATTTTGTGTTTATTTTACTGGAGTCATTTTCATTATTTCTTGCTTGATTAGGTTAAATTTTAGCTTAATTTTGTATGTGTGAAATCAACAGATTTCTTAAATTTTGAATTTGTGGTTATAATAATTATTAGTTTTGTAATGCATGAAATTATAAGTTAGCAGTAATATTTAATCTTTTGTATGATTAATAATTGAAGATGATAAAATATGACTTACCACGATGATGAACTTGCACTGCAACAATCCAATGTAATTTGTTGATTTAGTTAACAATATTTTGTGTTCTACGTTGTCTTCACAGTACTGACGTACATAGAAAGAGTCATGTATACTAATATATAAAGATTCATTAACATATATATATAATTTTAACTAACATGATAAATTATGTTTACCTGTATGATGTACTTGCACAGCACCAATCCAATGTAATTTGTTGATGTGTTGATTTACTTGCATAATTTGTGTTCTATGTTGTCTTCATAATATTGACATGCATAGAAAGAGTCATGTATACTAATATATAAAGAGTCATTAACATATTTTATGTTGTGTTGATTTAGTTGACAATACTTTTTCTGGCACATATTTACTTCACAATACTGATATACACAACAGTATACTAATATATATAAGAGGTTATGAGGAAACTGTCCTCTGATCCTTAATCTCAAGGAATTAGTTATTTGTATTGGTTATATAATATTGTTGTGGTGAAATGAATGGATAAGCTATTATTCATAAATTTCTATTCTTCCTTTCATATGAGACTTGCTTTTTTACTTATAAACATCATTCATTGTCTTTATTTAGTGTTTACTCTTTTACACAGGGAATACTAATACACAGGAATACTAATACACAGAAAAAAAGTCATTCATTGCTTTTTCATAGGAATACTAATACACAGGGAAATAAAGACCATGGTGGGTATTTAGTGTTTACTCTTTTACTTATAAACATCATTCATTGTCTTTATATTAGCAACAGAAAAATTATTTGTTGTTTGTGTCTCGACAATACTGATAAACGTAGAAACAACACATATTTATTTGATATATAAAGAAAAATTAATTATCTTTATCACAGAAAAGATAGATTAATTGAAAAGAAGACACAAAAAAGAGAAATACCTGAAAGTTGCAAAAATGTGAGATAGAATAGAGAAGGAAAGGAAATATTGACCAACCATGTTGTGATTTATAGTTTATAGGGTGATCATGTTTTAACAACAGAATGGAAGTTTTATTAAAAATATAAACTGTCATTGTCCATCCACTTTCTCCCTACAAAAAGGAAACCACCCTGACATACATGGTGGAAGTTTAAAATGAGAATAAACTTACTTATCCACATTCTCCAGAAAACAAAACTGTTGTGGCAGTTTAAAATGAAACATTAATTATATAAACAGACATCATAAATTATAGAATAATTATATTTTAGACTTATAAAGGGTAAAATAGGGAATAGAAATTACTCCACTGGCAGTTAATTTAAGTTTTCTCTTTATATATTAGTATAGATATATATATTAAGATTGTAAACCATACCTCTACAAATTTAATATTTTTAAATAAACATGACCAATAAGTACTTTTTTTCAAAAAATAATTAAATTAATTTTAACATTTAATCAAATATGGAGAGCAGGTCGCCCTAGAGGTCTCTTTCTTCTCAGATCATCTTCGAAAGGTTGCGTTACGCCGTTTCTTTTCAATCGATTAAATCTCAAAATCAATTTAATTCCAAATTTTTGACGTAATAAAATTAACCAAATAAAAAATCTTTTTTTATAATAAAAAAAACTTACAAAATATATATTTTTGACTAAAAAAATATATTTTCTTTAATTAAAATACATTCAACCAATAAACCATTTTCTACTTAAAGAACTACGTAAGTCTTGATCTTCTTAATAGGGGTACGTAGGACCAAAGTCAATCTTGTTAAGCATAATAATAAAAAACTAATTTTTCTTCTTAATAATTGATTAATTAATCATAAAATTTAGTAATAATAATAATAATAATAATAATAAAGTCATATATTTTAATGAAGGGTACCGCTTAAGGCGGGCAGGTAGGGTGGTAATACCTTCTCTACCTTGTAACCGACTCCTGAACCTGGATATCACAAATCCAAAAGCCCAAGGTAATTGGGCTTAAAAGATTTTTCTACATTTTTAACTATAAAATGTAGTGGCGACTCTAAACAAAGTCGTGCAGCTGAAAATCGGGGTGCGACAATAGACATGGTAGATGCATAAAGCAATGAGCAAGGGAGGCACATACAACCCACCTCCCACAATAATGACATACAGAACCCCTTCTATCTCCATCCTAGAGAGAAATCAGAGGTTGTTTTGGTAACCCCTCCATTGGATGGTACCAATTACCATTCAAGAGTAGGGAAATGAGGAAAGTCTTGCAGTCCAAAAACAAGTACAAATTCAAGGATGGATCAATCTCAGCCCCAAATCAATCTGATCAAGTGTATGACATGTAGAAACGTTACAACATAATGATTATTTCTCACAAAGCATCATCTACATCGAAAGTGCATAAGACCTTTGGCAAGACTTGAAGGAGAGATTCTCCAAGGGAAACTATTTTCGTAGGAATTGAGAAAACGTAGGAATTGAGAAAACGTAGGAATTGAGATTACACGACTAGACAGAGAAAACGTAGGAATTGAGATTTTAGAGTTTGAAAAACTTTTCCAGAAGCACGATGGAACTGTTTTATTTTACTATCGTTAATCGATTAAGGGTTACATTAATCGATTAAGACTTGTTAAAATCTTATGCAACTGAGCCTAGTTAATCAATTAAAGGAATACTTAATTGATTGAAGATAGAGATATTGAAAAGTTTGAGCTACTGGAACTCAGTTTAGTCGGTTATCATACATGGTAATCAATTAACATTAGTAAAATTGCAGATTTGAGTGTGTTTTGGAGATTAAAAAGGTATGCTAAGACTCTTTACCTAAGAACCTATTCTAGACTGGATTACACACTTCTAACACTTAAACATGTAATCATGAAGGCAAATTATTAAGCACAAAGAGAAACATGCATTTACATATAACATATAGATGTGCACATTTATCATACAAAAGGCACAAAATACCATTAATCAAGCTAGTTAAGATATTTTTGTCGCCATAAGTGACATACCCTTTTTCTTTTAGTGATAGATCTAGGAATTTCGATCTATCACCTGTCATATGCCTTGAAAACCCGTTATCTAAGTACCAATGGTCTCCATGTGTTCGTAGGCATACCTGCAAAACACATTACTTGACTTGTTTAGGTACCCAATTGATATTGGGTCCCTTTTTGTTAGTAACCATAGTATTTTATCCCTTCTTCACCCAAATATAAGAACCATCAGACACACCATATTTTCTAATATAACATGAAGTAGTAGTATGACCATAAGTGTCGCAATAGAAACAAGTAGATATGTGAGTGTGTGACTTTTTACGATTATAGACTACAAGTTTCCTATATGGTCTTTTCTTACTAGTTTGGGGTTTATAACCTAATCCCATGTGGTTACCAGGATTTCTAGATTCAGCAAGTAAAGTGTCAAGGTTAAATCTACTGTATGTAAGCTTTGCGAGTTTTTCTTTTAAACTTGAATTTTCTATTTGTAATGTCTCGCAAGTATCACATACAGTAGGTTGACATAAATTATCTTTCGAGCAATTACATGAGTTACAAGAGTATATTAGATCTAAGGTTTGATTTTCAATTTTTAACTCATCTAACTCCTTTTTCATTTTAATGATTTGTTGTTCATGTAATAGGATTACCCGTTTTCTATCAATATTAATCCTAGCAAGCTTTTTAAGTTTTTCATGTAATTCAACAACTGCATTATATAACTCATCATATGCAGGAGAGTCATCAGTAGAAGATGGAGTATCAGAATATACCTCATTAGTATCATCTTGTCCACTAGAGTTGCAAGCTTCTTGTGTTTTGACTGTAAGGCACAGTTTTGCAGACTCCTCCTCATCTGATGCGCTCGATGTAGTTTCCTCATCAGGAGCATCCCACACGATGTATGCTCTTTTTAATTTAAAGTCTCGAGGAATTCTCTTTTCCGATTCAACCTTCTTGAGATAGACTGTACATTGTAGCCTCACGTGTCCAACCTTCCCACATTCATGACAAGTGAAGCACTCAATTGGGATCTTGTCCTTTTTGGTTGAGTAATGCGCTTCTTTCTTCTAAAACCTCTTGAATCCCCCTTTCTTTTTCAGGAATTTTCCAAATTTTCGAACTAGGAGATTCATGGTTTCTTCGTACAAGTCGGAATCAGAATCTTCATCCTCTTCTTGATCTTGCGAGTTGGTTGCTTTAAGAGAGATGTTTTTCTTCTTCTGGTCTGAATCTTCGTTCATGGTCAAACGCCTTAACTCCATCTCATGTTCCTGGAGTTTGCCAGTAGAGTGGCTAAAGGCATGGAATCTAAGTCTTCCGACTCCATGATTGTTGTTACTTTCGACTGCCATTTCCTATCAAGGCAATGCAAAACTTTGTTAGTTAATTCTCTATTAGCAAAAGTTTTATCTAGGGAGACTAAATGGTTAACAATGTGAGTAAATGACTTTTGCATTTCACTAATTGATTCATTTGGTAACATGCAAAATAGCTCATATTCTTGTGTTGGCGCATTTAGCCTAGCGCGCTTAACCTCGCTCGTGCCTTCGTGAGTCACTTGTAAAGTGTCCCACATTTCTTTAGCATTTTGGAACTTCGACACTCTAAAGAATTCATCGTATGATAGGGCCAATGTGATAACATTTTTGGCACGTAGGTTATGCTGAACCTTTTTGCGGTCATCATCGGTCCATAAACTTTTTGGTTCCTATTTAGGTTCATCATCCACTAAGTGAAGTCGAACAAAAGGACCACTGACTATGGATTCTCAAATATCCGTGTCAATCGCCTCAATGGATATTTTTATGCGCAACCTCCAAAATGCGTACCCCTCGCCACTGAAAATCAGAGGGCAGTAGAAAGATGCGCCATCACCGCCAAACGTGTTTGTGGAATCCATCATAGTATCCTCTAGGATCGAACGAATATGAGGTCAAGCTAGCACTTTCGTAATAGCTTTGATACCACTTGTTTGGTATCAACAGGTCAGAATACACCTAGAAGGAGGGTTGAAAAGGTGTCGCGAGATCATTTGTTCCGCTTTTCCTATATTTGTGCAAAACTAAAACAGACTACAGTTAATCGATAATGCTTCGACTTAATCGATTAAACAGTACTCAAATATAATCAATTATGCTTGTGGATAATCGATTATCTTGATCCTATCCTCATCCTACACTCATCCTCATTCTATCCTCATCCTATCCTCATCCTCTTCCTCATCCTATCCTCATCCTCATCCTCATTCCCTCATCCTTATCCTCATCCTCATCCTCATCCTATCGTCATCCTCTTCCTCATCCTATCCTCGTCCTCATCCTCATCCTCATCATCACCCTATCCTGATCCTATCCTCATCCTATCCTCATCCTACCCTCATCCTATCCTAATCCTCCTTCTAATCCTATGCTCATCCTCATCCTCATCCTCGTCCTATCCTCATCCTCACCCTCATCCTCATCCTATCCACATCCTCATCTTCATCCTCATCATATCCTCATCCTCATCTTATCCAGCATCCTCGTTCTCATCCTCATCCTCATTATCGTCCTCATCCTATCCTGTTCCTTATCCTCATCCTCATCCTCATCCTATCCTCATCCTCATCCTATCCTCATCCTCATCCTCATCTTATCCTCCTCTTCATCGTCATCCTCATCCTATTCTCGTCCTCATAATATCTTCATCCTCATCCTCATCTTGTTCTTCAACCCCTCCTCATCGTCATCCTCCTCCTATCCTCATCATCATCTTATCCTCATCCTCTTCCTCATCCACTGCTCATCCTCATCCTATGCTCATCCTCAACCTCAACCTCATCCTCATCCTCATCCTCATCCTCATCCTATCCTCATCCTCATCCTCATCCTCTTCCTCATCCTATATTCGTCCCCATCCTCATCCTATCCTCATCCTCATCCTCATCCTCCTCCACATCCTTATCCTATCCTCATCCTTATCTTATGCTCATCCTCATCCTATCCTCATCCTCATCCTTATCATATCCTCATCCTATGCTCATCTTCATCCTATCCTCATCGTCATCCTATCCTCTTCCTCATCCTATCCCCATCCTCATCCTCATCCCCATCCTCATCCTATCCTCATCCTCATCCTCATCCTATCCTCATCCTCGTCCTATCCTCATCCTCATCCTCATCCTCATCCTCCTCCACATCCTTATCCTATCCTCATCCTTATCTTATGCTCATCCTCATCCTATCCTCATCCTCATCCTTATCCTCATCCTCATCCGAT
>NC_032009.1:29272331-29274143 GCF_001865875.1 Lupinus angustifolius
ATCCTCATCCTCATCCTCATCCTCATCCTCTTTCTCATCCTATCCTCGTCCTCATCCTCATCATATCCTCCTCTTCATCGTCATCCTCATACTCATCATATTCTCATCCTCATCCTCATCCTATCCTCGTCCTCATCCTCATCATATCCTCCTCTTCATCGTCATCGTCATCCACATCCTCATCCTATCTTCTTCCTCATCCTCATCCTATGCTCATCCTCATCCTTTCCTCATCCTACTCCTATTCTGATCCACATCCTCATCCTCATCCTATCCTCGTCCTCATCCTATCCTCATCCTCATCTTTTCCTCCCCCTCATTCTCATCCTCATCCTATCCTCATCCACAATCTTATCCTATACTCACCCTCATCCTATGCTCATCCTTATCCTATCCTCGTCCTCATCCTTATCCCCATCCTCATCCGATCATGATCCTCATCCTCATCCACATCCTCATATTCTTCCTCATCCTATCCTTGTCCTCATCCTATCCTCGTCCTCATCCTGATCCTATCCTCATCCTCATCCTCATCCTATCCTCATCCTGTCCTCATCATCATCCTCATCTTCTTCTTCAACCCCTCCTCATCGTCATCGTCATCGTATCCTCATCCTATGCTCATCCTCATCATCATCTTATCCTCATCCTCATCCTTTGCTCATCCTCATCCTATCCTCATCCTCATCATCATCCTCATCCTCGTCCTATCCTCATCCTCATCTTCATCCTCATCCTATCTTCAACCTCATCCTCCTCCTCATCCTCCTCATCCTATCCTCATCTTCATCCTCATCCTCATCATATCTTCGTCCTCATCCTCATCCTCATCCTATCCTTATCCTCCTTCTCCTCCAAACCTCGTCCTCATCGTTATCCTCATCCTCATACTATCCTCATCTTCATCCTCATCCTCATCATATCCGCAACCTCATCCTCTTCCTCATCCTCTTCAACCTCATCCTCATCCTCATCCTCATCCTCATCCTCATCCTCATCCACATCCTCATCCTCTTCTTCCTCCTATCCTCTTCCTAATCCTATCCTCATCCTCATCCTATCCTCATCCTATCCTCATCCTCATCCTCATCCTCATCCTCATCCTCTCCTCATCCTCATCCTCCTCCTCTTATTCATCCTATCCTCGTCCTCATGCTCATCCTCAATCTCATCCTCATCCTACTCCTCATCCTATCCTCATCCTATCGTCATCCTCATCCATATCCTATTCTTATCCTCATCCTCATCCTCATACTCTTCCTCATCCTGTCCTCATCACCATCCGCATCGTAATCCTCATCCTATCCTCCTCCTCATCCTCATCCGATCCTCAACCTCATCCTCATCCTTATCCTCATCCTCATCCTCATCCTCATCCTCATCCTATCCTCATCCTCATCCTCATCCTCTTCCTCATCCTATCCTCGTCCTCATCCTCATCCTCTTCCTCATCCTACACTCGTCCTCATCCTCATCCTATCCTCATCCTCATCATCACCCTATCCTGATCCTATCCTCATCCTACCCTCATCCTATCCTCATCCTCCTCCTAATCCTATGCTCATCCACATCCTCATCCTCATCCTATCCTCATCCTCATCCTCGTCCTATCCTCATCCTCACCCTCAACCTCATCCTATCCGCATCCTTATCTTCATCCTCATCATATCCTGATCTTATCCTCATCCTGATACTATCCTCATCCTCATCCTCATCCTCATCCTCATCCTATCCTAATCCTCATCCTATCCTTCTCCTCATCCTCATCATATCCTCTTCCTCATCCTATCCTCATCCTCATCCGCTTCCTCA
>NC_032009.1:29274243-29277178 GCF_001865875.1 Lupinus angustifolius
TCCTCATCCTCATTCTCGTCTTCCTCTTATCCTCATCCTCATCCTCATCCTCTTCCACATCCTTATCCTATCCTCATCCTCATCCTATGCTCATCTTCATCCTTATCCCCATCCTCATCCGATCCTGATCCCCATCCTCATCCTCATCCTCATACTCTTCCTCATCCTATCCTCATCCTCATCCTATCCTCATCCTCATCCTCATCCTTATCCTCATCCTCATCCTCATCCTTATCCTCAACCTCTTCCACATCATATCCTCGTCCTCGTCCTCATCCTCATCCCCATCCTACTCTCATCCTCATCCTATCCTCATCCTCATCCTCATCATATCCTCCTCTTCATCGTCATCGTCATCCACATCCTAATCCTATCTTCTTCCTCATCCTCATCCTATCCTCATCCTCAATCTTATCTTTCCTCATCCTCATCCTCATCCTCATCCTATCCTCATCCTATTCTGATCCACATCCTCATCCTCATCCTCATCCTATCCTCGTCCTCATCCTATCCTCATCCTCATCCTATCCTCCTCCTCATCCTCATCATATCCTCATCATCATCCTCATCCTATCCTCATCCACAATCGTATCCTATCCTCATCCTCATCCTATGCTCATCATCATCCTATCTTCATCCTCATCCTCATCCTCATCCTATCCTCATCCTCATCATCATCTTATCCTCATCCTCTTCTCTATCCTATGCTCATCCTCATCCTATCCTAATCCTCATCCTCATCCTCGTCATATTCTCATCCTCATCCTATCCTCATCCTCATCGTCATCCTATCCTCAACCTCATCCTCTTCCTCCTCCTTATCCTCCTCCTCATCGTTATCCTCATCCTCATGCTATCCTCATCCTCATCCTCATCATATCCGCAACCTCATCCTCTTCCTTATCCTCATCCTATCCCCATCCTCATCCTCATCCTCTTCAACATCCTATCCTCATCCTCATCCGATCCTCATCCTCATCCTCATCCTATCGTCATCCTCATCCTCATCCTCATCCTCATCTTATCCTCATCCTCATCCTCATCCTATCCTCATCCTCATCCTCATCCTATCCTCATCCTCATCCTCCTCCTCATCCTCATCTTATCCTCGTCCTCATCCTCAATCTCATCCTCATCGTCATCCTAATCCTCATCCTCATCCTATCCTCATCTTATCGTCATCCTCATCCATATCATATTCTTTTCCTCATCCTCATACTCTTCCTCATCATGTCCTCATCAACATCCGCATCCTCATCCTCATCCTCATCCTATCCTCCTCCTCATCCTCATCCTCATCCTATCCCCATCCTCATCCTCATCCTATCCTCATTTTCATCATCATCCCCATCCACATCCTCATACTCATTCTATCCTTATGAATCCCCTCAGGAACTTGGTGATGAATCCCCTCAAGAAGTGCCTCATGAATTACCACAAATTAATAGACAATTAATTTCGAGGTCGAAATCTTTTCAAGAAGGAGGGGATGATGTGAGCCCAAATGAGCCTAAGGAGGATGATGTGAAATTAAGAAGCAAAGGGGGGCCCATGACAAGGGCAAGGTCCAAACGTGGATACAATGCACTTTCAAGGCAACAAGGGAATGCCCCTAAGCTCAAACCAAGGGAGTCACCTCTTTTATTACATCACTTTACAAGTTGGCCAATATGGGGGCATAAGCCCCACCCTTTTAATAAGACACGACCATGTTTTTAAAACATGGCTAGGACACATTTATTGTGTCCTTAAGTTGTTCCTTTAAAGCATTTATGTTGTCCTAAAATGTTTTCATTCAGAATTTAATTTGTCTTATGTTTTTAAATTTCAGAATAAATGAATTCCTTGAATAGCATTCAATGTGGTCAAGATGACTTGGATAATTTCGTGCAAGCATTCATCAAGCTTGAAGGTTGGCCGTCCAATTAATTGTGCCGTCCAAATTTAAGTCTAGTGTGAATTCAACTCAAGAAGAATGTGCCATCCAACTTTGAATTCAAGTCAAGAAGGAGTGTGCCGTCCAAATTTAAGTCTTTCCTCCTTAACTAAGCCGTCCACATTGAAGCCTTGGCCTTAAGTGTGCCGTCCAACATTAATTCCAAGTGCCGCCCATCATAAAGGCTCACACAAAGAATTAAGTTGCCACCCACAATTAATCCTAGGTGATCCGTGCAATCAAGCATGGAATCATGTGGATTTAATCATGAAGACTTCAACTAAATAAATGGCCACCTTTTCATTCAAAGTGAACCGTGCCCTCTACATGGAATTAAGAGGCTTTAGTCATGAATGCTTCAAACTCATCAATGTGCCGCCCACATTCATTCAAGTGAGCCATGCCATATACATGGAATCATGAAGACTTCAAGGGAGCCGAATTACCATGAAGACTACCATGAAACCAAGACTTAGCATTAAGGCTTTTTCATAGAATTCAAAGTTTTTCATTTATTTGTATTTTGAATTTTTAGGAGTTCCCATAAGGAATTATACTTGGATATTTCGGTTGGAACAATATCACCAACCTTGGATTATGTCCTATAAATGTAAATTCGGATGGGAGAATAAAACAAGTTTGATTTCGTGTGAAAATACAAGGTTATTCCTTTTTGTGTGAGAGTGTCTTCTCCTAACTTCTTGGCTGAACCAAGATTACAAATTCTTATCAAGAACCACGTTCTTGTGGCGAATAGCACCCGGCTTATCAACATCTTTGTTGTGGCGCCATCACCCTTCTACCTTAACCATCTTCTTTTATCCAACACACTTCCATTCGGCCTAAACATTCACCATCAAAAGAACCACTCAAACCGTGGGTTCATTGCACCAAACAAGATAGATTGTTGAAGAAAAGGATCTCCTGAAGAGGTTCTCATCAAGAAGGATAGGATGAGGACGAGAATGAGGATGAGGATAGGATGAGGATGAGGATAGG
>NC_032009.1:29277278-29280427 GCF_001865875.1 Lupinus angustifolius
CTTGAGGGAGTTAAAATAAAGGTTCCCACCTTTATTGGGAAGAATGACCCGGAGGCTTATTTAGAATGGGAACTTAAGATGGAGCAAGTGTTTGAATGTAGTTCTTACCAAGAGAGTAAGAAGGTAAAGGTGGCTGCTCTTGAGTTCAATGAGTATGCCTTGATTTGGTGGGACCAACTCAATAAGGAGAGTAGGAGGGCTGGAGCCGAGGCTATTAGTACTTGGGTGGAGATGAAAGTACTAATGAGGAGGAGGTTTGTCCCTAGCTCTTACCAAAGAGACATTCACAACAAACTACAAAGGCTCACTCAAGGGTCTAAAAGTGTGGATGAGTACTTCAAAGAAATGGAATTAGCTTTGCTAAGGTCCAATTTTGAGGAGGATAGGGAGGCTACTATGGCAAGATTCTTACATGGGCTCAACCAAGAGATTCAAGATGTTGTTGAGCTTCAACACTATGTTGAGCTAGATGACTTGGTTCAACAAGCCATGAAAGTGGAGCAACAACTTAAGAGGAGAAAATCAAAGTTTTCCTCAAGCTCTAGTTCCAAATTTCAAAGCTCCAAGTGGGTGGATAGAACCAAGGAGGAGGGAGTATCAATCAAAGGTAGTGCACCAACTACTAAAGAAACCGTGGCCACAAGCCAAGGAAAAAAACCAATGGGTTCTAATCAAAGGAGCCGAGATGTAAAATGCTTCAAGTGCTTAGGCCTTGGACATATTGCTTCTCAATGTCCTACAAGAAGAACCATGATCATAAGAAATGGAGAGGTAGAGTCTCAATCCGAGAACTCTAGTGATGAGGAGGAAGATGATCAAGAGGAGGGAAATGTTATCATTCCCGAAGGTGACTTGTTCATGGTAAGAAGGCTCTTAGGAAGCCAAATCAAGGAGGAGGATGCTAGCCAAAGGGAAAACATCTTTCACACAAGATGTATTGTGGATGGTAAGCTATATTCACTAATTATTGATAGTGGAAGTTGTGCTAATGTGGTTAGCACAAGATTAGTGTCAAAACTTAATCTTGTGACTAAGTCACATCCCACTCCTTACCGAATGCAATGGTTAAGTGAGGTTGGGGAAATGATTGTCAATAAGCAAGCTGAAATTTGTTTCTCAATTGGGAAGTATGTGGATTCTGTGGTATGTGATGTGGTTGACATGGATGCTTACCATTTGCTTTTGGGCCGTCCATGGCAATATGATAAGAAAGCCACACATGATGGCCGAACTAATAAGTTCTCTTTTGAGCACCAAAACCGTAAGGTTGTGCTATCCCCTTTGTCTCCTATGCAAATTAGTGAGGATAAAAAAAAGTTGAGGGAAAAGATTGAAGTAGAGAGAAAAGAAAGGGAGAGAGAAAAGTTGGGTGAAAAGCCAAGTGAAGAGAAAATGAGTGAAAAGAAAGAAAGAAACAAAAGCAAAAAGAATGAGGTTGAAAAAAGAGAGGGATATATTGCAAAAAAAGGAGAGATAAAGCCTGCTTTGATTTCAAAGCAACCATTGAACCTATTTTCTAGTAGGGAATTTTGCCTAACCACTAACCCTTCTAAGGAAGGAAATTTGCCTATGTTTGTTGAAATTGTTTTGCAGGAACTTGGTGATGAATCCCCTCAAGAAGTGCCTCATGAATTACCACAAATTAATAGACAATTAATTTCGAGGTCGAAATCTTTTCAAGAAGGAGGGGATGATGTGAGCCCAAATGAGCCTAAGGAGGATGATGTGAAATTAAGAAGCAAAGGTGGATCCATGACAAGGGCAAGGTCCAAACGTGGACACAATGCACTTTCAAGGCAACAAGGGAATTCCCCTAAGCTCAAACCAAGGGAGTCACCTCTTTTATTACATCACTTTACAAGTTGGCCAATGTGGGGGCATAAGCCCCACCCTTTTAATAAGGCACGACCGTGTTTTTAAAACATGGCAAGGACACATTTATTGTGTCCTTAAGTTGTTCCTTTAAAGCATTTATGTTGTCCTACAATGTTTTCATTCATAATTTAATTTGTCTTGTGTTTTTAAATTTCAGAATAAATGAATTCCTTGAATAACATTCAATGTGGTCAAGATGACTTGGATAATTTCGTGCAAGCATTCATCAAGCTTAAAGGTTGGTCGTCCAATTAATTGTCCCGTCCAAATTTAAGTCTAGTGTGAATTCAACTCAAGAGGAATGTGCCATCCAACTTTGAATTCAAGCCAAGAAGGAGTGTGCCGTCCAAATTTAAGTCTTTCCTCCTTAACTAAGCCGTCCACATTGAAGCCTTGGCCTTAAGTGTGCCGTCCAACATTAATTCCAAGTGCCGCCCATCATAAAGGCTCACACAAAGAATTAAGTTGCCACCCACAATTAATCCTAGGTGATCCGTGCAATCAAGCATGGAATCATGTGGATTTAATCATGAAGACTTCAACTAAATAAATGGCCACCTTTTCATTCAAAGTGAACCGTGCCCTCTACATGGAATTAAGAGGCTTTAGTCATGAATGCTTCAAACTCATCAATGTGCCGCCCACATTCATTCAAGTGAGCCGTGCCATATACATGGAATCATGAAGACTTCAAGGGAGCCGAATTACCATGAAGACTACCATGAAACCAAGACTTAGCATTAAGGCTTTTCATAGAATTCAAAGTTTTTCACTTATTTGTATTTTGAATTTTTAGGAGTTCCCATAAGGAATTATACTTGGGATATTTCGGTTGGAACAATGTCACCAACCATGGATTATGTCCTATAAATGTAAATTCGGATGGGAGAATAAAACAAGTTTGATTTCGTGTGAAAATACAAGGTTATTCCTTTTTGTGTGAGAGTGTCTTCTCCTAACTTCTTGGCTGAACCAAGATTACAATTTCTTATCAAGAACCACATTCTTGTGGCGAATAGCACCCGACATATCAACACCTTGTGTTGTGGCGCCATCCACCCTTCAATCTTCACCATCTTCTTTTATCCAAAACATTTCAATTCGGCCTAAACTAAACCATCAAAGATAACCCATCAAACCGTGGGTTCCCTTGCACCAAACAAGATAGATTGTTGTAAAAAGGATCTCCTGAAGAGGTTCTCATCAAGAAGGATAGGATGAGGACGAGAATGAGGATGAGGATAGGATGAGGATGAGGATAGGATGAGGATGAG
>NC_032009.1:29280527-29297601 GCF_001865875.1 Lupinus angustifolius
CTCATCCTCATCCTCATCCTCATCCTATCTTCGTCCTCATCCTATCCTCATCATCATCCGCATCCTCATCCTCAATCTCATCCTCATCCTATCGTCATCCTCATCCTCATCCTACTTTCATCCTCATCCTCATCCTCATCCTCATCCTCATCCTCATACTCTTCCTCATCCTATCCTCGTCGTCATCCTCATCCTAACCTCATCCTCATCCTCATCTTATCCTCCTCCTCATCCTATTCCTATCCTCATTCTATCCCCATCCTCATCCTCATCCTATCCTCATCCTCATCATCATCCCCATCCACATCCTCATCCGCAACCTCATCCTATCCTCATCCTCATCATCATCCTCATCCTAACCTCATCCTCATCCTCATCCTATTCCTATCCTCATCCTCATCCTATCCTCATCCTATCCTCATCCTATCCTCATCGTCTTCCTCCACCTATTCTCGCCCTCTTCCTCATCCTATCCTCATCCTCATCCTCATCCTATCCTGATACTCATCCTCATCCTCATACTCTTCCTCATCATATCCTCGTCCTCATCCTATCCTCGTCCTCATCCTAATGCTATCCTCATCCTCATCTTATCCTCATCTTATCCTCATCCTCATCCTCATTCTATCTTCATCCTCATACTATCCTCGTCCTCATCCTCATCTTATCCTCATCCTCTTCATCCACCTTTCCTCGTCCTCTTCCTCATATTATCCTCATCCTCATCCTATCCTCATAGTCATCGTCATCCTCATAATCTTCCTCATCCTATCCTCATTCTCATCTTATCCTCGCCCTGATACTCGTCCTATCCTCATACTTGGTTTGAATAATTTTAAGAATTGTTCATATCTCACACCAATAATTTCATGCAATCATCATGTGATGAAATAATAAAAAAATATTCACAACCCAAAACGTTCAAGTCATCATTGTCTCAATAATTTAACCAGTTTCAAAAACCAATAACCATGGCAGTATAAATTAAAACACAAAATACTTGCTCTAATACCAATTGAAGATTTATTAAGAGTGTTCATAACATGCACAACGGAAAATAATTCATCTATTTGTGTTAAAATATGCATACACTATAATAAGTAGACAAAAAATGTTTGTAAAATTACCTCAGGAGACTGCGATGACTTTTGAAAAAGTTCTCCTTCAAAAGTGTGAAAATCCTATACGTGTATCCAGATCGAGACCAATCCTTGTTGTATCAACACTTGATCCGTGGAGAAAAAATTCAACTCAAATAAAACCAAAATGAAAGGATTGAAAGAAAGCATTATGATTCTTTGTATATTGACTATGTTACTTTCTACCATGATGGTTACATGAATTTTGGTTTATAAAAAACCAAAACCTCCTATAATCCATTTAGTGTCAGTTAACAACTCATTTATTTAGCATAAATTTTGGGTTATAATATATAGAACCAAAACCTCATTCAATGCATTTATTGGCAATTAATAACCCATTAATTTAGCATAAATTTTGGTTTTTGGTTTTCAAAACTGAGTATCAGTTTTAAACCTTTAAAATATTACAATTAAGTCTCACTTAATTATATTAAAGATGACTGGATAATATTATTTATATTGTTGGTGCTAGCAAAAAATACAATAATATTCCACTTAAAGTAAATATACAAAATTAAACTATTTAATTTAGATATTTTCTCATCCAATAAAAATCTGAACATTCGTTAGTGTGTGACCCCGTAGGTTCATTACTAAACCAGTAGTAAATTAACTCATTAATTTACTAATTAAGGTTCGCATCTAGCAACACTCCTTAACGACCAGATAGAACTGAAGTAATACCTTTTACTTTAGAATAACCATTAGAAGACTAATATAATATTTCCTTCCATCTTTACAACTCTATGTTAACTCTAGAATATGATATAATTGTCAAATTCTAATAAGTTAACTCGTAGTGAATGACTTAAGAAACTCATTTCTTCATTCATTCAATTCCCCTTGCCCAAGGTCTTTATTTCTATAGAGCTAAAACTCATTCTATGAGTTGATGGATTCTTTCTTGATTGATTACTAATTCTACAAGAATTTAATTATACCCAATAATCATTCAATTAATATCATAAGGCATTATGTGTCCGATATCAAAATATAATAAATAACTTGTTAATTACTATGGTAATCTCAAGTCTAAGGAAAATATATATTTCTTCATAAGAATATCCTGCTGACAATTCAAAGGTAATATATTAACCATTAGGAATTCTCCTTTGAGTCAGTTCAATGGTCATATCTCTATATGCACCATTTATATGTGTAATTTAATAAATGAGATCTATTAATCTTTATCTAATAAAGACCATTACACATATATTAATCTATCTGGATTAATAGTGTCCTAAGCTCAATAATCATATGATCAAGAACAATTCAGATTAAAATTATAAAAGATTTATTTCTTATTATTATAATCTCTATTATAATAATAAATCTCTAATTTTAATCTAGGACCTTTCATATTAATTATTTTGACAAACAATGAATATGATATTAAGATAATAATACATATAATTTTATTATTATAAACATGACAAATTGGTTCTTAGGCATACATTATATCCCAACAACTATATCTCACACTCTTCATTAACCAATAATTTTATAAAATATTGAAAAAGAAAAATTATAAGTCATCAGTTCTATATGGATAAACAATTTGTGGGGTTAAAATTATTACCTTTAATTACTGAACCATTAAACACGATTTTCACTAGCTAGTTTACTAAAAGTCAAAAACTCTAAATGCTCATGTTCTTCCTAGTTTCTTTATTTTGTTGCTTTATCACCCTTTCTTCTCATGTGTTGTTTATTAGTACAGGTCAGATGAGGGTTGAGTCATGAGCCATGAAGAGACAGAACACTCCACAAGATAGAAGAGGCAAGTTTCCATTTAGAATCAAATGTTGATAGTCAAATAAGAAGAGTCGTGAAAATGCCTAATATGGAATAGTATGAGGTATAATTTAGCAAAGTGCAGGCACAACTTAATAAAAGAGCCACTAGTTTGATTAGCTACGAGTTTGGCAGGATCTCATTCCTTTGGGCCACGATTTCATATGAAATCGTCTTTATCACCCATGACTTCCAAAAAACTACACTAAAACAGTATTAATTTAAAAGATACCACATGATCGATTGTAATATGTCAATTAAGGTGTATATCTGTACCGAAAATTTGCGCCATTGGAGATGGTGCCGTCATGGTGGCTTATCAGCATCTATATCATCATGGTAGTCGTGCCTCTTGGGCACAACTTTAATAAAAAATTATTTGTATTTTTGCAACCACGAGCTACGAGTTTGGCATGATCTCGTTCCTTTGGGTCACTAGTTCATATGAAAACGTCTCTACCACTTATGATTCCTTAAAAACTACATTAAAATAGTAATTAATTTAAAAGGTGTACCAAAACTGTAATATATCAGTTAAAGTACACTTGTATGGTAAGTTTGTACCATCGAAGATTGTGTCATTGTAGTGGCTTATCAGCTTGTCTATATCATCATGGTGGTTATTGACATCATTGTCATCCTCTTTGTTGGAGTCAATGTCAGAGTCAATTTGGGGGTCCGATATAGTTTCTGAACTCGTCGGATAAGTTGTCGTCCACATGGTGCATGTGATGTTAATGTTGGAATGGATATACATATTGATTTGGTTATCCCCATATATCACCATAATTCAGAAAGCATAAAGATCTTTGAAACTTAAACGATCCATTGGTTCAGAAGCATAAACGATTTAATATGTGGCTCGAATTGGTCTGTTGGCCGGTTCCTAGTCTACCGGTTGAAACGGTCGGTCCTAGTCGATTTTCACAACCATGGTTAAACTCTTTCTTCATACCTTATTCTTGTTTTTTCATTACCATGAGTGCACGAGCAAGATGGTGTTATTGGTGTGACTTAGCGCTGAAGTTTGGTCTTTGTTCTTGTCCTCCGAGAGCACCACAGGTTGTCCACCATGTCCACGTTTTTGCAGGTAGTGATATAGACATTGGTGGGGTCGTCTTCGTAACAGAGGAAAATTTAACGCACATGTGTATCTTGAGTTATATATTACAATCACTACGCCTTAGTTGCAGTACAACAACACATATTTTAGATGTATAACAATACTTTTGTGCGCTTTCTGTTTGACCGCAGTAATATATTGTCATGATTAGTAGCGCTTCTACTACGCTGTTGTATTGAATATATACAACAACGCATCACACAAAAAACGTTGTCATATATTTCATACATACAACAGTACATCATACACAAAACGTTGTCATAGATTTCATACATAAACAACGCATAATATAATAGGCATTATATCAAACACGTAACAAACATGTCCAATTACACCACAATTACCAGAGATTAGACAATATAAACATCATTCTGAAAACTCAATTCATAAACTATTGCATGAACTGATCAACTTTAGTTCAAATCTATTAACCTAGAAGATTATATGCAATAATAAAAGGGACGAATGTGGTGAAGATGTAAATGAAAAATGTATAAATTTATTTTCTTCCTTAATTGAAGAAATAAGAGGACATAAAGACGTAGTTCAGATTCAACATAATGAGAATCAAATTAAAATTTACGTAGAATATAAGGACGAAAAAATAATAGTCAAATACAAGAAATACATATAGATATGATTGTAAGTTTGGTAAATCACCAACCGTTACACCTAGCTTCAACCTTGACATTTCCTATATTATAAAATAAGCAGTCAAAGTAGATATAAATGCAAACAACAATATTGAATCAAAGAAAAAGAAATAAGGTAAAATAAGATAATGAGTTACCTTGTACTCGAAAATAGAGACCAAAATCTAATAACTTGCTTGTAGAGAGAAACTAAGAGGAGAAGAAGAGTAAGATAAATAGAATACTGAATTATAAGTGTATTATTGTATGTGAGGTTTTCTTTTTAAATGAGCAAAGATTCAAGCTCACGAGCTAAAACAAGCGCTTTTTGAATATATGACTTTTAACAATGCTTATTGTAAAAATCACTATTGATATGTCACCTTTAATATCATGTATTTAAGGAAGCACTGTTAAATAGATTCAAATCAACATCATTTGCTTAAAAAAACTGTTAAATATCAAAAAAATTAAATTATTTATTTGTCATATTATGTTCAACTTTTGATAATGGAATGACAAATAAAATAATTTACTTACCACATATGAGTTTTTGTTGTGTCAAATCACATACCTTAATATTCTATTTTAATGATATTGGTTGGTGATTTAGAATATTTTTTTTGAAGTAATAAACAATTGCATTTTCTGTATATGTATGACCAAGTTATGTTATATATGAAAAACTAGCATATGAGTTTCTGTTAACAATTTGGATTATTTTCGTGTAATATTTACTCGAGTTATATCTTTCAAAATAAAAATAAATAATTTCATAAATACATATTAAGTAATAACTAAAACAACCGTCTTTTGAACATATGACTTTTAACAGCGCTTGTTGTAAAAAGAGTTGTTGATATGTCACATTTAACAACGCTTATTTAAGGAAGCGCTGTTAAATAGATTCAAATCAACAACGCTTGGTTAAAAAGTTCTATTAAATATCTTAGGCAAACATACAACAACACTTCTTGAAGAAAGCGCTGTTAAAGCTACATCCACCTATCAAGTTTAACAACGCTTGTTTAAAAAACGTTGTTAATTATCTTCCGTATTATATTTAACAACGTTGTGTGATATGAAAATCACAAGTGCATGATTATGTCGTAAAGTAATAAAATATCGACCCCACAATGACTGGAGAATTTCTTTAATTATAACAATTAATTTATACTTAACTCAAATAATGAATAAAATTGAATTTAGAACAATTGAGAAATTGACAAGAATAATTATAAAAATATTAAAACGGGTTGAAATCTAATTTAGGAAGAGTTCATAGGATAAGGGTTACCGCGTTTACACTCGTGAATCATTGTTTTGCTCCTTTTGATAAACTTTAAGTTGTGAGGGTGAATTGTTCTTTGATATGTGTCATCATCTCTCAAGCCCCGACACGTGTACACAATTGAAGTCGCACCTACTCTCATGGTACGGTTATCAATCAAATCCTTTACTTGAATTTTTCTATCCAATCGCTTCGTAGCAACCCAAAGTGAATTCCTGAAACCCCCGATAATCCTCATAGTACTCTGTGAATTAGGATTCTAGTTTGAATAATTGAATGGTCAGATAGTTGGGTTCACCTCTCGGTCCTTCCCCAATGTATCTTAGAGGTATAATTTGTTGGTCACACAATTCACACGAATAAAACTCAATTTAATGATTCAAATCATAACACTCAATGAAAAAGAAGTAAGAACAAGTGTTTATTGAATATAAAAGGGCATAGCCCCAATCCTAGAAATAGAGGGAATTACTCACTCATGATTGAGAAGAGAATACCAAATTCTAATTTAGAGGATTCTAATGTAAAGTGTAAAGTGTCTTCATCCTTGAGGGGGAACCCTTATTTATCCTAATTACAAAATATTGGGCTAAACCCAACAAAACAAATTGGAATATAATATAACATCTATGACTTCTTTTGGCCCTTCAATTGGTCTTCGCATAGCCTCAACATTGAATTTTATCTTCTTGCACCCAATCTCTACTCTTTTTTGCTTTAATCCATCTAAACTGCATAACATAGCCAAAAACACCCACTTAAAACGAACAAAGAGAAATAAAAGCTAAAACAATTCTAAACTCCTAATTATACCCTAAAATGAGAGTTAAATGCAATGCAAATGTAGCATAATTTCATACTAATCATTATGCTAGAAAGCGCTGATAAAGGATCATTGTTAAATGCGAATTATGGTGTAATAAATCTTAGTATATCTTTTAAATAAATTACCATTTTTGGTGCAGTTTTTAGGGAGTTGTGGACGGTAGAGATGATTTCATATGAAATCATGGCTCATAAGAACGAGATCTTGACATTGTTTTTTAATCAAACTTGTGGATGGTAAACCAATGATGACGCTATATGCTTTTAGGGTGTGCAAATTCACACCATGAATTTTTTGAAACAAATGTGCATACTACTTACACCTCTAAAAGTCTAGAGTTTAGTTTTTGAAAATAACATGACTTGTTTCGTGAAAATATAGTCATTATCATGTTGAATAATTTTATATTATTGTGCATATTCAACTTAAAGAGTTTTATGATTGTTTATCCTAAACAAACACTCAACTATTTTTTTTTGTATGTCTTGTTTAAGTCCAACAAATTTATTCTTTAGTTTTGATATGACAAAATTAACTGAATTTGCAAAGTTTTATTGACGTGATTTTTGTTCAATTAATTTGGTGGTGTTTGATAGAAAAACTTGAGACTTACATCAGTGAAATGTGTATTAGTGTTGAATTTTTTTCTTTAAAAGGATTCAATAGTCTGTTAGATGAGTTGTTTGAAAGTGAAGGACACATTCTTTACTAATTGGTTTATCTTCTTTTGAAGTTAACAATAATTTTACTTCTTGCCACAACTACCATAGAAAGAGCATTTTCAACTCTGAAAACTGAGAAAAATAGGTTGTGTGATCGAATGGGAGATGTATGGGTGAAAGATTGTATAGTCACTTATATTGAGCGAGAAATGTTCAATAACATTGACAATGAGTTGATAATTAAACGATTTCAAAATATAAAGTCAATAAAGATCAATTATAAAATTTATAACTTATTTAACTAGATATATTTAAATTTTATGATCGTTATATATATAATTTTCTATTTAAATCGTGTTGTTGAGATACAACTCTCTTATTTTTTATGTATTGTTATGCTATTTTATGATTTCTGACCGAAGCACATTGTGTTTGATGCATTTTGTCCTGGGTCATTCTGACCGTGTAAGTTTGGCTAGTGACCTTTGCTAGGCTTTGATGCATATTTTTGAAGGTTGTTGAATTGTCATTAGGTTGCTTCATTGGCAAAGTACAAGGAGACTCCAATATAATATACAGTTGTATCTATGCATCTTTTAATTAATTAAAAGAATTTCTATTGAAATGCCAAAATCCACCCATCTGTTGAGACAAATTGTTGGGAGAGTCATACTACAACATTTCTGCTTGTGGTTGCTATAATGCTCAATGCAATTCATGTTGCCGATGCGTGGAAACGTGTAAAGGAGGAAGCCAATGTTGTGCAGTAGGAGTCCAATTATCCAGACGAGGGGCATAATTTGTGGTTATTGTAAATGTGGTCATTGCGATGCGGATTGCAACCATTGTGGTGTGAATTATTTTGTGATTAAAAAAATATGTTTTAATTCAATGTGGCCTAGTGTGGTCTGATACGGTTGTGTTGCGACCTGATGTGGCCGTATCATTGTAATTGGAAGTCACACTACAATTGCAAATATGATGTAGTTATGACGAACACCACTACCGCAATATTACAGCTACAACAGGTGATGCAGTCTGCAATTTAAATCACTGATTACTATATCTAATATATTAGTGCACTATCTGCACATGTTTATATACACAATTGTTTAACGTGTATTGTATATATAATATACATTACTATGAATATATAATACACTACTATTACTATGGTTAGTGCGATAAAGGGAAATGTTTATATACATGTTTCACTTACAATTGCTTGTAGGTAGCGACACACAACAGATGAAGAAGTAGAGGGACAACAACACCAACAGTGGACAACAGATGCAACAATACACGACATTGGTAGAGGCAGCGATGACATTTGCTTACTTTCAACTATGGAGGAGCTCTACAACTATAGAGGTATGTGTATAGTGACGATACCTATACGCCACAATTGTGTATTTAAAATTAGGTTTGTACAAAACAACGTCATTTTAGGTTTTTAAAAGAAATTATGCTGCAGAAAACGACGTCGTTTTGTTTTTTTGAAAACCACTCAAAACAATGTGATTTTGACTTTGGCATTTTCTTAAATGTGACTCACCGGTTTAACCAAGAACCGATTGTGTCACCAGTTTTCATGTAACCCGACTGAGTTAGGCTGGTTCTCACTGATTCTGAAGCATAAATGATCCAATATGTATCTCGGATTGGTCTGATGGTCGGTTCCTAGTCCACCGGTTGAATCGGTCGGTCCTAGTCGATTTTCACAACCATGGTTAAACTCTATCCTTATACCTTGTCGATGGTTTTTCATGACCATGAGTGCACGAGCAAGATGGTGTTATTGGTGTGAATTAACACTTGAAGTTTGGTCTCTGTTCTTGTCCTCCGAGAGCACCACCGGTTGTCCACCATGTCCATGTTGTTGGAGATAGTGATCCAGCCATTGGTGGGGTTGTCTCCGTAAGAGAGGCAAATTTAACGCACATGTGTATCTTGAGTTACATATTATAATATCAGTATATCTTTTAAATTAATTACCATTTTTTATGTAGTTTTTAGGGATTGTGGGTGGTAGAGATGATTTCATATGAAATCATGGCCCATAAGAATGAGATCCTAACATTGTTTTTTAATCAAACTTGTGGCTGCAAAACCAATGATGATACTATATGCTTTTTAGGGTGTGCAAATTCACATCCTGAATTTTTTGTAACAAATGTGTATGCTACTTACATCTCTAAAAGTCTAAAGTTTAGTTTTTGCCAATAACATGACATGTTTCGTGAAAAAATAGTCATTATATTGGTGAGTAATTTTATATTATTGTGGATATGCAACTTAAGGAGTTTTCTGATTGTTTATCCTAAACAAATACTCAACTATTTTTTTGTATGTCTTGTTTGAGTCCAACAAATTTATTCTTTAGTTTTGATACGACAAAACTGACTAAATTTGCAAAGTTTTATCATCGTGATTTTTGTTCAATTAATTTGGTGATGTTTGATAAAAAAAACTTGAGACTTACATCATGAAATGTGTATTAGTGTTGAATTTGTTTCTTTAAAATGATTAAATAATCTACTAGATGAATTGTTTGAAAGTGAAAGACATATTCTTTACTCATTAGTTTATCTTCATTTGAAGTTAACAATAATTTTACTTCTAGCCACAACTACCATAGAAAGAGCATTTTCAACTCTGAAAATTGAGAAAAATAGGTTGTGTGATTGAATGGGAGATGTATAGGTGAAAGATTATATAGTCACTTATACTGAACAAGAAATGTTCAATTATATTGACAATAAGTTAATAATTCAATAAGTTCAAAATATGAAGTCAGTAAAGATCAACTATAAAATTTATAATTTATTTAACTAGATATATTTAAATTTATTATTTTAATATTTTTTTATCGTTATATATATAATTTTCTATTTAAATCGTGTTGTAGAGGCACAACTCTTTTTTTTTAGGTACTGTTATACTATTTTATGAATTATGAGAAAGAGAATAGAGAGAACATGTCCTTTAAAGAATTTTAGAGAGCTAAAAACATTTCGAGCAGCAAATAAATTTTTTAATTTTATTTGAGTCACACACATTATTTTATAAATTATTATATCTCCCCATGAAATAAGAAGAATATTTTTTTTTTCATAATAACAAACATCTACCTTTTTTAGAGAGTTAAGAGTATCTCCATCGGGAAATAAATTCTTCAATTTTACTTGGGTCCCACACGTTATTTTATAAATTATTACAACTCTTCATGCAATATGAAAATATATATAATTTTTTTCCCACAATGGCAAACATAATCCTTATTTATTCTTGCATGGGTCATACAATATCTACTTATCCCCACAACATCTACCTCTCTTCTCACTTTCCTTTAGCCAAGAACAACCAATAATTGTTTTTATTTAAGAACTAAAATCAGAAAATAAGAATGACAGAGTGGAGAACAAAATAAAAATATTCTTATTTCAATAAGGATAAGCTTAAAAACAATCACTATAGTTACTATGGAAACAAAAAAAAAAACTATTTCATGGGCTACCCACAAGGCATCAGCCAACATAAAATTTTAATCTCAACGAGAGCAACATACCAAACTCTGAAGTGATCGTGGTTGTGGGAACCTTCGTTGAATACTAATTAGA
Source organism: Lupinus angustifolius (assembly GCF_001865875.1). NCBI lineage: Eukaryota > Viridiplantae > Streptophyta > Magnoliopsida > Fabales > Fabaceae > Lupinus > Lupinus angustifolius. The sequence continues at coordinate 29,291,618 of NC_032009.1, forward strand.
GAGTAATTGTATTTTTTTCAATATTCTATGCTTAATTATTATAAGTATAAGATTATTTATAGTTTGATACTGGAAGTACATATGTTATCTCACAAATTATATTATTTTATGTGCCATGAACTTGGTTGAGAAAAATATATTAATATTAAAATTTTAATTATTAAATATATTAGGACACAAGATGCTATCCTTTTTGAGACTACTGTATGACACACTCAACCAATAATTTTATGAAAAGTGAAGAAGACTAGAAATTATAAGGCATCAGTTTTGTATGGATAAACTATTTGTGGGGTTAAAAGTATTACCTTTGATTCCTGAACCATTAAACACAATTTTCACTAGCTAGTTTGCTAAAAGTCTAAAACTCTAAATGCTCATGTTCTTCCTAGTTTCTTAATTTTGTTGGTTTATCACCCTTTCTTCTCTTGTATTGTTTATTACTACAGGTCAGATGAGGGTTGAGTCATGAGCCATGAAGGGATAGAACACTCCAAAAGGAAGAAGAGGCAAGATTCCATTTAGAATCAAAAGTTGATACTCAAATAAGAAGAGTAGTGCAAATGGCTACTATTGAATAGTATGAGGTATAATTTGCCTAGGTGCTGGCACGACTTTAATAAAAGCATGTCGAACAAGCTGGTATACATGTGGTGCATATAGTGTTAATGTTGGAATGGATACGCATACTGATTTGTTTGAAAAGCAGAGGAAGAGTAAGCTCAGTTACATTGTTCTTGGTTATCCCCACATATCACCACAATTCAGAAAGCATAAAGATCCTTGAAACTGCAAGGTCAAGATGTCCAACTCAATCAATATGACCTCAATGGTATACTAAGCCGATCAAAATGTGTTATTTAATTGGAGTTTTTTTTTTTACAAAAAACACATTAATATTTTATATTATTTTGAGAAATGCTATTGGTTAGGGACAGGGGACGTAATCTTTTTGGGACAGAGAATCCTTGCCCCTGAATTTTTGCCTAATATGCTGAACATCCACAAAATTTATCTGGTTGTATCAATGCTGTGAATCATCTAAGTTCTATGTAATTTCCATCATTTTCAAGCTTCATCATTAGTCATATCATAACAATATTTGGTTTGAAACAAAGAATATGATAATCTATTGATTTAAACCAAATTTATAAAGCATTTACTGAATTAGGTAGAATGTGAACAACTTCAAGTCCTATTTATTTTAATTAGCTAGCAAAAATCAAACTAAGACATAATATACAGTTGCATGGTATAAACCATGCAAGTTTTAATTAATTAAAAGCATTTCTATTAAACTGCCACTCTTGAGGTAAATTGTGGGAGAGTAATTCTGCAACATTTTTTGATATGATTGCTGCGATACTTATTGCAATTCATGTTGCCGATGCACACAAACACGTAAAGGAGGAAGTTAATTCTATGTAGGAGGAGTGTGATCATCCAAATGAGGAGCTGAATAATGTTTTTTTTTATTAAAGCGAGGAAGTGAGACCGAGGTTTGATCCGATTCTCTAGTGGTTATGTCATGGATGCTTTTTCTTTTCCTGTCATCCTTTGTGGTGTTCTGACGAAGAAAATATTTTTGTGCATGACTTGCAACTTGACTTGGATTTCTTGATACAACAAACTTGGTTGCAATTCCTTTCCAATCTCCATTGCCACATTTTTCAAGCCCACGGACAAACAATCTATAATGTAAAACAAATATATCAAATTAATCACTCCATTATACTAGAATGAAAATCAATCAGTGGATTAACATTAATAAAAGAAAATGATCATACACAAAAAATGAAAAGATTGCACCCATTATTTGAAAGCACTATTCCAAAAATTTACCCAACTATTTCTAAAAGTCAAGCTTTAATCTAAATTTAAAACACAATAATTTATTGAAAAGACGTGTTCTAATGTCTGTTGATGAGCAAATGTTTCAGGTTTCAAAGAAAGCAAGCTATGTATATACAACATCATAGTGTGTTTTAAGTTCTACTCACAACCACAAGAACAATCAGTTTCGGAAATGACATCACTACTATCATTTTTCAATGCATAATTCTTGAATGATTAATCAATTCCCCCTTTAATTATGATTACCATTTACAATAAAAACGCAAATGTACAAAATGAAAAATTCAAAACGTGGAAAGAAAACATGTTTACCTGTGTTCTTCTGCGGTCCATAACGTCCCTTTCTTCTTATCATCAGGCACAGCCAGCGTTCCTTGGTGCACCTTCACTGGTTCCACCTTATTCAACAATTCTAGAAACTCAACCTCGCCAAACACAATCATCAACACGTCATGTTCCAACTTCTCGTACCGTTGCTTCAAATCCTCCAGTGACCAGTTCCCAGGAACATGATGCGTCATCTTCTCCCAACGGTTAGGAATATTCTCCGGTAACATCACAATGGCTCGCTGGAAAGCTTTGTTATGAACAACAGTCCACTGAGTCGAGGACGAGTTGGTATGCTGATAAATCGACATGGATTATGGTTTGAGATGGTGACTCTTACTTTAGTTTTTTTCAACAACTCAACTTTCACAAACATCACTCTAGCCCATGTATATATATAGTTACAGTTTTGAATAAGAAAAAGAAGATGTAGATCTCAAATCTATTTTTCCATGCCTCCTAAACTTTTTAAATATTTTAATTTTCCTCTAAAAATTAACTTATAATTCAAATATAATCTTAAACATTTTCTCATTTGATGATATACTAAAGGAAACTAGTCTTTTCATTAGGAACATCACCACATAGGGTCTTAAAAATGTTCCATCTCCAATGCTCATTGTTTGGATAAGTTTTAGATAATTTACTTCTAAAAACTCCATGTATACCAATATTTTGAGAATCACATTCCCCAATTTTAATAAACTTTTATTAATATAAATTAATATCATAAATAAATGTAGATACTTTTTTTGAAAAATATAAATTTATTATTTGTATTAATGATAAACCTAATTTTAAAGAAATAATAAGAATGTATAAAAGTTAATGGTACCTACCTCCCAATTGAAGGAGAAGTTTTATTTTTATTATATTTTTTAAGAATGAATTAATTTTTAGATAACATGTATAAATGATTAACATGTTCCAATATTATAAAAGATAATGATATGCACCTTTCAAAGAAAATCTTAATAGTGTAAGAGAGAATAGCATCATCTTAATTTTAGCATCTTAACCAAAGTGTTTGATATCCAATAAATAGCCTATTGCATTATTTCGTTGAATCATTATATAAAAATCAATTCAATTCAAGTCTATTTTTGAACAAATCCATAAGAAGTTGAAATTAAAAATAAATTGGACATATTACAAATTTGTTTAAGAGCGTAATTTTTACGTAATTTTTATGTATTATTACTATAAAAATTTATATACAGTCGTTAATACATCATTCATTTGTATAAATTTCTTGAAAAATCAATTATGATTAAAAATGAATAATTGATGATTGATCAACGATATATGAAACTTTTATACTGATAGTGCATACATTTTTCTTTGTTTAATGCTTTATTTCTAATATATACAGCATTCATTTTGGTAATCTCACAACATTTCTCAAGGAGGTATAATAAATTGAATAAATTAGAGAGATTGTTTAAACAACTTTCAACATACACTTCGGTGAACTTTGAATATTTTGACTACAAAAGAGATTGATGGGCAGAGAGAATCCAATAATTAGTTGTTGATAAGAAAAAGAATCATATAGTTCGTAGTATTGAATTTGTTCTTTAGTATTTTTACTTTCTTGATAATGTGACTATAATATCTAACATGTAATTGTTAGTAAATCATTTTGTTATGTTCATTAAGGGAATGTGTTGAGAACATGAGTATTGATGTTTTATATTTACTTCTATCTATTATCACACTAAAGTAGTTCATCAAAGCATTGAATACATGTTCTTTTTAACTATCTCATAATCCTACTATTTGAAAGTTGTAGTTGGAATATAGGACTATGTAAAATTACTAACTTTCAAGATATCACACCAAAGTAGTTCATCAAAACATTAAATACATGCTTTTTTTTAACAACTCAACTCATACACCACTCTACTATATATATATATATATATAGTGTTTCAAATTTAAATGTTATTTATGTTTTTAGTATTGGACAACAAAAAGTTCATTATCATTTTTAGAGTCTCAGAGTTAGAATGGTTACTTTTAGAAGTTGTAGGAATATTCTGTATAATCCTTTAAACTAAATATGAAAAACCTAATGATCAGGGCTTTGTTCCTATAACATAATGTTTATGCCCATACATAAACCCAAATGGAACAACCCTGATCTAGATTGAAGAAACCCCAATTGAGTTCATAGTGAAGAAGAAAAGCATACCTTGATTAGCCATTTGGAATTTTCAAGGGTATGTGGGTACGAGGATCTTCCAGATGATAGAGCCTGATGGTTTTCCTTATGCTCCTTTAGAGGGGAATGAAAAGCCAAGGAGAGTATGAACGGATAGAATTCTGATGGGTTTTGTAACCTTATTAACAACTCCTCATCAATCCATCTTTTATCTCATCAGGTACTCAACCAAACCTGTTACTCTACAAATGGGGACCATAACCCATAAAAGTAACCGTAATGGTTACTACTTAAGTTATAATAATTCTAATTTAGTCCCGTCATCAAATCAGAAATTGCCTGAAGGTATCTACACTTATAATATTTCATGACACATATGCTCTTAGCCACCAAATTAATTCTTGAAGACCATTTTATATTTGACTAATTAAATAATGGCCATAACACAATTATAGAATTATATTTGTGACCCATAAACTGTCAGAAATTCTAACAATCTCCCACTGGTCACATATATGATTCACCATACGTGTTATCCTTATTGTGTGCTTAAATATTGCCATTATGACTCAGGCATACCCAAATTATCTCGTCCATTAGTCCTGTCTCCATATCGAATCATAGTGAATTTCGCCATATCAATCATGACTAATTCAACAATGATCACCAACATTGACACAACTAAATGACATAGATTCATCATGAAATGTGTAGCATGAAAATCACATTAATATGGTCTGTACATGTCAATTTTCAACTGGTCCTACTTAACTTTAATGAGATCCTTAATAATAACATAAAACCTTATTGTACAAAGTATAAAGACAGAATATCAAACTGAATGATTAATCAACTGAAGTTTGAATACAAAGTATCCATACATAATACTGAAATTACGNTGTGAGCAGTATGCTCATGAAAGACCTTGGGTGTGATAGCTTTTGTATGAAAAGTTGTCCACTTTGTACTTTCTCCTTAACAACTAGGAACTTAATGTCGATGTGTTTCGACTTTGCTGAACTCCTATTGTTGTTGGAGAACAACACGACTGACCTATTGTCACAATATAACTTTAGTGGTCTTTCAATTCCTTCCACAATTCGCAGCTCAGTGACAAAATTTCTCAGCCATGTTGCCTGATGTGATACCTCATAACATGCTATATATTCAGCTGCCATGGTGGATGAAGCCACAAGAGTTTGCTTGGCAGTGCGCCAAGAAATTGCACCACTAGCCAACAGATAAACATAGCCCAAAGTGGATCGTCTACTATCTTGGCATCCTGCAAAATCGGAGTCAGAATACCCAATGATTTCTAATTGGTCTGATCTCCTATATGTGAGCATATAATCTTTTGTTCCCTTTGAGTACCTCATGACCCTTTTGGTTGCTTTCCAATGATCCATTCCTGGATTACTCATATTATCCGGACGCGTACAAACTTGAGCATACATAAGACTCCCTAAAGCTGATGCAAAATGGATCTTTTGCATTTCCTGAATTTTCAGATTTCCTTTAGGGCACTGATTAAGACTAAATTTGTCTCCTTAGCAACTGGAATATCCATTGGGTTACAGTCCTACATGCCATATCTTTTAAGTACATTTTCTATATAGCTCTTTTGTGATAATCCAAGAAT
>NC_032009.1:29297701-29298117 GCF_001865875.1 Lupinus angustifolius
GTGCTACAAGAGCCATGATTGTCCTAAGAGAGTCTTTCGATGAAACCGGAGAAAAAGTCTCTTTATAGTCAATCCCTTCCTTCTGAGTAAAACCCTTAGCTACAAGACGCGCCTTATACCTCTCCACATTACCATTAGAATCCCGCTTGGTCTTAAAAATCCATTTGCAACCAATGGGTTTCTTATCTTCTAGTAATGGGACAAGTTCCCTAAATTTATTGTCTTGCATGAATTTATACTCCTCCTTCATTGCTTCAATCCACTATTCTGAATTGGAACTTTGGATGGCTTCACGAACGTTTAATGGATCATTATCCATTAAGCCATCACCCTCATGTTCCAAGAGAAAGCAAATGTAATCATTTGGAATTGCATTTCTCCTTTCTCTATTGGATCTACGCAAAGCTATAGGCTCT
>NC_032009.1:29298217-29298566 GCF_001865875.1 Lupinus angustifolius
TGAAAATGCTTTAGACTAGGCTTTCGCCCAGTCCATGCTCATAAGGTGTTTTGGCAGTTGCTTTAGTTGGCACCCTATTAAGAATATAAGTTGTAGTCTTAAGTGCCTCTCCCCTGAGTGACTCTAGTAAGGTAAAGTAACAAATCATACTCCTCACTATATCCTTAAGAGTCCGGTTTCATCTTTCAGACACACCATTCATGCTAGGCGATCCTGGCATGGTGTACTGTGGGACTATACGATATTCCTCTAGGTATTTGGCGAAAGGCCCTGGACGTTGTTGACCTGAACCGTCATATCTACCGTAGTATTCACCACCACGGTCAGATCTGACGCACTTAATCCTTTT
>NC_032009.1:29298666-29298974 GCF_001865875.1 Lupinus angustifolius
TATATCAATTCTAAGACGTCTGAAGCTCTATATACACCAGATTTCAATTGTTTGGTCTGTTTTCCTTTTATGCATTTGACACAAACACTAAGGTTTGTGAAGTCAATGGAATCCAAAATCCCATCTGACACAAGACACTCAATTCTCTTTTGAGAAATGTGACCTAGGCGCTTGTGCCAGAATGCACCTGAATTATTATTTTCAATTTTACGCTGTGTACCACATGATTCCATATTCAGGGTTTCGCTATAGTCAGCTATAGTATTCAGCATATACAGATTGTCATTTAACATTAGTGCACCAGTTCC
>NC_032009.1:29299074-29300124 GCF_001865875.1 Lupinus angustifolius
CACTGATGTTAGAAGTTGAACCGAAGTTTAACCACCAGGTGTTTCCAGGTACTGAAGTTAAATTGACCTTAGAACAGGCTAAAGTAAGAAATATACCTTTCTTAGCATGCTAGGCGTGATACTTTACACATTTCTTCTTTTGATGTCCAGTTTCATTGCAAAAGTAATAGACATCAGCATGCTTCTGATTCTTTTGTACGGGACCCTTAACAGCTTCATTCTTGGATTCTGAAGTGTTTTGCCTTTTGCCCTTGTCCTTAGAGGTACTTACATAATGGGCACTTTCAGTCCTTTCTCGCTTCAGCCTTTCCTCTTCTTGTACACAAAATGAAATGAGCTCATTTAGAGTCCATTTCTCCCTTTGATAGTTATAAGAGATCTTAAACTAACTGAATTGTGCAGGAAGAGAAAGCAAGACCAAATGTATGAGTAAGTCTTCCGACATCTCAAGCTTAAGGGCTTTAAGTTTTGAAGCAATATTGGACATTCCCATAATATATTCCCTTATGTTTTCATTGCCTTGATACCTCAGGGAAATCAAGCTCTGTAACAGAGTACTTCTTTCCGCCTTATCGCTCTTTGCAAAGCGCTTTTCAATCTCAGCAAAGAAAACTTTGACACTGTTTATCTCATCCGAGACAGTACCCCTAAAGACCTCTAGAATGTCGCGCTTAATAATCATTAGACTCATGCGATTAGAGCGATCCCACTTCTCATAATCCTTCCTCTCTTTAGAGGAACTGAATTCCGAAGGAGAAGGGGTTTGCTCTACCCTTAGTGCATAGTCTAGATCCATGCAGCCAAGAACAATTTCCATGTTCTCTTTCCAGTCCTTAAAATTTCTTCCATTAAGGACCAGAACCGAATTTAGATTTGCAGATATAGAAGCAATTGATGTTGCTGAATAGAACAAAAGACAAAATATTAAGAATATGCTCACAACTTAAAATTATCAATATGCTTAAATAATGGTATGTCCAAATCAAGATACCTAGTGCACCATCAATATCAAGTCTTTGGACAGTGATATCAACTGCAAGTGGTACTCTT
>NC_032009.1:29300224-29303694 GCF_001865875.1 Lupinus angustifolius
TGAATAATCATACACACTTACATCTAATATTCCTCATGAGTTATATCCATGAGAGAGGTCACTTTGGCGACATTTCACTTCAATTGGCTCACTTGAAATAACAGACAACTTAATGGATAATCAAATAATAACTAAAGTTAATATCAAAGCCCCATAAATCTAAAATTTCCGTTAATAAAAATAAATAAATAAAAAATTTGCTTGGGCGAGTGTACTCTCGCTTGGGCGACCGTACTCTCGCCCTGGAGAAAAAAAATGATGCTTCTGTTTAATTCTCGCTTGAGCGAGAGCGCAACGACCAAAACACGAACATGACAGTTTCTACATCAGTTCTATCCGGGAAAAAACCACAAAAACAAAATATCAGAAAATCATTGATTCAATTCGAATCTATCTATATGCACATGGAAAACGATGAATTTCTATCGTAATCAATCCATGGCTCTGATACCAATTGTAGGATTATTCTGTATAATCCTTTAAACTGAATGCGAAAAACCTAATGATCAGGGCTTTGTTCCTATAACAAAATGTTTATGCCCATACATAAACCCAAATGGAACAACCCTGATCTAGACCGAAGAAACCCCAATTGAGTTCATAGTGAAGCAGAAAAGCATACCTTGATTAGCCATTTGGAATTTTCAAGGGTATGTGGGTACGAGGATCTTCCAGATGATAGATTCTGATGGTTTTCCTTATGCTCCTTTAGAGGGGAATGAAAAGCCAAGGAGAGTATGAACGGATAGAATTCTGATGGGTTTTGTAACCTTATTAACAACTCCTCATCAATCCATCTTTTATCTCATCAGTTACTCAACCAAACCTGTTACTCTACAAATGGGGACCATAACCCATAAAAGTAACCGTAGCGGTTACTACTTAAGTTGCAATAATTCTAATTCAGTCCCGTCATCAAATCAGAAATTGCCTGAATGTATTTACACTTATAATATTTCATGACACATATGCTCTTAGCCACCAAATTAATTCCTGAAGACCATTTTATATTTGACTAATTAAATAATGGCCATAACACAATTATAGAATTATATTTGTGACCCATAAACTGTCAGAAATTCTATGAGAAGTTTGTTACAAAAAGTTTTTAAGCTGCACAAATTGTTATAAATGAAATTAATTTGACTCCTTCCTTACAAGTAGTTAATTAGATAGAGGAAGGTAAATCATATAGAATGGGTGTCACTGTCAAAAAATTAGAAAGAATTAACTTAACTTTCATACTCCGGTCAATGTATATTTTGTTCAGTTTGCACACTATTGTTTTAGCTTAGAATTAGTTATTAGTATGAAAATAAAAATCAAATAATAATTTACATGTGGTCGTATGCTAGAGATTTGAGAGGAAAAGGAAAACGCGAGAATATTTCATACATGGGTATTTTTCATGCCTCTCAAAATTTCCCATTAATTTTATTTTCCTCCAAAAACAAAATTCTCAAACAAATAGAATATTAAACCTCTTAGACTCTAGGATTGAGTATGACCACTGTACAAAGTTACAAGTAGATTGGTGTAATTTAATTAGGTTTGTTATAACTGACATAAATTAATTTGTTTTTTCAAAAAAATAGTTTTTTGTAATAATTCGATATTTATTACATGTTTTAATTTGTTAATGTGAAATTTTTCTTTGTTTCATGATAGTATTTGTCACTTGATGATATATAAAAGAAAACTAATATTTTTAGTAGGAACCCTCCAATAAATAGGATCTTAATAATGTCTCATCTCCCATGCTCATTATTTGGAGAAGATTTTGCTCATTTTACTCCTAAAGTTGTATACACCTTTGTCCCCAATTTTATAAACTTTAATATTATAAATTAACAGTTTCATAAATAAATTTTAAATAAACATTGATTACTTTTTTTTAAAACCCAATTCTAAATAGATAACTAGCAAGTTACCCATGCATTCACATTGTTAAGAACACACATGTTACATACGCATTTAAATGGTTAAGAACACAAATGTTAATCGTGCATTCACATTGTTAAGATTGTCAAATAAGTGATTTCAGATTGCCAAATAACTAAATAAGTGATTTTCAAATAGATTATGATGTAAATTAAGTGATTTTAGCTATATATGTTGTTAGGTATCAGTGGACAGAACACACCTAGAAGGGGGTTGAATAGGTGTAGCGGTTATCAATTACCGCTTTTTGCACCAAAGTCCTATTCTAGAAAAAGCCTCAGTTAATCGGTTAACTGTATGCCTTAATCGATTAACACATATAAAACAGCAAGATGCAGAATGGCTTCTTGCACATAAAGTCACTGACGTTCAAGAACAAATAAAACATATATTTTTATACATAATTAAACTAGATACAACAACCTAACAATATCCAAAATTTCAGCCAATATCATGCAATAATAGGACTTGAAATGTAAAGAGATTAGGGATAGAAAAAGCCTACAACAAGGAATTTTATCCAGGTTCGTTTGCGGGTCCACTTGCAAACTACATCAAGGCCTCCCCTTTTGATCTCGGGAGACTTTTCTTCACTAATATTGAATAGATGTATAGTTACATGCATGATATGTAAACTTCCAATACAACACTTAGACGCTCCCTTCTTGAATCCAAGAACCCACTTTCTTGGTTTGACTCTCTCAATCGCCTAAGAAAACCTTTCTTGCGATCGAGCCCCAGCCAAGAACTCGTTCTAAACTCAAGACCTATAAGTCTTGGTGAAGACACACAAATCTCTTAGGTGATAAGATACCAAGAGACAAATTCCCTTATTACAAAAACAACACACAAAATCTTTTGAGAAACTCAACTTTGGCAACCTCAAAGCCTACTTTGCAAGAACTACGCACTCTAAAAACTTTCAAGGTTTCCATCAACTACCACAAAGCTCCTTCCATAATTGATGTAACTTGGCACCCTCCTGATAGGGGTTGGATCAAAATAAACTCGGATGGGGTTGCTAAAGGTTGTCCTGGTCTAGCTGGAGGGGGTGCAATTTTCAGAGACTCTTCTAGTGAAGTTTTGGCCTACTTCTCTCAATTCTTTGATATTCAAGATTCTCTCTTTGCAGAGCTAAATGCAGCAATTCATTTTGCATATTCTAAGGGTTAGAATTCAGTGTGGTTAGATAGTGATTCATCGTTAGTGGTTGACATATTTAATGGTAAACACTTGCCTCCTTGGAAATTGCTGTTGAAGGGGTATTTCTGGTGTTTATTTTAGTTGGGAGTTTTCTTCTCTCGACAAATCGTCCTCACAGCAGTGTCAATTTGTTGAAAGATTAATACTCTCATTTTTGTTATGTTCCTTTTGTAAGTAAGATAACTCGGTTTTATTCTTTGTTCGCCATCTCGGCTTTGTTGAAATAAATTCCGACGCCGGTATAATGGTTTCAAGAATATTCCAGTTACAACTTACTTTCTTAATAATCATGTGAATAAGTCATTCCTTCTTTGCCCCATCTCGGC
>NC_032009.1:29303794-29304549 GCF_001865875.1 Lupinus angustifolius
TTTATTTACTCCCTTTCGGGTTCATTTTATTAGCAAATCAAACTTCTTCCTTAAGGAAGGTTGGTATTAAAGAATAAATAATATGCGGAAAGTAAATAACAATAAATAAAAGTTTGTAAGTTAGTTTCATCACTTTTGTATATTAAAAGGTGTTTTCAACAAATAAATTTATTGATAACACTTTACTATTTTACAATTTACACCTCTTTCAAGATTCAATTGTAGTATAGTATAGGGTTATGTCGAACCACAAGGAATTGCCTTGTAAAATAAATCATGTAAACATGTCAAAGCACAAATAATGGTTTAAACATATTTTGATGGTTTTTCGGTTTGATTTGCACATAATAAATCAACAAGAAAAATAAACTAAATATTCACAAATTCTTGAGGAGACAACATCTTTTTGAATAAGAAAACATATTTTTCATCTTCTTTTTGAGTTTGAATTGCTTAGACAAGTTCTTATGTTTTACTTTAGTTAACCCCAAACACCAAGGTCTGAAATCCTCCTTTTAGTGTATATCCTAAAATGGTAGAATCATGAACACTTATATTCATCACTTAAACAATACTACGACCATAAAGGAGATTAGGTTGTCACATCCTAACCATTGGTGACTCTAATATGGAATGTGTGATGAATGTAAGATCTTAAGAAAATCATGCTTAACTTGGCAAATAAACTAAGTAGTACAACTACTCCAAAGTTTATTTGTTAAGTGTTTGAAACAAGTAGTTTTATTGACTTGAAA
>NC_032009.1:29304649-29324068 GCF_001865875.1 Lupinus angustifolius
TACAAAATTGATTTTTGCATCTCATTTGCCTTCTCCTTTTCTCCTCTTGAATTCTAAACTACAAATTACAAAACTTACTTGAAAATGAAATCTCTAAGCTAAGAAAAAATTCCTAAATGAGAGAATTTTGGCCTTCAAGTATTTTTGAGAGAATTTTATGAAGAAATGGTATGTTGCAATCTTTTTTGCTCGAAAGAATTGGCCTCCTATTTATAGGCCTCTTGCCAGACTGCTCAGCAGCTGACCAAACCCTTCAGCATGGGTTTGGTCCCTTGACCAAGTAGCTTAGTCACCTCCTTGTGCATGACTCATCAAATCTAGTCGTGGGTTATGAGACCAACTATTGTGAGATACTTCTGAAAAGCCTATGTTGGGCTACTTGATGTGAGGTCATGGATGACTTCATGGTTTGCTTAATGGTTAAGTCAAGTCTAGTAAGCACCGCCCAACACACCTGCTTCACTGCTGAGCTGCTTGCTCAGCATCTTCTGACCGTGTTGACTAGGACGTGGCTTGGTGCTTGCTAATCTGGTCAGGAGTCTGGTTCTCTGCTGAGCAGCTTGGTTGGACCGCTGAGCAGCTTGGTCTTGTGCCAAGCTCGTGTCTGACCGTGTCAAGCATATTTCTGATTGTGTTAGGCCTAGTCCGGTGCTAGGCTGAGCGGCTAAGCAGGTCCGCTCAGCTGCCTGGTTGAGCAGTTTGATCCAGGCCAGGTCAGCTCAACGAGGCTTGTTCCACGCTCAGCTGCCTGACTGAGCACCTTGATTTTCTTGACTTTTGTTGTTTTTTGACCATGAATCTTTTCTCTTATTTTCTTCATTTTATTTCCTACAAAATACATATAAAGGAAATACAAACACAAATATACCAATTTGTGATATTTTATACAAAGTGCCATAAAAGTGTATGATTTTTAGGTATGTTTGGCACTTATCAATTGCTGAACAAATGGATTGTTTGCAAATCAACTTTGGAATCCATGGATTGTAGAGTCTCACACATATATAGGGAAGGGAACTCTTGTGCGGATAAATTGGCTAATTATGGAATCTTCTCTAAAACAAACTCCTCGTAGACAGTTACTCCTCCTTTTATTAAAAAGAAGGTTGTTAGAAATAGACTTGGTCTCCCAAGCTATAGATTTGTTACTTTCTAATTTCCTTTGTAATGGGTTTCATCTAATATATTTCGGGGCGTGGTTGCACCTTTTGTTTAAAAAAAATATATGAGTTAATAAAAATGCAGAAACATAGAATTTCTACCCTAAAATTCTCTTCAAGAAATGCAAGAATACATGCAAGAAAAGATAGGAATGTTTAACATATAACCCACATGCAAGATGATGATGACAATCAAAGCCTAAGCATGGTACTATCTCTCTCTAACTCACAATGCATTTCACTTTTCCTATATGACACAATTAAGCACGAAAATATGCACTAGCAATTTCTAAAAATGAATGATATTATATGGTACGCGTTCTAAATTCTCAGTCTTTATAGAAAACCATTCTGAGTCCCAGTTAATCGATTAAGTACCCTTTTAATTGATTAATGAGTTGTTGGAAATAACTGTTTTCTGGTTTTCAGTTTTTTGTTGGAACTGCAATCACGTTAATCGATTAACGTAACTCTTAATCGATTAACTAACACATTTTCAGCTTATTGATTAAATGGTAAACAACTTATATGTTATGTTTATCGACTATACATATTTTACCAATATATTATGCATAAGATGCACAAGTAACATGTATATTTAATGCATGAACACATAATGATCTAGATGGAATGTCTCATGTAAATGAAATGATTACTTTTAAGACTTGTGAGAATTGCATCTAGGTTTACCTAACCTAGACTCAATATCCAAGGCACACATCTTAGACTTCTAAAAGAACTCTATTAAAGAACCTAGTCTAGATATGAAACCCTTGAGTCCATGGCATGTTGATTTGTCGAATCATCTTCAAGCTTTCACTAAATCCTTATCTTCATCAAAACTTAGGCAAAATCCAATAGTGCTCCACTTGACAATTTGCACTTTCAACCTCCCCCTTTTTGATGATGACAAACTCCACATCATATCTTGTTTGATGCATAGCTTGATTATTTTTATAGAATTCGATGGTTGTTAATTCCAAAGTTAAAGCGCATTGCTCCCCCTTAATGTAAGTAGGTAGCGAAAACAAAACGAAAGCTGAATTTTACTATTTACAACCGGCAAACACATGAAACAACAAAGCAACCTCTCTCCTCCTTTTGATATTATCAAAAAGATAAACTAATCAATCTAGTCAAAAGTAAGAAGAGTTAAATAGTGATAACAAAACTGTAATCAATTAATTAATTTTGGGAATTTAACTCATTAACCAGTTGTAAGAAGCTTGAACAAATGCTCTTGATAACATCATTTAATCGATTAAATACCTGGTTTTAATCGATTAAATGGACAAAAAATAGCGAATGAACAGTTTTAATGGCATAGATGGTTATACAATAACTAGTTATGCATAGAATGATCAAACATTGATATAATAGCATGTACACAGCAAGCTTAACCATACACGATAGATGCATATAACCAACATGGTCAAGAACCATTAAACACACATTCATATTATATATGACATAAGTAAACATATGATATAAGCGATTGAAAAGGCAATAACTTTCAAAGTTCAATATCATGCATATCAAGTTATAAAAGTTCAGCACAAGTAGTTAGTAACTATTACAAACCAATAAAAGCAAAGAGAAAATATGTCTCAAAGAGAACAAAGCAACACAATCCTGAATTTAGACATTATAAGAAATAAACCTAAGGAATCCTAAGGTCTAAAGTCTTCTAACTAAGGATGAGGTGGAAGGTTTCTATCACCAGGAATTGTCAGACTACTATCTCTTGATGAGAACTCTCATTTTTTCAAATTCTGCACAAAACCTGTCATTCTGTGCCTCAACAGTGGTTTGAACAAAGCTCCTCAAGGACTAATAATGGTTATCAATATAAGCGACCTGACTTTACTCAAACTGCTACAAGTCAGTATGAAAAGAATCCTTCCGAGACTGAAAGTTTGGATCCATTCAGTTGTTCAGTCTCTACTCCATAGCATCTAAATGAGCTAATCCAAAGGAAGGTTCCTATGGTGCATTCTCAACTGTCTCCCCCTGAGTTTCTGCATTCTGCTCATCTGTCCCTGCCTTATCATCATCTCCAGATAAGTCTAGATCCATCGTGGTGTAGTCCTCTTGATATTTTCAAGTATTTCCATACTTGTAAGTACTCATCTTGTGAATCAAGCTCTCACCAACAAGGTGATCTTTATCAATAGATTCTATTACAATAGTGTCAGACACATCGATGTGCAGATAATCAATAACTCTTAAAATGAAGATACTGTAGGGTAGCAACTCTGATTGCGAAGTAAACACACTATACATGACCTTAAGGATCTCTTCAGACCAATTTATCATAACATTCTCCTTGACAACATACATGAACCTCAAATAATTCACGATGGAATGTGCATGATTTGTGTTCCTTTGAACCATAATATATGCTATTAGATAGTGAAAAAGTCTATTCTCCATAGACAACGATCCAACTTTAGTTAACTCTCCTTGGACATACAAATGAGAACCTCTTAAACATGACTTATAAACCTCAGCAACATCAAACGAATTCTTAACCCAATCACAGTCACCAATACTAGCACCATTAGTAGATAATCCACCCTTATTCATAAACATTTCCTCACTTAACTCAAATAAATTTCCAAAAACCATGGACCAATTCTTTCCATCTTTATACCTAAAGTTTGCATAGAATTCCCTAATTAGAGCAGGGTATATATTTCCTTTTAATTCCAGAAATGTGACAGCTCCTAGAGCTTGCATATCGTGCAGAAAATCAAAGTTTTGTGTCGCCATCCAACTTAAGTCGGCATACCTGATATACGTAGGTTTACTACCTTGAAATTTTGACAACTGAGTCTCCTATAGAATGAGGGAGTAGTAGGGGTCTCCACGGTCTTGCCTCATACTTGGATTTGAAGATGAAGCAATCGGCGTCATTCGTATACGTTGTGATGTTGTCTTAATCCTTTTTGAGCGACCTATTTCCATTGGTGATAGTAAAACCGAGAAGATTGAAAGGATTAAGAGGGTTTTGGAAGAAACCTAAACCTAGGGTTTGGAATTGGGGAAAACGG
This sequence comes from Lupinus angustifolius, assembly GCF_001865875.1. Lineage (NCBI taxonomy): Eukaryota > Viridiplantae > Streptophyta > Magnoliopsida > Fabales > Fabaceae > Lupinus > Lupinus angustifolius. The sequence continues at coordinate 29,308,863 of NC_032009.1, forward strand.
ATTTCTTGGAAATTTGAGAGTGATTGTAGTTTAATAAAGTGCAAAATGGGTAGAGGGTGAGGTTTAATATTCATTGAAGCTAATGATTGAGATTGTGTTGTTGCCTCTGAGATTTAGAGAGAAATGGAGATAGAGGTTTTAGAAAAGTGCCAAAGACGCTTTTGTTTCAACTTTATCTGCTGTTATTAATCGATTAAGAGCTGCACTTAATCGATTAATCATAGTTAAAATTCCAGACTTTTAGAAAAATAAGCTCAGGTAATCGATTAAGATGAAACTTTAATCGATTACAGTTCTTAGAAAATAAAGTTTTAGCTATTGGAACTTATTTTAATTGATTAAGACTTTTGGTTAATTGATTAACTGACATCAGATTTGTAGAATCAAGTAGATTATTGAGTTTTAAAAGCATGTCAAGATTTCTAACCTATATTTAACAATTTTAGGCAAACACACATATATATAGAGCTTATTATACTAGATCATGCATCATATTAGGAATAGAATGCATTCAACAAGTATTCATTTTGAAGCATACAAGGCATTCAACATGCAAGGCAAATAATAAACTGCTAGACAATTTAATCAAGACATTTTTCATCAAGGATTCCAAGTTCTCTTCAACATGCAAGGCAAATAATATCTGCTAATTATTTAGTAGTTTCAACAAATTCAAGCATACAATTGCCTTTTTGAACATGATCACGTAAGAAGTGATGCCTAATTTCTATATGCTTGGTTCTCGAATGCAAGACGAGATTCTTGGATAGGTTGATGGCACTTGTATTATCACATTTAATATGGATCTTTCCTAGATTAAGACCAAAGTCCTTAAGTTGCTGTTTCGTCCAGAGGATTTGAGCGCAACACACACTAGCGGTAATGTATTCTGCTTCAACGGTGGAAAAACAACACAAGCTTGCTTTTTATTGTGTCATGCCACTAAGAAAATTCCTAGTAAGTGACAAGTCTCACTAGTGCTCTTATGATCCAACTTACATCCTGCGAAATCGAAATCAAAAAATACTATCAAGGATAGTGAGGCATCCCTAGGATAGTATAATCCCAAATACATAGTTCCTTTTAAATATTTCATGATACGTTTAACAACACTATAATGTGAATCTTTAGGTAATGCTTGAAATCTTGCACACATGCAAACACTAAACATAATATCAGGGCAGCTCGCAGTCAAATATAATAAAGAGTTGATGATCCCTCGATACTTGGTTATCTGAATAGCTTTTCTCTTTTCGTCTTTGTCTAGATAGCATGTGGACGCCATAGGTGTAAAAACTTCTTAACAATTTTCCATGTCGAACTTCTTGAATAGCTCCTTGTAGCACTTCGATCGATGAATGAAGATGTCACATTCCATTTGTTTAATTTGTAGTCCGAGAAAGAATGTCAGCTCATCCATCATCGACGTCTCAAATTCTCCCTGCATCATCTCAGAACATTCTTTACAAAGAATGTCGTTAGTAGATCCGAAAATTATATCATCAACGTATATTTGAACTAACAATACATGATCATCTAACCTACGAATAAATAGCATAAAGAAATACGGGTTACCACTCAATCGGCAAGTCCTATGCTCATCCTAGACAATTTACTCTGATTCTTCTTCTTTGTCATGGTCCATGTCCTTATATCACCAGTCATATGCCTCGAACACCCACTGTCAAGATACCAATGTTTCCTGTGTGTTCGTAGACATACCTGCAAAATAGATCACTTGCTTCTTTCAGGTACCCAATTTATATTGGGTCCTTTTCTGTTAGTAAACAGGGAGTTATCTCCCTTTTTCATCAAGCATATACACCACTCGATATACCATACTTCCTAATATAGCAAGAGTAGGAAGTGCGGCCATGAGTGCCACAATAGAAGCATATAGGAACTTTGTTATTATAAAACTTTTTATTTGGTCGAGTTATAGGTTTCCTATATGGTCGTTTCCTATGCAAAGGGGGATATACCCTAATCCAGTATGGTCACAAACAATTATAGTTTGACTAAGCATAGTGTCTAGTTGGTTCTGACTCTATGAGTTTTGCGAGTTTTTCATTAAGTTTCAAATTTTCATTTCAAAGTCTCGCAAGACTCACAGGCAGTTGATTGACATAATGTATCATTTGAGCAATTGCATGTATTACAAGAAAATATTTGATCTAAGGTTTCATTCTCAAGTTTCAGCTCATCTAATTTTTTCTGTAATTGGACTATTTTCTATTCATTTAGAAGGATTAAATCTTTTCTATTGAAACTAATCCTAGCTAATTTCTTTAATTCCTCATGAAATTCGACATAAGCATTATATGAATCCTAATAAGGAGGTGAATCATCAGAAGAAGAAGATGAGGTGTCAGAGTATACTTCATTATTAGCCTCCTTTGAATTATTTGAGTCGCAAGCTTCATTAGTTCTAGTCATTAGGCATAGCTTAGCGGTCTCCTCCTCATCTAAGATGTTTGATGTCGTATCCTCCTCTCATACGTCCTAGACAATGTAGGCCTTCTTTGACTTGAAGTCTCGGGGAGTGCTCTTCTCTGAATCAACTTTCTTGAGATAAGTAGGACATTGAAATCTCATGTGTCCCGGCTTACCACACCTGTGGCAAGTGAAATGTTATTTACTACCTTTGCCTTTTCGAGTTGATTGACACGCTTCTTTCTTATGAAATCGTTTAAAGCCTTCTTTCTTTAAGAATTTCCCGAATTTTTGTACGAGAAGGCATAACGTTTCATCATCAATATCTGAATCAGACTCAACGTATTCTTTCTCTTCAGTAGGTTGAGACATTGTTGCTCTAAGAGATATGTGTTTCTTCTTGCGGTCTGATTCCACATGCCACGTCAAGCGCCCAAGTTCCATCTCGTGCTCTTGAAACTTTCCAAACAGTGTTGCCAAAGGCATAGAGTCAAGATCTTTGGATTCCATGATAGTTGTAACTATAGGTTGTCATCTCCTATCAAGACAACGTAAAACTTTATTAGTTAGTTCTCCTTTGGTGAAAGATTTATCTAGAACAACTAAGTGGTTTACTATATGTGTGAATCATTTTTGCATGTTGCCGATAGATTCACTCGACAACATACGAAACAACTCGTACTCATGTGTCAGGACATTCATCCTGCCACGCTTGACCTCGTTGGTGCCTTCGTGAGTCACTTGTAAAGTGTCTAACGTTTCCTTGGCACTTTGACATTGTGAAACCCGAAAGAATTCATCATATATCAGGGCCGATGTGATGATGTTTTTAGCATGTAGATTGTATTGAACCTTTTTGCGTTCATCATCGGTCCATAAACTCTTGGGTTTTTCTTTCGATTCATCGTCCACTAGATGTATTGGAACGAAAGGCCCGTTGACCATGGATTCCCAAATGTCCGAGTCAATGGCATCTATGAATAGTTTCATTCGGACTTTCCAGTAGGTGTATACTTCGCCACTGAATACGGGAGGGCGGTTAATGGATGCGCCATCACTGCCAAAGGGGTTGGTGGAACCCATTTGATTTCCCTTTAGGATAACGCGTATGCGGTTGAGCTAACACACTGTACTAGCTCTGATACCACTTGTTAGGTATTAGTGGACATAGCACACCTAGAAGGGGGTTTGAAAAGATGTAGCGGTTATCAATTACCGCTTTTTACACCAAAGCCCTATTTTGGAAAAAGCCCCAATTAATCGATTAATTGTATGCCTTAATCGATTAACACATACAAAAAAGCAAGATGCAGAATGGCTTCTTGCACAACAAGTCACCGTCATTCAAGAACAGATAAAGCAGATATTTTATACATAATTAAACTAGATACAAAAACCTAACAGTATCCAAAATATCAGCCAATATTATGCAATAATAAGACTTGAAATGTAAAGAGATTAGAGATAGAAAAAACCTGCAACAAGGAACTTTATCCTGGTTCGCTTGCAGGTCCACTTGAAAACTACATTGAGGTCTCCCCTTCTGATCTCAAGAGACTTTTCTTAGTCATACTAATCAACCCTCCTCGTTGACTTTCGAGCTGAAAACTTCAAGTTTTTGCCATATACTTATTCTCATTACCGTTAAGATTGAACTTGGTTATGTAAATCCATTTGACTCTTATACTCTTCATGTGTTTAGACATCTCTACCAACTCACATGTCTCATTTGTTCAATCACCATGAGCTCCTCCTTCATTGCATCAGGTCAGTTGGAACTGCTTCATATCCTGCAATACTTGATGGTGTACTCATAGGTCTCCAACATTTGTGTATATCCATTGCAGCTTTTGTGTAGCCTTCATGTCCTTTTTTTGCAGAAAAAGAAGCCTTGTATGCTTCACATATCGGCAGACAATGCATGTATGAGACTTTGTTTTTGTGTCTTCTTTGTGTACTGCAACCTGCTCATCTTTCATCAAATCAAGACAAAGCTTTTGCCTTTCATTTGATATTTGAACACCTCTTTGTCTTCTGAATCTTTAATCATACATTTTTTGCCTTCAAACAAAACCTTATAGCCTTTTTCCATCAACTGAGGAACAATTAACAAATTTTGAGTAATTTCAGGAACATATAAAACATCATGAATTAATTTCAAACTTGTGTAACTTTTAATTGCAACTATTTCTTTGCCTTTTGTTGTAATATATGCCCAATTTCCAATTCTGACTTTGGAAATAACACTTTTGTCAAGCTCTCTGAAGAGCTCTCGGTCATAAGTCATGTGGTTTGTACAACCACTATCAATGAGCCAACTTTTTGTAGAATTGTTGGTATCAAAGCATGATACTGTGGACAATTGATCTTCTTCTAGTTGATCATCAGTAGCCTTAGCTTCTCCTTGTTTTTGAAACTTGCATATTTTTTCCACGTGCCCTAACTAGCCACACTTATAACATCTTGCATCATGCCTCCACCAATATATGTTTCGTGGATAATTAGTTTTTTTTGCAGTAGGAACAAGGTGAAAAGACTTCATTGTTGCTACTTTGGTTATTGTATTTGTTGTTTGCAGAACCTGCAGTTTTGTAGTTATTATTTTGCCTCATATTTTTTTTATTCCAACCATTGTTGTTTTGTAATTTGGTTTGGAAAGCACTCTCCATAAATCATTCTTGCCTCATAATCCTCCTTTGTTATTGTGCCTATAATAAATTCAACACTTTTGCCAATGTGATGTTTGACATATCCTTAGAATTTTCAGAGATGAAATTGCAGCTTCATATTTTTTCAAGAAGTGTAACTAGAATCTTTTCAACTATTCTAGAATCAAAAAATTCATTACCAAGGAGTCTTACGTTATTGGCAATGGGTAGAAGTTTATCAGAGTACTCCTTAATTGTTTCTGAATCTCTCATCCTTTGTATATCGAATTCTTGGATCAAATTCATCACTTGCATCCCTTTGACTCTTTCATCTCCCTCATATTCTTGATTTAAAAAATTCCAGATTTCACTGGTTATTTTCAGTGTCATTAGTCTGTTAAAAATGGTGGGAGAAACATTTGCATATAGACATGTTCTTGCTTTAGATTTTCTTTGTTTCATCTCATTCTCATTTTTAATTTGTGCAACACTTGGATTGTGCGGAAGAGTTGGAATAACATAATTTTTTCAATGGCCTCCCTCCTATCATTAGCATTCAAGAAAGCTTCCATTCTATCAGTCCATACATAATAATAATTCTTTCTAGTAAACACTGGATGTGAAAATGCAGCAGACACTACTTCGAAATTCATTTTGACTATTTTAGGCAATAGAGAAAATATTTTGGTTGTGTTTGGTTTGTGTTTATGTTTAGTTTTGGTTCGTGTTTGTTCTTCACATATCCCTCAAGATATAGTTGTAGACACCAATTTGTAGGTTATATAGCAAGCAAAAGTGTAGAGAGAAAATGTGTTATGTAGAAGGTTTGATTTTATTCATCAACAAGACACATAATTTATAGAGCATGAAGAAAAAAAAATGATGCAGAAAAAATAAGTTCATACATGAATAGCATAATGAATCACATAAGTGTTTCAGCATAGTATATGAAAATATTCATATTCATAACAGCCATATTGACTTTTTATTGCCTAATGAATAGAAACATAACAACTTCTGAGTCATACTATCTAACAACTCTGAAGGAAAGCATAAAAATATATATACACAATTTTCTTATAAAAGAAACTTTGTAGTAATAATGGAGAAAACCACATATAATCCGTTACCTCATTGCCACCCACCAAAACCGATACTACTAGCCCTATAACTAAGATGAGAAAAAGGGACAAAGTGGCTGCTTCATTTAATCCCAAAGAGTCCGCAACTTTGTTTGATTTGGTTGTTTGACAGAGAATGTTAGACAAATATTTGGTAAACTACCTTTTGCATCTAGGATCTACAAAAACTCTATTCCTGTTGTAAATATGGAATCAATCAATCAATTTGTATGCTTTTATTACGTCTACTACCATCATTGACATGATCTAGCAATCATGCAAACGTATTTGATGACCAAAAAGCAAAACCAATACACTCTTCCTATCTATTATGTTGTGTACATTGAGTGGAAAAGAAAAACTATAATCATACAAAAATGAGAACTTCTCCATGTTTGTGCATCATATAGTATATGAGTATAATTCATTTCCCCAATATGAGAGAAAAAGAAGAATTTCTTCAATTTTAATTTTTTTAGAATAACATAAAATCTTAGTTGTTAAAAAGATTTTTTTGTCACGTGTTGTAATCTCCATTCAATATTGAACTCTCTAGTACTTGAGAAGATCTACGACTATACATATATACAACAATTATTGATGAATAAACTACAATAAATATGAAGGAGTAGAAAACTATAGTCCTAGATTATGTATATGAAGCATATAGTTTTAAATTGTGATTGTTAATGAGGATCTGTATTCCACTAATGAGGTACAGAGAAAGACACCACCAATTCAATTGTGATAGTCACTGCAAACTTAGTATCATAGTTTCACAATTTGAAACTAAGTGCCACAAGTTAATGTTCCTCATTATATATAATACCATCAATAAATTTTAGCAATTGCCACAATTTTCTCATATTCCCTTAAACAGTTTAACAAATATATTTGGCTAAAGTATTTCAACTGAAGAATGATCACAGAAAGAAACCTCCCATCAATTGAGGGATTTTGGTCATGGTACTCCTTTGTTCGCATCTCATTTATGTTGCAAGATTGTGATCATTGCAATGCACAACTTCACTACTTAATATATAACTACATTCTTTCTTATTCAACTTGTACCAGAGACCCTTTTGGGAGAATTGAAGGAAAGTATATCATACTATCATTTATGTTGTTGTTGTTGTTGTTGTTCTATGTCTTCAACATTATTTCTATATGTAAAGAGCACATACATAACTTGTCACCTTCAAAGTATTTCATCTTTTTAAGACCATATTGTTAAAGGAGAAATGTGGCCTGGAAAGCACTCAATTTTCATCTTTTCATCATTCATTCTTCTTTATCTGTTTCAAACACCTGCTTTTGCTACAAAAAAGGTAAGCTTTATGCCATTATTATATCCCTTTTCAATATAAACAATTTGGCTATGCAGTGCACTTTCATTACTGTGAAAGAAACTCACTCATGCATATTCTGTTATTTGTTACTTAGTGTTCATCTCCTTTTTGCTTTCATGCAATTATGGCTTGAATTTTGAACTCATTATTGGATTATTTCCTTTCTTTTTATGTATTTATTTATTTCAATTTTTATTTGTTGAAAACAAAAGCCATACATAGTGTATACTTGTTGGATCCCATGATCATAGTCCAGAAGTCACAGAAGCTGATTTTGATCAAGTTACAGAAACTCATCATGAATTTCTTTGCTCCTATTTGGGAAGGTACACTATAAATTATTTTAATATATCAATGTACTAGTATTAATTTTGACATATACTAACTTTTTTTTGGTTAGTCCAATATTGTATCTCTAAATCAATATTGTATGCAGTTCTGAGAAAGCAATCTTTTATTCTTACACAAAGCATGTCAATGGTTTTGCTGCAATTCTTGAAGAGGAAGAAGCTGCTAACATTGCAAGTAAGAATGCATAACAAAGGTTCAATTTATATATCACCTTATCAAATATCTAATGTCAATTGTTTCATGTAGAGCCTCCAACTATTGTGAGAGTATTCTTAAATAAAGGAACAAAATTACAAACTACACCTTCATGGGAATTCATGTTAATGGATGATAATGGTCTAATACACCCAAGTTCCTTGTTTGAAAAGGCCAGATTTGGTGAAGATACTATTATAGGACAACTTAACACTGGTAATTTTGCTTCCTGTTGTTTGTTTTTGCACTATGGTAATTTTGTTTATGTTTTACTGTGGGTCCAGAAGATTATAGATGCGTCCAAACTATGATTTGCTATGTAAAAAAATGTTTTTGTTCTTATTAGTTCATGCAGAGGATTTGGAGCAGGATAAGCTGAGATTTTGAAGTACTTGCCAGTAACAAAAAGTTTATATTCAATGTTTAGTAATTTTTACTGCATCAGTCATAATGTAAAGTGAAGATAATAAATGTTAACTATACATAATAAGAACTTTTTCTTTGCTTAAAAAAGTATTTAAAATTTATAATCATAATTGAAGACATGTGCATAAAAAGTTCAAATTTTGAAAAGTCCCGTTTGGCCATATAAAGTACCATATCTTTCCCTCTGTTATATGACCTCATGCCACCTTAGTTCTTGAAAGTTTGAACATCATAGTGACATAAATTGTGCAAGTACTAATCACTAATACTCTAATACTTTTGTTTTATTAAAAAAGTATGGTATCCTTGCAGCTTAAGGGTTGTAAATATTGTAATCAATTGCCTCCACTTGGACAACTACCACAGTTGAAAGAGCTTAGGATTATCAAATTTGATGGATTAGTGACTTTGGGGTCTGAGTTTTATGGAAGTGGAACTTCTTATGTAACTAAGAGTTTTCCTACACTCGAAATTCTGAGGTTTGAGTACATGTCAGTATAGGAGAAATGGTGTTTAGATGCTGAAAATGCAGGCAGTAAAGCTTTATATTGAAAACTGTCCCAATAGCACCTTATGCCAACCTAGTAATCTTCCAGGCTTCCAGCATTGACAATACTTGTTATCTGAGACTGCAACAATCTTCTTTGTTCACTTGCAATAGCACCTTTTCAGCGTGTATTGAACATTCAGAATTGCGAAAATTTAGAATTTCGGGTACATGCACCATGGAGCCACCAATTACTGACATCCTTGTACTTACTAGGTAGCTGTGACTCACTCAAATTCCTTCCTCTAGATCACTTTCCTAGCCTTAAGTCTCTGGATGTTTGGGGCTGTAAGAATCTGGAAGCACTCACAGTTTCAGAATCAGATGTAACTACTACAACTTTGAACTCTCTCCAATTCTTGTGCGTAAGGCATTGTCCAAATTTCATGTCATTTCCAAAGGGGGGATTTGCAGCCCCAAAGCTCACTTTGTTAACCATCAACTACTGTGACAAATTGAATTCTCTTCCTGAAAAAATGCATCACCTCATGCCAAACTTGAAAGAACTTCAACTCCAGGGCTGTCCGAAAATTGAGTCATCTACAATGACAACACTCAAGATCAAGATTTGTAACAAACTCAATGAAGGGAAACAAAACCACTCAGATCCTCTTTTTGCAAGATTAGAGGGTCTTGCCTCAGCTCAAAGTCCCTCTTCAAGTTAGACATGACAATATCTCACTCTTATTGCATTCTATGGTAAGCAATTACAATTTACAAGCATCTCTCAGAAAACAAAAGGATAGCTGATAATTCAATTTGAGGAACTTATATTGTTCTCTTTGATAACCTGTCATTATTCATTACCTATTATATAAACTTTATTTGTCAATTAAATTCACTTGAAGTTTCTCACTTTTTCCTATATACGTGAAACAGTGATTCAAAATATATTGTAGTTGCTGTGATACTATAATTGTAGTGTAAGACTGAATCATAATGATGTGGCCACATCAAGCTACAACACAACCATATCGGACCATATTTGGACCGCACCAGACCGTATCAGACTGTATTATGACACACCAGACCACATCGAATTCAAAAATATTATTTTTAATCACAAAACACTCACATCAAAATGGTAGTGATCCACATCGCAACAATCACAATAACTACAATCACAGATAAACAACCATGACCGCAATTTAATATTTGAAGTAACCAACTGATATATCAATCATTTTATAGGAGATAGAAAATTATATAAGAAACAAAGAATGACTATTCATGTATTGCAATACCCTCAAATTGTGGCTTATTTTATTTTTTTTGGAAGTGATGGAAGTATAAACAGTTTTCATTCAACTGTATGATGTTTAATTTGCCAGTGAAGTTTAACGTTGATTGTGCAGAGAAGATAACAGCAGAAAAAGTTTAGGATAAATGAGCTGTTTGATATACTCTACCCTCATACTTCCTTTCAATAATTCAAGTTCAAATCATTCACACTCAGGGATTTGTAAAGACTAAGAATAAATAAGAATAAATGCATAGCTGAAAATCAAAATTAAAATGTCTAAATGCTTAAGACAGTATGAGTTAATTTATGATATGATATTATCCTTGTATCTAAAAGATATATCATAAAATGCTTGTACATGTATCATTCCTTATTGTGTACTTAAGTAAAACTTATTTGTTAGTTAGCTGCCTATGATTCTCTTGCAACTAATTTATGTGTTAGTTAGTTGAACATCCACAAAATTCATCTCATTGCATCAATGTTGTGAACCATCTCAGTTCTCTGTAACTGCCATCATTTGTAAGTCTAATCTTTAATCATATCTAACAATCTTTTTGGTTCAAACTTCAAACAGAGAACTAATAATAACTGATTTTATCCAAAATTTATAAAGCTTTTATTGAATTGTACATAATGTGACCAACTTCGCTTTATAAAAATAATTGAGGGATAGAATAGTGCTAGCAACTAACAATACTCCCAAGTCCTAGTTATTTTAATTACCTAACCAAAATCAAACCATAGACATAATACACAGTTCTATATTACAAATCATGCAGCTTTTAATTAAAAGGATTTATGTTAAACTGCCAAAATTCAGCTTTGATTAGGAATATTGTTGGGAGAGTAATTCTGTAACATTTCTGCATATGGTTGCTGCGATACTCGTTGCAATTCATGTTGCCGATGCACACAAACGCGAAAAGGAGGAAGTCAATTCTGTGCAGGAGGAGTGTGATCATCCAGATGAGGAGCTGAATTATGTTTTTTTTATTAAAGCGAGGAAGTGAGACCGAGGTTTGATCCGATTCTCCAGTGGTTATGTCATGGATGCTTTTTCTTTCCCTGTCATCCTTTTTGGTGTTCTGACGAAGAAAATATTTTTGTGCATGACTTGCAACTTGACTTGGAGTTCTTGATACAACAAACTCAGTTGCAATTCCTTTCCAATCTCCCTTGCCACATTTTTCAAGCCCACGGACAAACAATTTATGATGTAAAACAAATATATCAAATTAATCACTCCATTATACTAGAATGAAAATCAATCAGTGGATTAACATTATGAAAAGTAAATGATCATACACGAAAAATGAACAGATGGCATACATACTTTAAAAGCACTATTCCAAAAATGCTACCCAACTAATTCTAAAACTCAAGCTTTAATCTAAATTTAAAACACAATAATTTATTAAAAAGACGTGTTCTAATGTTTGTTGATGAGTACATGTTTCAGGTTTCGAAGAAAGCAAGCTATGTATATACAACATCACAGTATGTTTTAAGTTCTACTCACAACCACAAGAATAATCAGTTTCGGCAATGACATCACTACTATCATTTTTCAATGCATAATTCTTGAATGATTAATCAATTCCCCCTTTAATTATGATTACCATTTACAATAAAAACGCAAATGTACAAAATGAAAAATTCAAAACGTGGAAAGAAAACATGTTTACCTGTGTTCTTCTGCGGTCCATAACGTCTCTTTCTTCCTATCATCAGGCACAGTCAGCGTTCCTTGGTGCACCTCCACTAGTTCCACCTTATTCAACAATTCTGGAAACTCAACCTCACCAGACACAATCATCAACACGTCATGTTCCAACTTCTCGTACCGTTGCTTCAAATCCTCTGGTGACCAGTTCCCGGGAACATGATGCGTCATCTTCTCCCAAACATCACTCTGGCCCATGTATATATATAGTTTCAGTTTTGAATAAGAAAAAGAAGATGTAGATCTCAAATCTATTTTTTCATGCCTCCTAAACTTTTTAAATATTTTAATTTCCATCCAAAAATTAACTTATAATCCAAATATAATCTTAAACATTTTCTCACTTGATGATATACTAAAGGAAACTAGTCTTTCATTAGGAACATCAGGACGTAGGGTCTTAATAATGTTCCATCTCTAATGCTGGACAAGTTTTAGCTCATTTTACTTCTAAAAAGTCCATGTATCCCAATATTTTGAGAACCACATTCCCCAATTTTAATAAACTTATTGTTATAAATTAATATCATAAATAAAATTTTAACTCATTTTACTTCCTGCCACAACTACCATAGAAAGAGCATTTTCATCTCTGAAAATTGAGAAAAATAGGTTGTGTAATTGAATGAGAGATGTATAGGTGAAAGATTGTATAATCACTTATATTGAGCGAGAAATATTCAATAACATTGACAATAAGTTGATAATTCAACGAGTTTAAAATATGAAGTCAGTAAAGATCAATTATAAAATTTATAACTTATTTAACTAGATATATTTAAATTTTATTATTTTAATATTAATTTTTTGAATCGTTATATATATAATTTTCTATTTAAATCGTGTGGTAGAGGTACAACTCTCTTATTTTTTTATGTACTGTTATGCTATTTTTTTATTTATGAGAAAGAGAATAGAGAGAACATGTCTTTTAAAGAATTTTAGGGAGCTAAAAGTATATCGAGCAGCAAATAAATTTTTCAATTTTATTTGAGTCACACACATTATTTTATAAATTATTATATCTCTCTATGAAATAAGAATAAATCTTTTTTCCATAATGACAAACATGTATCTTTTTTTAGAGAGTTAAGAGTATCTCCATTGGGAAATAAATTCTTCAATTTTATTTTGGTCCTACACGTTATTTTATATATTATTACAACTCTCCGTGAAATAAGAAAATACATATAATTTTTCCACAATGGCAAACATAATTCTTATTTATTCTTGCATGGGTCCCACAACATCTACCTCTCTTCTCATTTTCCTTTGGCCAAAAACAACCAATAATTGTTTTTATTTAAGAACTAAAATCAGAAAATAAGAATGACACAGTGGAGAACAAAATAAAAATATTCTTATTTCAATAAAGATAACCTTAAAAACAATCACTACTATGGGAACAAAAAAAAACTATTTCATGGTCTACGCACAAGACATCAGTCAACATAAAATTTTAATCTCAACGAGAGCAACATGCCAAACTTTGAAGTGATCGTGGTTGTGGGAACCTTCGATGAATACTAATTAGAGAGTAATTGTATTTTTTTCAATATTCTTAGTATGCTTAATTATTATAAGTATAAGATTATTTATAATTTGACACTGGAAGCACATATATTGTCTCACAAATTACACTATTGTTCCATTTAGGGGCGAAAGGCTTCTTTTTTGGACTTATTGTTCCATTTGACCTTTTTCTTGTTGGACTTTCCAACTACCAAGACATATCATTGGTTCCTTCCAGAGTCAATTTGATTCTGATAGTCAATTAACATATTTAACATCTCATGCAAGTCATAGTCCATTTTATTCATGTTAAAATTTACAATGAATGGTAAAAATGAATTAGGGAGTGACTATAGAATCAAATCTTGGGATAACTCCTTCCCAAGTTTGCAACTCAACTTCTCAAGTTGTTCCATAAGACTAATCATCTTCAGAACATGAGGTCCTACCTGAGCATTCACATTCAACATGGACCTAAATAGAGTCTTAGACAACTGGTATCTACTTGTCCTACTCTGTGCACCATACATCTTCTTAAGATGTGCGATGATATCAGTTGGGTTCATGTCCTCAAGCTGCCTCTAGACTTCAGGACTCATTGATGCTAAGATGAGGCATTTTTTACTCATTAAGTCCTCTAAGTACTTCTTATAAGCAAAAACTGCCTCAACATCATCTTTATTGATTGGTTCAGGTATAGCAGGCTTATCGATTGTATCGATAAGTTTCTCGTGCATTAGAACGATTCTCAAGTTCAATACCAGTCATGAAAGTTATTTCCAACTAACTTTCCATCTGTGAATATCGAACGTAATGATAAAGAATACATGTCGAGATATCTACACATAGTTAAACAAATATGTGAGAACATATTATATAAAGAGATATATTACAAATAAAATACTCTCACTTACTACAATAGAAATTTAAGAAATAAAAATTTCTTCTAGTGGAAATATAAAATAAATGCCTTTAAAATTGTGAACAAATACTTTATTGTCAAGTCATTTCTAATGCACATTTAAGACAAATGTATCACATACAATTTTATTCAAAATAATAAATAACAAATAGCTACTTGTTTGTGAGGTAATTTCAATAAGTATAATTGAATTAATCTTTACATTCCCTAGGTAGTCTAGGCGATTAGTGATAAAATTAATTTTATTGATTGATTGGTATCACATACCATGTTAATCCTCTTAAATACAAGTCCTCTGGAAGTAAGATCTTCTCTTGAAATTAAATAATTAACACACTCTTAAAAAATGTATCTTATACAAAATAATTTTAAGAACATTAAAATAATTTTGTCTATCAGACCTCATCACATGAAACTTATGATTAATATATATACAAATATATATATTCTTGAATTTGTAACTGTGATATATAAATCTAATTTATATATTAGTACACTAATTAATCATTATTAATTAATAACTATCAAATCAAATATTGTAAATGAATATATTGTCGTAAACATTTATTCATATGTTTCTAACTCATATAACCAACTCACACAGATTTAGTTTTTTTATTAGTGTGACAATCAACACGTTAACAAAAACAACTCACTCAAAAATGCAAACAACAAAAGCCAATATATTCAGCATGTCACAAATTCTAATTATATGATTAAACACATTCATATA
>NC_032009.1:29324168-29334473 GCF_001865875.1 Lupinus angustifolius
TCTCTACACTCTTGTAGATGCAATATTTAAAATATTAATAACATAACTCATTATATGTATTTGCTCGATACAAACTTTTACATAGGATTGTTTAGTTTTTCATAAAACTCTACACAATCCAACACATTCAAGTCATGTGATGAATGTAAAAGTCGATAACTATGTGACCAAATCAACAAAATAATCAGTGTGTGAAAAAAAATTAAGAACATTCAACATATTGAATAAAAAATTCACAGTCCACCAATTAACATTTTACACTCAATAAAGTTTAAGGGTTTGAATAATTTTAAAAATTGTTCATATCTCACACCGATAATTTCATGCAATCATCATGTGATGAAATAATAATAAAAAATTCACAACCCAAAACATTCAAGTCATCATTGTCTCAATAATTTAATCAGTTTCAAAAAACCAATTAACATTGCAGCATAAATCAAAACACAAAATACTTGCTCTAATACCAATTGAAGATTTATTAAGAGTGTTCATAATATGCACAGTGGAAAATAATTCATCTATTTGTGTTAAAATATGCATACACTATAATAAGTAGACAAAAAATGTTTGTTAAATTACCTCAGGAGACTGTGATGACTTTCGAAAAAGTTCTCCTTCAAAAGTATGAAAATCCTACACGTATATCCACACCGAGACCAATCCTTGTTGTATCAACACTTGATCCGTGGAGAAAAAATTCAACTCAAATAAAACCAAAATGAAAGGATTGAAAGAAAGCAATATAATTCTTTGTATATTGACTATGTTACTTTCTACCATGAAGGTTACGTGAGTTTTGTTTTATATAAAACCAAAACCTCCTTTAATCCATTTAGTGCCACCTCTCGGTTTTTCCCCAATGTATCTAAGAGGGGTTGTTTAATAGATTTAGCAATATCAAATTCAACTTTTTCATCCCTTATGCTTAGGGAAAGTTTTCCATTCCTTACATCAATTATAACACCAGCAGTAGCCATAAAGGGTCTACCTAGTATGATTGAGATTTGTGAATCCTCTTCCATCTCTAGTATTACAAAATCAGCTGAAATGAAAAATTTCCCAACTTTGATAGGAACATCCTCCAAGATGCCTATATGGAATTTAATTAACCTATCCACTAATTGAAGTAATATAGTAGTGGGTTTTAGTTCACCCACTTCCAATTTTTTGCACACGGATAAACGCATGAGACTCACATTTTCCCCCAAGTCACATAAGGCATGATCAAAACTAGTATTTCCAATTAAACATGGGAGAAAAACTATCAGGATCTTTTAATTGAGTTGGTAATTTATTTTGAATTAAAGCACTGCACTCCTCAGTTAAAGCAATTATTTCATAATCCCTTAATCTTCTTTTTTTAGATAAACTATCCTTAAGAAATTTTGTGTATGCAGACATCTCCTACACTGCCT
This sequence comes from Lupinus angustifolius, assembly GCF_001865875.1. Taxonomy (NCBI): domain Eukaryota; kingdom Viridiplantae; phylum Streptophyta; class Magnoliopsida; order Fabales; family Fabaceae; genus Lupinus; species Lupinus angustifolius. Next base: position 29,325,587 of record NC_032009.1, read on the forward strand.
TAGTGAAGGGTAAGTTGATATATAATTTCTTAACAATATCCAAAAAATTCCAAATTTATTTTCTAATTTTTCCTTTGCTAATCTTTGGGGAAAAGGAACTGGTGGTACATATGGTGGTGGAGCTACATACTTAGACACCTTTTCAAAATTTTGCTCCCCTTTGGGGGGTTGTGTCTTAGTATGTTCCTCTTCCACTTGTGTATTTTTCCTAATTTGAGGAATATCACTTAGTTCCTTTCCACTCCTTAATTTGACAGTTTTACAATGTTCATTATTTGGAGTTTTTCTGGTTGTCCTAGAAACATCCCTGATTGCCTAGTAGGATTACTAGCTTGTTGGGCAATTTGTGTTTCCAGCATTTTACCATGGATGGTCAGGTTTTCTATTTTAGAATTCAAGTCATTGAGCATGTTTGAAAAACTTTTATTAATCATGACTTGATCTTCATGAAATTTATTTTGGTTAGCAATCAATTTTTCCTGACCTTCCATTAATGTTTTAAGAGTAGGATCAATAGGAGAAGATTGTACTTGTGGAATCCTTGTTGGAGGTTTCCTATTACCTGGCCCATCTTGGTATTGATGATTCAGAGTGTTGTTGCTCCTCCAAGAAAGGTTAGGATTGTTCTGCCTGTATGATAGATTGAATTGTTGTCCGCTCCTCTCCTTGTAGTCATAGTAGTTTGACGATTCAGGTTATTCATTGACCAATGCTCCATGTTCAGGTTCAGTGAAGTGTTCGCATTCATACCACTCATGACCTTTTGCTCCACCTCCCTCACAAGTTGCAGTAGACCCAATAACATTAGCATGGTATTTTTCTAGCTTTCCAAACCTTTGAGAAAGGTTCTCCATCATGGAAATTATCTTCTCCATTTGATTGCATGAATATTGTGCACCGAAGTCTGTTCTTGGATGATGTCTCCTATCATTTGCCCCTTGGTGATGATTGGAAACTACATTCTCTATGATCTTTGAAGCAACATCAATTGCTTTGCACATAAAGGCACCACCTGCTGAAGAGTCCAACAATTATTGTGATGGAAAGTCTAGCCCACTGTAGAAGTTCTGAACAAACATCTAAGGTGGAATACCATGATGAGGGCAAGCTTCAGTCAACTCATCAATTGACTCCCCATCCTTTTGACTGAAGTTCTGGATGAGGTGTCTATAGTGCACAGTTTTGGAAGGAGGAAAGTATTTGTTGAGAAAAGCCTCCTCCAAATTCACCATGTTGCTTGAATTTTAGCATTTTGATTCCTTAGCCACGTCTTAGCTCTGTCTCTAAGGGAATATGGAAACATGCAGAGATGAATGGCATCTTCAGAAGCCCCATGAATCCTCACTGTCTCACAAAATTCTAAGAACTGATTAATAGGGGCATTCAGATCTTCATGAGCTCCTCCTCCAAATTGGTTTTGCATCATCATTTGGATCAAAGCATATGACAAAGAAAATTTCTCCGCCTCAATAACTAGGCAGATTATTCCAGAACGTGAACTACGAGCATTTGGGGTTGTGTAGTCATGAAGTGGTTTTTGATCTCGTTCAGCTATTGTTTGTACATGCACACTTTTTTCTCTTGCTCTTTCTCTTTGTTGTCTACTTCTTCTATGAAAAGTCCTTTCTAGCTCTGAGTAGTAATTTGAACTTTGCATAAACCAAATGGGCAACCTGTAGAGGTACCAAGAAAAAGGAAAACACGTAATACAGTAGAGTAAAGTAATGAACTAATTGAGAATTAAAGAAATTTTAATACAGTCACCGGCAGCGATGCCAAAAATGTGATAGGGAAAATCACAAGTGCACGATCATGTCGTCAAGTAATAAAATATCAATCCCACGAGGACTGAAAAACTCATTTAATTATAACAATTAATTTATCCTTAACTCAAATAAGAGTTAAAAGTGAATTTAGAACAATTGAACAATTTGACAAGAGTAATTATGAAAATAGTAAAAAGGGATTGAAATCTAATTTAGGAATAGTTCCCAGGATAAGGGTTACCACCTTTACACTCGCAAATCCTTGTTTTGCTCCTTTTCATGAACTTTAAGTTATGAGGGTGAATTGCTCTTTGATATGTGTCATCCTTTCTCGAGCTCCGACATGTGTACTGAATTGAAGTCATACCTATTCTCATGGTACGATTATCAATCAAATCCTTTACTTGGATCTTTCTATCCAATCGCTTCGTAGCAACCCAAGGTGAATTCCAGAAACCCCCGAGAATCCTAATACTACTCTCGTGAATTAGGATTCTAGTTTGAATAACTGAATGGTCAGACAATTGGGTTCATCTATTGGTCATTCCTCAATGTATCTAAGAGGTGTAATTTGTTGGCCAGACAACTCGCACAAATAAAACTCAGTTTAATGATTCAAATCATAACACTCAATGAAATATAAATAAGAACAAGTATTTATTGAATCTAAAAGGCCATAACCCCAATCCTAGAAACAAAGGGAATTACTCACTCATGATGGAGAAGAGAATATCAAATTATAAATTAGAGAATTGTAATATAAAGTATAAAATGAATCATCCTTGAGGGACAATCCTCGTTTATCCTAATTACAAAATATTGGGTTAAGCCCAACAAAAGAAACCTAAAAAATAGGAATATAATATAACATCTATGAATTCTTTTGACCCTTCAATTGGTCTTCGCATATCCTCAACACCAAATTCCATCTTCTTGCACTCAATCTCGACTCTTTTTTGCTTTAATCCATCGAAACTGTACAACATAGCCAAAAATACTCGCTCAACCCGAACAAAGAGAAATAAAATCTAAACAAAATTCTAAAGTCCTATTTATATCCTAAAATGCAATGCAAATGTAACAATTTCACACTCATCAGGTTAAGGCTATGCAAGAAGAGCAAAATGATCTAGAGGCAAACAAAATCTGGAAATATACAATGCAAGGTTATAAGATCAAATACAAAACAAATGGGTCAATTGAAAGATACAATGTAAGGTTAGTGGTAAAAGGGTTTAACCAAACTGAGGGGATTGACTTTTTTGATACTTTTGCACCTGTTGCTAAATTAACAAAAGTTAGGCTTTTGTTAGTCATTCCTTCTTTCCAAGGCTAGACAATACATCAACTTAATATAAATAATGCTTTCCTACATAGAGACTTGAGTGAGGAATTTTACATGACCATTCCTCAAGGTGTTATCTCCCATGAGCCTAGAAAAGTTTGCAAATTGCAAAAGTCCCTCTATGGGCATAACCAGGAAGGGAGACAGTGGTAGAACAAGCTCTCTAAGTCCCTCTAATCCTTAGTATACACTCAATCTCATCATGACCATTCCTTGTTTACCAAAACTAAGGGAAAATGTTTCACTACCTTATTGATATATGTTGATAACTTTGTTCTAGCAGGCAACAACAAGACTGAGATTGACTATGTGAGAGGCCACCTACATAACCAATTCATAATTAAGGATCTTGGTCCCCTTGGGCTTGAGATTTCTAGATCAACAAGTGGCATAACTATCTGCAAAGGAAGTATGCCCTTGACATATTAGCTGATACAAGATTCATTCATAGCAAGCATGTCCCAAATCCCATTGTTAGAAAACAAAGTTACACGAAGATGACTCACCTACGTATCAGGATCATATTCTTTATAGAAGGTTAGTATGAATATTGCTTTACTTAACTAATACAAGGCCTGATATTAGCTTTATTGTCTAGCAGCTAAGCCAATTCATGGCTGTCCCAACTAAAAAAACATCACAAAGCACTTTGCAGAGTGCTCGGGTACATAAAGGAAACCTTGGACAAGGCTTGTTCTACTCTATATCTACCTCTATGTAATTAAAAGTTTGTAGTAATTTTGACTGGGCAGCTTGCATTGATTCTAGAAAATCAATAAGTGGCTATTGTGCTTTCCTATGAAACTCATTTATTTCTTAGAAATCCAAGAAACAAAATACAGTGTCTAAATCTTCTTCAGAGGCTAAGTATCGTGCCTTAGTCTCAACCTCATGTGAGATCCAGTGGCTAACCTATTTACTGAACAATTTTTCATGTTCAATTCATTTAACTTGCCTTATTATATTGTAACAATGATTCAACAAGGTACATATGTGCAAATGATGTGGTATAAGAGAGACTTCAATCAAAATGTTTTCAATTACCTCCTTTCCATGTTGGGAGTAATAAATATATATTCTCCAGCTTGTGGGAGGAGGGTATTGAAAACAACTTAGAATGGCCAATCAAGCACCTCTAATCGTAAAAAAAATGATACTTGGCCGAGCCAAAACCATGCTTGGTCGAGGCAAAAGGTTCGTGATTGAGGACATAGGATATTTGATCGAGACATGTTTAACCAAGGAACTATACGTGTGGCAAGCCAATTCCTGATCGTGGCATATGCGTATGTCGCACCAAGTTCTGACCAAGGCACATGGCCCATGGCGCACCAGTTCTTGATCGAGGAACATAGACCATGGCACAACAATTCTCTAATCAAGGCACATAGGGCACATGGACACTGACCGGGGCGTATGCGTATGTCACACCAAGTTCTGACCGAGGCGTATGTGTATGTTACACCAAGTTCTGACTGAGGCGCAGTAGGCGCATGGACACTGACCGAGGTACATGAGGCAAGTCACATAAATTCTGACCGAGGTACACTAGGCGTATGTCACATAAACTATTTCTACGAGAAGAGCTAAAATTTTAATCAAATCAAATCAAACTAAATCAATCCAAACCAATTAATCACTTTTATAACCAGAACAACATAGTCTTGATTTTCCTATTACTTCTAGGGATACGTAGTAGCAAGATGAACTCTTGTCAGATATAAAAATAAAATATTTTGCTTTAGTAATTGAATTTTTGATAAATTTGTTTAAGGTTATAAAAATCCATGTGATTAGCGAGGGTACCGTTTTACTTCGAGCGAATAAGGTTGTATTACCTTTCCTGATCCATAATTGACTCTTGAGCTTAGAATCTTCATTCAAAAGACCATATTATCCAAGTTGGACGTAATAGAGAGTTTTCTACGTTTTAATCGCAAAAAATGTAGTGGCGACTTTAAATCATTTAGGAGAGGTAGAAATTAAGTTCGCCTCTTCGTAAGTCGTAGAGTCGGTTTTCCAACTGAAAATCGGGTCGTAGCATCTATGATACTAGAACTTGGTAATGATCTTAGGGCTTTAACCTTCCTTTCCCATGAGAACCCATAATTCAGAAATATTGGCAATTTTGGTACTTAAAGAGCAATAAGTGGTAGAATGGATAAGGTTAGTATGAATAGAAGTTCAAGTGATAGGATTTGTAGATAATGTTAGAGAACTAACCATACAGTGGACACTTGCTACCTCATACAAGGTTATCACATGGATATCAATACAGTTAGAATAATAAGGTTGCAAACAATGTTGTTGTTTATCCCCCTTAATAATCAGGCAAAGAGTCTTAGTGCCACAGTTGAAAATTAAGAAATAATGGAGGATGTGTAAGACTAAGTCTATGCAAGAGAAGTAAAAAACACAATTGAAGCTTCACTAAAGAACAAATTAGGAGCATATTGGACCTTCTTGAAACATCAAAGGTTGATTTGAGACATATTGTCAATGTAAGAGTATCAGGTTCAACACTATTTGGCTTTGATCTCTCTACAGTAAACATTGCAATGCCTCCTTCATCTTTAGGTAAAATGAGTTTAAAATGGAATCTTGACACTAGTGTAATTTATCACATAATTGGTGATTTGAAGAGTTTGAATAAGCGTAATTCTATAACTACCATGTTAACTACATTGCCTAAGGAGAAAAGGTTTCAACATCTATTTCTAGCACAGTTGAATTGTCACAAAATCTTCAGTTAATTGATGTTTTGTGTGTTCTTCACTTTCATGGAAATCTTGTTTCTGTTAAAAATTGATGCAATCTTTGCAATGCCATTTATGTTTTCACCAAGACTCATGTGTAATTATGCAGAATACTACGAGGAGGATGATTGGTTCAACTAGACTACAAAAAAGATTGTTTGTGATAGTTCATAATTCACCACCAATTGTATCTCCACACATCTCTGCCTTTCAGCCATCAAGTGTTGTTGTTGACGAGTCTCTTCTTTAGAAACTAAGATTTGGTCGCCTGTCTTAGTTTGTCTTGCATTTACTCTCTAAACAAATCAATTCTATCACTTCTTGTAATATATAAAATATACCTTGTGATGCAAAGTTCACAGTCATAGGAACAAGTTCAGTCATAGAGCTAGAAAGTGTGTTTTTCTTGGTTACAAAAGGATACCAAGGGTTTCATCCAATATGATTTACACTCCAATGAAGTATTCATTTCTCGAGATGTTATCTTTAATGAAAATTCATTTCACTTTGATAATTCAAGTACATATTCTACTCAACAAGTGTTGTCGGTTCAATTTCCCAATTTCCTACTCATGTCAACGATCTGCTTCCTCATACGAAAAATCATGCCATAGATCCTACCATTCCCATTGGTTCTCACCATTCTTCAAGTTTTCCTTCTCCAGTTATTTTCTCCCTTGATAGCAGCTTAAGTCTTGTCCCTACAAAACCACTTAGGAAATCACAAAGGCCTAGAAGAATCCATTCTCATCTTCAAGATTATCATTGCAATCTTGCTAATTCGCATACTTGCTCAACAATTTCATCCTCCAGTGCAGAGTATTCATTATCATCAATGCTAAATTACTCAAATTGTTCTAGATCCTACAATATTTTTTTGTCTAAGTATGATTGTTTTATAAGAGCCTACCAATTACAAACAAGCATCTCAAATAACCAATTGGAAAGATGTTATGTCTGGAGAGGTTAGAGATCTATAGTAGAATGACACTTGGACTATATTGCCTCTACCTTATTTTAAAGTCCAAATTGGTTGTAAATTAGTCTACAAAATCGAGTATCATGTTGACCGTTCATTGGAAGGTATAAAGCAAGAATAGATCCCCAAGGTTATACCCGAATGAAATAAGTTGACTATTTTGATAGTTTTCTCATGTTGTAAGGATAACTACTTTGAGGGTTACTCTTTCTATGGCAATATCAAGATGGTGGTTCCTAGAATAACTAGATGTAAATAATGTCTTTCTCTATGGTGATTTATGTGAAGAAGTATACATGGTGCCCCCTCCAGGATTATCAATTGTTAATTCCAAATATGTTTGGAAGTTGCACAAGTTCGTGTATAGACTCAAGCAATCTAGTCAAGAATGACATACAATCATATCATCAGCCTTATTGTCTCAAGGTTTCTCTCAATCTCTGGCTGACTAAGCATTCTTTACCAAGTCTTCCTTGTAACACCGCGAATTTTACGATTTCGAATTATAAGATTTTATTAATATTGTTATTAATTATCTTTTCGAAAATGAATTTCTGAGAATTTTAGGAAAAGAATTAGACGAAACTCTAGTTGAGTTTTAGTCTTGTAATTCTATTTCCAGTTTGGAAGTAAATTTTCATGATTTTCGGAGACAGACGGTTTTGGACCGCTGTCAGGGCCGAATCTCACCCGGTACGGCTCAAAAAGTGGTTTTTGAGTTTCGTAACTTGGAATCGAATTCCGATTGCGCCGTTGGCTTCGTAATTTCATTACAATTCAATATAGACTCTGAGTATACCCATACCTATTTTCTAAATATTTTTCACTCGGAATGCCGAAATCTGAAATTCTAATTAGATATTAAAAATCGGACGATTTATAATACCCGGTCGAGTATTGACCGATAACACTCAGGCATGTTTATTGCACATGTCCGTGAAGTGGTCATTTCACATTGGGATGTGAAATTTGCTTTTCCATAAAGCAAACCTCACTTCACTTTCTCAAATATCTCATGAGATCATCATTAGTCACCCTAGGAGATTTTGATGATTTCCTAGAGGGAAATCTGATTTCCCTTCTCTCCTTAAACCCTCATCCTTCACACTTCACTCTCACACTCTTTCATTTGCAAAATTTAAAAAGAGAAGGTAAATTCTCTCTTCTTCTTTTCCTCTCATTCCTCATTTGCTTCTTCCATCTACAATCCTTGATCTCTCAACATTCAACCAATGGATGTTGATGAAATTTAAGTATGTTGTTCATGAGCATGTCGAGAACATATTCAACCGTTGAAATTTTCTAAAACGCTTTCTAACTCATTTTCTCCTCAAAACCGAAAATGATGATGTTCTTGAACTTATGAAAATATTTTGTTGAAACCATGAACAACTTATGTTCATGGAGTTGTTATAATGTTTTATTACATGTATTTTGTTGTTGTAGCCAAGGCAGAAAATCAAAGGAACCTTTAGGAAGTATTTTGGAAAAATGAGAATGTATGTATTTCTATTTGTTTTAGCCATAAACCATGGCTAGGAACAAGTTGGAAAAATAGAAACTTTTCTTAAAAAGGATGTTAAGGTTTATGAGTACATGAATGCCTCATAAAACTCTTAAAGGATACTTTGAATAACTTACTTTAAAATGGTAAGATTATCAAAGAACGTCTTAAATCGGAATACGTAGTTTTACTAAAAACCGTACCTTTAAAAGGGATGGAAATCGTGAACGAACTTTCAATGAAAAAGGATGGTCAAGAACATGTGATGTTGGACCGGATGGATGAAAGGGATGTATGATCACGATGGGGAAAAAGAGAAATGATTTTAAGTATTTTAGTAACGATTTTAGAAATATCGGAAACTAACGGATTTTTATTGTGGTAGTTACGAAGATTTCGGTGTTCGAACCTTGAAACCAAACCACCCTTAGTTGACGAGTTAAAGCACGCTTCATTAAGGTGAGAGAGAACACATCGTGACATAGTGGTGTCCGAATATGACACCCGGATCTCCTAAACCATCTCAAAGGTTTTGAA
>NC_032009.1:29334573-29335638 GCF_001865875.1 Lupinus angustifolius
AATGTGTTGAATATTGTATATGAATGTTGTTGGGAACTTTTCTGTGTGCAAGTGTTTGAAAAACCATGTTTAAATGTGTTTCGGTTGTCGAAAAAGGGCAAAATTGGTATTCTGTCCAAGTCCCTGTCGCTTGGGTGAGAAACTCTCGTCTGGGCGAGTACAGTCTCGCTTGGGCGAGGACTGGGCGAGGACCTGTCGCTTGGGCGATCATAGTCTCTCTTGGGTGAGGGGAAGTTTTGGTTCTGGAACTCCCTCGTCTGGGCGACAAAGCCTCGCTTGGGCGAGCAGGGGTCCTGCTTAGGCGAGAAAGCCCAGGATTTCGATGAAATTCTGGAACTCTCTCGCTTGGGCGAGAGATGTCTCGCTTGAGCGAGAAGAGGTCTCGCGTGGGCGATAGTACCTTGGCCTGGGCGAGGAAGGCTTAAGTTATTTGAGATTTAAAGATAAATTGTCGCTTGGGCGACTAGTCCCTGCTCTGGTGAGGGACAGTGGGGAAATATTGAAATAAGATGATGTCGTGAACAATGTGATGAATCCGGGTAGGGTGCGTGTGATATAAAGGTTGTGGAATGAGATCATGGCTTAGATGAGAAGCATGAATCTACAAAAGTATGAAAGCATTGTTTATGTTTATGCCTTGTTGGGCAAGTATCCGACTTGAGGTCGTGAACTAGGGGGTACCCTAGTTAGGATACATGATATCACGGAACAACGATCGACCGACCATAAGAGGCCTGGTCATGTGACCGCCCAGGATTATTCGGTGATGAGTTGTAGTGAATGAGATGTTACCTTGAGCATGTACGGTTGACGTACTATCGGGTCCCACGAGAAGCATTCCTTGTCGGGAGATGACTTAAGGATGGGTCGATCATGTGTTTGATTAATACCCTTGCATTTGACTCTGATTAGGAATGCATTGCATTGTGACTATGAAGTAGTGGAGAGGAAATGACGGGACGACTTAGAGCACCGTGATGTAAGTAGGGACGGCACTGATTGGATGGTGATTCGCCAACAATGTCTTGAGGGAGAGTCTGGGTGAGACGAGTCCCTTGTATTCCT
>NC_032009.1:29335738-29336276 GCF_001865875.1 Lupinus angustifolius
TTGTTTTGTATATATTTGCTATGCAGATGGCCAACAACAGCACTCACATTCGAGGTTATCACTTCACGATGTCCCCGATGGGACAATGGGATAGTGATGGGCACAGAAATACATACACAGGCCCCTACAGTCTGTCGTTGCACATGGTGTGCAATGGGTCATCGATGATGATCCCTCAACCCGACACCTACATTGACACTTCTTTCACCTTGCCGCCAAGGAGGCTAAGGTCTCCAGAGGATGGACTTCGGTACCCACCAGTTAGGAGTGATGGCACTGTTCCCTCCCACGGTCATAGGACGTGGTCAGATTTTTTGGGTGCTCCGCCATCCAGTAGAGCCAAGAGGAGCCGAGTTCTTGGAGGAGGTCCCTGCAAGAAGGCTCCGGTTTTGAGAATGTCATCCCCTCCGAATTATGCCGCTGGGTTATGGCATAATGAAGTGGAAGAAGAGGAAGAGGAGGACGAGGTCGTTGAGCTCGTAAATGTAGAGAGCTCGGTGGAGGTGATCAACCTCGTGTCTGACTCGGAAGAGGAGGA
>NC_032009.1:29336376-29343766 GCF_001865875.1 Lupinus angustifolius
GGTTGTGTTTCTTTTTGATTTTGTATATGTTAGTGGCGATGTAGTTTCCGCCTTTGTTGATCTAGTTTGTATGAACTAACTATGACTTAACCGATTATATGCATTGTATTATTCAGGAAATTGTGAATCAGGTTAAGTTATCATTCGATAACGATAAGCTGATTTTCCGCATTCGAGTTACTTAAAGTGATGTCCCGGAAAAGGAAGATTTGAAAAGGAGGCAATTTTATATAATTCATTTCAAAAAAAAATTACCCATTTTCCGCAATGTTTTTTAGAAGTATTTTTCGGGGCGTTACATTCATCATACTCATTCACTGTCATCCTTGTGTATGTAGATCATATGGTCATGGCATGTTGATATGTATGAGATTATTAATGTTGAGACTTTTCTTTACAATCAATTCAAAATCAAGGACATAGGTTTCTTAAGGTTCTTCTTAGGTCATGAAATTTCTAAATCAAAAGTAGATATACATCTCAATCAACGAAAATATCCATTATTACTATTGGAAGACTTTGGTTGTCTTGTTATCAAGCCTACTAAGGCACCTTTTGATCCATTTGTTAAGCTTCAATAAGATCATATGAACCTTTCTATTATGTTGATTCCTATAGACGTTTAGTATGAAGGTTGCTTTATTTGACAATTTCAAGATCAGACTTGTCCTATGCAGTTCAACAGTTAAATTTGTTTAGGAGTAGGCCTATGATACCACATTACAAAGCAACGTTAAAAGTCCTCCATTACCTTAAAGCTTCTCATGCCCAAGGCTCTTTTCCCTACACATTCTGTTTCTGCTTTTGTAAACTCTGATTGGGCTTGTTGCTTAGATACTAGGAATTCCATCACTAAGTTTTTCATTTTTTAGGTCTTCTCTTATTTCATGGAAAATCAAGAACCCAAATATTGTGAGTCGTTCTTCTTCTAAAGTAGAATATTATGCACTTGAAAACTTGGCTTGTGAGATTCGATGGCTTAATTACATCTTCCCTGATTTGCATGTTACTCTCATAAGCCACGCTCAGGTTTACTATGACAATTGATCTATCATATACTTAGCTCATAATCTAGTGTTTCATGATCGCAGTAAGAATATCAAAAGCGATTGACATATCATTCAAGAAAAGATCCAAGCAGTAACTTCGGAATGAGTTGTAGGGAACAGAAGCAATAACTTCAGGATGAGTTGTAGACAATTACTTACTGGTGAAGGAATTAGACTTTGGCTTATTTTCATTGCCTCTTGTTATTATAGTTGTTTCTGTGAATCAAGAAAGTAGTTATGTAAGTTATCCTTTCTTGTATTAGAAACTAAGTGAGCTATATAATAATTGATGTTTTCCATTGTATTCAATTAAGAAATCAATGGATACCATTACACAATTCTCTTTGTCTTTGTTTTCTCTCTCCACCATTACTAGTTTTTTGTTAGTCATTTTCGTCTTCTCAAGTTCTAAGAACCTAGACATCATATTTATGATAGAGAAGTTCAATGGAATAGATAAATTTGGATTATGACAAAGGATAGTGAAGAACGTGTTGTCTGGATATGATATGTCAAAGTAATTGAACGAGAATAAAACAGATGTAATAAAGGAGAAGAAAACTTGCCAAGATCGTGGTGAGGATCATGATTGTGTTGGATCTAGAACCTTTGAAACACATTTATTGAATTGGGACCCTGGTGGAGCATTAGGATCTATGACATGTGCTTGTAATGTCACTCTACATGTTAGTGATGATGGTCTTATTTGAGATGAGAAGTGGTGTATTCTTATGGCATAGCCGCGACGTCATGGAGAATGTTGCTAATTGCTAAAAGATTCACAAAAACACATGGGCGCTGGTAGACTTTGTTTTAGGGTGTAACATGGTCATTAGCTTAGGTCCAGCGTGTAACACAAGCATTAGTAGAAATGCATGATGTGACACAGAAATTAGCTTGGATTCAAGGTGCCACACTTCTTGACGCAACCACGACCGGAGAGTCAACAACCAATGGAGAGCTCCATTGTTACTGAGGAATGAGAAGAGCTATAAATAAGAGAACATATCTTCAACCAAAACCTTAAGCCAATGGTTCCATGAACTTTCCCATTAATAGTGATCTTCTCATATTCAATGTGTAACTTCATACTTGAATAAAACCAACAATTCATAAGACATTAATGGTAAAAACTTCTCTTATATATTGCCTTACTAGCTATTGTAAGATACCAGCAATAGTCAATGTGCACAAAAACCTGGTAACAATTTGGTTTTATGTACTCTCTTTTTTCCAATAAAGATGGTAAAAATTTGTCACAAATATTGTCGGTATAATAAAGGTTTTGCATATTGATAAAAAAGGAAGTTGAAGGTAGTAAATATTTTATTCAAAAAATTATGAACTTGTGTGAATTAAATATATTTTTAGGGAAGTGAAGGAGAGTCTTAAGGAATGGAGTATATTAAAGATTCAAATGTTAATGGATTGGATGACAAAGTGTTACCTTGATGGAAATTGTAGAACACTTTTGAACATTACCCTTGGTAAAATTACAACAGAGGATTTAAAGTTTGTTCACTTTTGGATTTTGGAAGTCACATATGAATTCTCTAATAAATATAAAAATGTGAAAGGTTTTAGTATTAGGAAAGAAACATAACAAAATGGTTATAAGCTATGAAGCACGGATACTGATACGTGTGTCGGGTATGATACGTATTTGATACGTCGACACGTATTTTTTCCAAAATACAGGATACGATACGTTCAGGGATACGTATAAAATAATAAAAATACATAAAATATTATAAAATTATAAGTGTAAATCAAAATATTCAAAGTAAAAAATATAATGAAAATTTAAAAATCACTGTACTCCATAACAAATTTATCTTATTTTATTTTAATGAAAACAAATCTATCCTAAAATCATTACCCTCCATACCAAATATATTTTATCCTATTTTAATGAAAACGAATATATGTTATCATGTTTTATTGGAAACGAGTCTATCTTGTCTTGTTTTATTGGAAACGAATCTATATATCATATACTTTACTGAAAACGAATTCATATATCCTATATTTTATTGAAAACGAATCGGATACGTGTCTTAATATTTATTTATTTTTTTTAATTTTTTTTAATTTTTGGATACTCTATAGATACGTATCTTTCACGAATCCGAGCGTATCCATGTCGGATACATATCGGACACCGACACGTGAGGGTGTTTGACGAATCCGTGCTTCACAAGTCGTAAGATTGAGAAGTGTTTACTCTATTCAAAGTTGGGCGTTGGGTGAAAGAAATATATTAATAGGTCTAACCTATAATTGGAGGACATGTTGGAGACAAAGTTGAAATAAATAGATATGGGTTGAATTTGTTCGAAACGTGATAGTTTTATATTTTTTAGTGAAATATATTTTAGTGGGATCAAATTGCTAATGTTATACTTTTGCTCATGTTTTGATAATAAAGAATTAAATTTGGAGAAAATTAATAAAGAAGTAATTTATAACTCATGCTTAAAATTTGCCTTTTACAATTAACATGTTACAGGAGGAATATTTGATTAATGTGTCCAATATATATGTTGTTAAGCAATATATATCTAGTGACTAAGTTTGTCTTATTGAATTATCGCATTCTAAGATATCGCTATTACGTGACAAATTTATCATGTTTTCTATTATCATATTCATGTGTTATCGAACTATCGTGCCCTGAGATACACTGTATTTTATAAATGCTTACAATATATCATATTTTCTATTACATTTGAGACACTGTTAAACATATAAAAACATAAATTTTGATTAATAAAATGTTTAAATGCATAATTCTAATCTAATATTGAATTTTAAGGATGAAGAATTTAAAGGAAATGATGACTCAAAACAGAAGAATAGACAAACCACTCCACTCATTGAAAAGTAATGAATACATGCTTGTCCAAATTGTGTTGGACGTGATTTGAAGGGGTTGGGTGGCTGTGCAAACCCCCCAAGTGAAGGAGGTGTTGGGCGTGATTTGGAGGCATGGGTAGCATGAGATACAAAGAAAACCCTTAAGCAAGGTTAGTTAAGGGGTGCTGGGATCCCCTGAAAAGTGGTTGGGCACCCTAGAAATGGGGTTGGGTGCCCTGAAAACTCTATACAAGAACCTTTCACCTCTCATTTGAATCATACTATCTTGGAAACTAAGAATCACCAAAAATAGAGAGAATATGAGTTGAAAGAGTGTAGAGGTGGGAATGACAACTGGCACGGGTGTGCACGGATAGTAGCTACCCCTACCCGTTTTGAAATTTGGGGTCATTACCATACTCATCCTTACCCGTACGGGTAACCGCGTACAAGTATTTTGTGGTATTTCTGGGTACCCACAAGTATAGTGGGCACCCACAGGTTTTTGCATCAACAAATTTCTAATTCCTACTCAACCATATAGGGTGTTGGATTGGGTGTACCACCAAATTCAATAATATAAATTGAAACAATTCTTTCTTAACATTGAAGAGTAATCATAAAAACTCAATTGTTCATACAAATTTTAAAATATAAACTACTTTTAAAATATTAAGTCTTCAACAAAATGAAATAAAAAATGCCTTCATTGTTACAGTTTCCGAATCTTCTTCAACAGTTAACGTCATTCCCTTCAATAGAACTACCTTGGCTATTTGAATCCTATAAAAAAATCAAAACTAAAAATCAAAGCAAGAAACATAATTGTTTTTAAGTGGTCTCAAATCACAGCTTAACAATGTTACTAACATCAAAATCTTTCAATATTGTACCTCACCCAATGATGTCCAGTTTTGAATTTGAAGAGCCTACAAAAACATAATAACTTCATTCAAAATTTATATAATGAATCTATAAAATATGTAACTAAAAGTAATAGATAATATTATCTTTCATGTCACACCTTTGCCAATCTTGGAGACACATCAATGCCTCTACGGTATCTGGACGAAATCTACTATGATAAGGTGTAAGAATTTGTCCTCTAGTACTAAATGAAGATTCTGAAGCAACGGTAGAGATAGGAATTGTGAGTAAATCTCTTGCAATTCTTTGCAAGGTTGTTTATTTATCCCATTTACCTTCCACCAAGTTAAGATGTCAAACTCTCCACCTTGATCGGGTAATAGTTCATCCTCTAAATATATGTCTAGTTTTGACCTACGGTGTGTTATAGCAATATTTTGCTTAGAAACAAAACTTTGGTATTTTTCCCTCCAATAAATATCCATTTCATCTGCCCCCACATCTATTAAATTTAGAGTTTGACTTTGACTTTGACTTGAAAAAACACTCTCTTTACCATTCATTTTAATCTCATACTCTTTTACCAAATCTTCACAAATACTTTTGTATCTAGGATCTAAAACAACACCAACAACCAACATCCATCAAAGCACCTATATCACCCCAATACTTATCAAACTTGGCATTCATTGCTTTAACTATTTATTGAATAACAAAGTTAGTAGATTGAAACCAGTCAAGTAATGCCAATTTAATTTCACAAATTTTTGGAAAAAGGTCATTTGCTGTTGGATACAAAGTACCAGAAAAACACTAATGTCACATTATAAAATAACTTCAACCTTAGACAAATTTCATTGATTATCTCGCATTCATTTCCACTCGGCAATGTTTTATATTGACTTTCTCTTGGTGATAATCTTTGGAAGACATCCCTATATATTAGTGTCACATGAAGCATCAAGAATGTAGAATTCCATCTAGTCTTACAATCAAGTTCTAACTTTTTATCATATCAAATTCTTAATTGTTCACATGTCTCCTCAAATTTCTCCTCTCTTTTTGGAGCTGTCGTCCAAAACCCAACACTATCTCTAACCATCTCTATTGCACTAGTAATAATGGACAACTCATCTTTCACAATCAAATTCAATATATGAGCAGAACAAAGCATGTGAAATAACTGCCCACCCAAAATAAATGATCTAGGTGAAATTTTACACAACATGCATTCAATCATTCTATCATTTGTAGTGCAATTATCAACGGTCAGAGTAGACAACTTCCTATCTAGGTTCCAATCCAATAGGCAATCATACAAGCAATCACTGAGAGCTTCACTAGTATGACGAGCAAACACATATATGAACCTAACAGTTATCGAAAATTAAAGCAACAATATCATCAAAACAATACAAAAATAAAAAAACATTATGAGAAAGTTAATAAAGTTTAGCATTAATACCTCACAAGTTGATTTTGTAGAACCCATGAGTCATCAATAAAGTGTGTCATGACAGCCATATAGCCTTTGTTTTGGTTACTAGCGGTCCACATATCAGTTGTAATTGCAAACTGACTTTGATTTTTTGAAATCAAAATCATGGTATTCACTTTCTCTTTATTATACATCCTTGTGATATCACCCTTCACCGTGTTGCGAGAAATCCCTTTAAATAAAGGTTGTAATGCACCACAAAATTCCTTAAATAAGATGTAGTCAACTACGGACATTGGGTACTCATGAAAAGTTATCATCTTCGCAAGTGTGCGTCTTGCAACCTCTTGATTGAATGCATATGAACCAACCAACAATGATTCAGCACCTTTTTCTGCAGTTTTAAGAAGTGCTTGCTTTATATCTGAATTTGAATGACGTAGACAACTTTTAAAGTGATTATGCAAGTGTTTTGTTCCTTGACTTGGATCTCCCAATAGTCGCTTGCCACAATAATTGCAAGCCGCTTTCCACTTTCCATCTATCCTATGCCTCTTAAAATGATTCCAAATAGATGATCTATGTTGTAGTTGAACTTCTTCAGCATCATTTGGACTTGAACAATGAGTTTCATCTTGAATCAAAGGAACATCTACATTCATTGGAACTGAGTTTGATTCACCCACTTTAGAGGCATTCGTAACTTGATCTTGCCCAACAGAGGTTTGCTCCGTAGATATACTACAAAGATACAACATGAAAATTATAATTTTATAGATAATTAGAGGCATAATAGGCAATATAAATATTAAATTATTTCATAAAAAGTAAATTAAATAATAACATGACCTTCAGGGAACTACTCTATATATATGTATATTATCATGCTAACCTCAAAAACAATAACATGACCTTCATTGTCACCAAAAGTAAATTAAATGCTTGTGACTCGCTGATATATCTGTTGGGATATAATGTATACCCAAGAACCAATTTGTCATGTTTATAATAATAAAGTTATATGTATTATCATTTTAATATCATATTCATTATTTATCAAAATAATTAATATGAAAGATCCTTGATTAAAATTAGAGATTTATTATTATAATAGAGATTATAATAATGAGAAATAAATCTTTTATAATTTTAATCCAAATCGTTCTTGATCATAGGATTA
>NC_032009.1:29343866-29353915 GCF_001865875.1 Lupinus angustifolius
AAATGTTTAAAACTGATAGTCAGTTTTGAAAACCAAAAACCAAAAAATTATGTTGAATTGATGAGTGATTAATTGGCATTAAATGGATTCATGAAGTTTTGATTTTGTGCTAAATTAATGTGTGATTAATTGACACTAAATTGTTTGAGGGAGATTTTGGTTTTATATAAACCAAACCTCACGTGTGATTCAACACACACAAAGAAAAAAGTTTGTATCCTAATTTTTTGGTTGTTTGAAATATAGTAGTTTTGAATTGATTTTTTCCACGAATCAAGTGTTGATACAACAAAGATTGGTCTTGGTGTGGATACGCGGGTAGGACCTTCATACTTTTGAAAGATAATTTTCGAAAGTCATCGCAGTCTCCTTAGGTAATTTTACAAACCGTTTTGTCTAAACTATTATAGTGTATGCATATTTTAACACAAATATATCCATAATTTTCCGTAGTGTATGTTATGAATATGCATATTAACCTTCAATATCCCCAACAACACAATATCACTTTTTGCCAAGCTCAATACCTCTGAATTTCTAGTTCTCTCTTCGTTCTCAATACCAAAAGTAAATTAACTACTTGATTAATTTTTTAACAGAATTGGTATTTGTTATCCTTAGGTCCATTGTTGCTACTGGGAATAAGAACTCTAAATTTGGCATTAGAAATGAGAAGCTGTGTTTCTAGATGTTGTGAAGGAGCATCCTAATGAGCTAAAGCTTGTAGGTGCCCACTGCCATCTTGGGTCAACAATTACCAAAATATGGAATGCTAGATAATCAATCACTATCACACCATTATATAACCCAGAATAAAACTTGATTTAAAAAATAAACATGAAGAAATTACAATCACTAAAACATATTCATTTCATCATATATATTATGCCATCTCTTAACAGCTATAACCGTAAAAGGAAGGAAGAATGAAGGGTGAGTTTTAAAAAGCAGCATTATTAGGAAACTAATAGAAACAGAATGTTTATAACATATATCTATGATTAAAGGAAATAAATTAATACATACATATGTCATGTTGAAGGAAATAAATTAAAGGAATAAATAAACAAAGAACACAATGTAAGTGAGAAAGAACTTACAAAATACAAGGATTGAAGAGAGAGAAATGTATATACTAGTGCTTGAAGGTTTTAGAGAAGGTAATGAAAAAGAGAAATTAGGTTTTAGGGAAGAGAATGATAAAGAAATGGGGTAAATGGGTTAGGGATTTTAGTTTTAGGGGAAAGGGGTAAATGGGTTAGGGAATATGAATTTTGAGTTTTCAAGGAAGTGTAATGTATAATTTTTTATTAAGGGTAATATGATAATTACAGAAAATATCAGGTATCCGCAGGTACGGGTACCACAATATCTGTGTCCCCCCTTTTTGTTCTACAACTATTTTAAAAAACTCGTTTATAAAATTTGCGGGTACCCGTTTGTGACCCGTACCTGTGCAGATTTTACTCGTGGGTACAGATTTTTTTGTCATCCCTATGTAGAGGATAGAGAAATCTCTTCTTGGGTCTTCACTTGGAGCTTAAAAGCTTGCATGGATATGAATAACTAATATTCCTTTATTGGAATTGAGCGTAACTTCTTTACCTTTGTTTCTCTTTTGATTTCAAAATACAAATTTATGTTTTTATGATTTGATATCAATGATTTAATATTATGCTTAACACTTGTTTTAGATTGATGACCTAAAATATGATTATCCATTTTTATATGTGGAAACTATTCATTCTAATATGATTAGGGTTTTGTCATCAAATGAATCTAACCTCTAGGGATATACTTAGTTCATTTGTCAAACCAACATATAGGCTAAAAACAACATATTTTCTTAACTACTCAAGATGATAGTTAGAAAAAAAGTTGAATTAACCTTTTTATGAGGGAAGTATAAAATGGATAAGAACCGACGTGATAAATCAAGCATAAAATATGATTTGTATGTTAAATCAATGAGTTACTGAAAAGTTAAAAAGTAAACCAATTCCAATATCATTCTGCTATGGCTTTAATACTTATCTTTACTTTTACTTTTTACATGCTTATGTTTCAATCATAACAAAAACAAGCAAATCTCTATTAAAATCTTATTGCTTAAAGATTTAAACTAAAGGATGACATTTTATTACCAATTCTGTGCGCATACAACAAAATCTATTCTATATACTACAATTAAATCTTAAAAAGAACTTTGCTAGTAAAATAGTAAGGATACAAACTTCATTAATTCAACTTCGCGAAGGAACCGAAATAAACCTATCACATATCAAGACCAACACACTTTCAACAACTACATCCAGTGATATGTACGCATAAAATTGAGTCATGTGCGTCCAAGTGACAACCGCATCAAATGACCACCACATCAAATGGTTTTTACTATATCTCTTTATATTTAGATTATATATCTACTCATATAAATGAATAATTATAATCATCCAAACAATACTCACAAAGTATCATTAAATTAAGAAATTAATGATGAGGATAGCACACATGGATACATCAAAGAAGAAAAAACAAAATATAATAAATCCAACATAACTAACAAAAAAACAATAAGGCTAAATACACAATAGATTCACGTAATATCTTTATTCTTGATATCAAAGCTCTACAGACTAAAGCATTCAATCATTACTTTATAAAGGGAGGATGACACATTTTAAGATCATTGGAACATTTTCTAAACTATTTGAAGATCGTCTATAAAAGGGAGAAGAACCTCACGAAATACTAGACACAAAGAATACGAGAAAATACAAATGCTTTGAAACTCTATAAATGTTTTTTAAAAATAAGTTCAGCCGTATAGAAATTCAACTTAATTTTTTAATATCTTTCCTAGAGAAAAACTAAGTTGAGAGAAAAAGAATCTAAGAGTTTATAGCTGTAAATTTTAAGATTTGTTTCTTAGCGAGTCATAGACTCAAGTGATTTAATATTTCATATTCCCACATAGTGAGTTCCTAAAGATAAAAAAAACCAATTCTGCAAGGTTGTTAGATGTTGGTTCACAAGGGCTCTAACTTCACCTAGAGGGGGTGAATATATGATTCGGTACTCAATTACCATTTTTCGATTAAAAATATATTCAATATTCTTCCTCTTGTTTAATCAATTAAAGGCAATCTTAACCGATTAACTGCTTCTGCATATAATCGATTAACTTCAGAGCTTAATCAATTAACTAGTTCTTGTTTCTTGAAAAACTTATTTTCTTGATACACCATGATGCAATGGATTTAACTAATTTTGTATGCACTCTACCAAATGAATTTATGCAGTTAATTACATAGAACAGAACATGTAATAAACTCAGAATGACTTGAACCCCAAGTGAAGAAAAACGAATATTGCGAAAACGTAAAGAGTAAGGGATAAGTGAAATGAGATGATGACTTTTATCCTGGTTCGATTGATAATCCACATATAATCTACGTCCAGGCCTCCCCTTCTAGTCTTGGGAGATTTTCTTCATTATGGAACAATGTTTTACAAATACACTTCCACCAAGACTATCTTGGACTAAGCTTCTAATGGTTTGCTTTCACCACTTCTAATAGACGGCCCCACTACTTCTAACTTCTCTACCAAGAATACTTGTACAGTGAACTTAGCTTCTAATGGCTCTTCACCTCTTCTAACTAGGGTATCTCCAACATTTTCTCTTCTTATTGGTGATACCACACACCAAAGAGAAATAGTCAATACAATCATCTAAATGTGTACAAGAGAATGATGCACCTAAATGTGTTGAATATACACAAACTTCCAGAATCTAAAACCTTCCCAAAAAGTCTCGCACAACCCAAAATATGAAGATGTGAGATACAAGGTTTTGTAAACTTGATATGACTTGAAAATCTTGTAATATTTTTTCAATGATTCATGAAATTTTCTCCTACATTATCTTTTGTATATCAAAATACTTTTATCTCTTTTCAGAAACTCTTGGAAAATTCAATCTTTGAATATGAAAATGAAAATTTCAACTGAGCATTCAATCAATGCCTTGCAAATGGGAATCGTTAGTTTAAAATACATATATGTTTTCTATTATAGTTAATCGATTAAACGATTTAATTAATCGATTAACGTTCTTCAAAAATCCAGATTGCAGAAACTGTAACTTCCCATAATCGATTAACCTTTAACTTAATCGATTAACAAGTTCTCATTTCACATGGCTTAATCGATTAAATCAACCTTAATTGATTAAAGGTTTTCTAAAAAAGTTACTTTGATATGTTATGAACCTCCTACATGATTTATAAAAGTATGATGCATGACTTTGAATGGTGTATGATTTAACCTTGGTTTAATGCACTAAAATCATGTGATCATATATTTATGCATGTGCATGTAAATCATATATGTATGCATGTAAGTCTCATTATTAGTTATGATCATATTTTAGGTTGTGAGACTTCTATTAAGGTTCATCTAACCTAGACTCTACCCAATCGAACAACTCAAGACCTAAGACAATAGAAAATACCTTTAGCCTTCTAGATCTTCTTGAATGCTTGAACTTTGAGCATCGACTTTGTTGTTTGTTGATTTGTCCACGTCTTCAAGCTTGTCTTTAAAATTTGTCTTCATCAAAATCCATGTGATGCATATTTGCATTTACATTACAACCTCAAGAGCTTGGTAAGGAAAGAATACTTGTTGAGTTTTGAGAGGTTTGTTCTAGAAAATGTATACAGTTCTTAGAGCTTGAAGAGGTTTGGTGTAAGAAAGAATAATTTCTTGAGGAGTTGTTGAATACTTGTCAGCTATTTCGAAAATAGTGGAAAATCCTCATGGGATATGGGAGTAGATGTAACTATTGAGAGCAAAGCAATATTGAAATCCTTGTCTTATTCTCTCTATCCATATACATTTTACTACTTTCAAAAATTTCTAACCACGAGGATTTAAACTTATTGCAAGTTAATAGTTTTGAAAGAATTTATATTTGTCATCATTATAAAGTTTCTTCGTGAAAAAAAATATTTTATTAAAGAATAATTTTAAAAACAACAAGATCAATTCAATGCCCCTTCTTGTGTTTGATGTGTGGACTTCACTTGGTATAATAGTTCATCATCTCTAGGTTGAACATGGAACAAGTGCAGAGTATAGTACAATCCACACATCATGGATTCGGAAGGATAGAAAATCAATAGACAACCATTATTTGATGGGTCATACTAGAAATACTAGAAGAGAATGATGAGAATCTTCCTTATTGCTCATCATCTCTATGTACATTTCTTATGTTTATTAATGATTTAATTATTAGATAATTAATTTCTTGGTAAGATAAACTTAATACTCTATAAATACAGTATGTTATAGTCGTTAATCAGCTTGTGGATAAAAATGACGAATGTACACACAAATGAGTAATTAGAATCATCTTAACAATTTGCACAAAGTCTTGTTAAAGTATGAAGTTAAAGACCACGGAAAGAAGACGTAGCTATCCAAAGGAAGAAGCACCGGGATACAATGAATCCAACACATTTAATGTGAAGTCGGACATGGCTTGATGTACAAAGGATTCAAGCAATAACTTCCTTCTTTCATTTGTAAGTTGCGTCACCATGTCCATCCTTCTCATTTTCATGCAATGTCCGCCGAAATTAGGGTGGGCAAGGACATCCCTATTTGAAAACAAGTATGAAAAGCTACGCTTAGGCACCTAAAATATGGGTAGGGCAGGCTTGCGGGTCACCCACTATAAAAATAATAAATCAACATAAACAATACAAATAATAACAATAGACTATTAAAATTGACCAAATAAATAATTCGACATATAACGTATAGACATATAAAACAACTATCAATTTATTACAAATACTCACATGTATATAAATATAATTATTTAAAAACTTTTCATGACGATGTAATATCATAAGTAAGTACTTCACATTATGGTTAACACAAATAAATTCATAAAATACATATTTCCATCAAATCAAAACATATAAGACTCTATATATTGTCAAGAAATTGATTAAGGATTTTTACATGGAAAATAATATTTCATTGGAGTTCCTAATCTACAAGACTCTCTCAATTTAGAGGGCGTCAAAGAACTTTAATGAAGTACTCTAAGACCATATTGGTCATCTCCCTCACCTTAGCCGCTATATCTCATAACTTCAACATTGTTGCATCATCATGAACATTACCTAGCATTCACTCGACCAAGTGTCACTTTATCACCCAATGACCACATTACCATCAATTTAAAAAGACTCGAAACACTTAAACATATCATAGAAATAGATATAAAACAAGGTTACACCTTTATGAAAACCAATTTAATCTCCTTTAAAATAAATATTAAAGTAACACGAAATTAAACTAATAGTAAATAAACGAATAAGTAAACAAAAGGGTCACCTATAGTGAAAGATGAAACGTCATAATAGTTGACAATTTGTGATTGAGTTTGAGGAGATAGAGATTAAGCTTTACCATATAAAAGTAAACATATATGTATATGGATAAAACGATCATGAGATGAATTCAAGAGGGTGAATGTCAATTGCTATTTACAAATTTAATATGATAATTAATGATAGTAGGATGACCACATACAAGGGATTAAATATTTAAATAAAAGAATAAGGTAAAACAAAAATGATATAAGATCATTAATATATAGATATAGATAAGGAAAACCCCATAAGAAAATAAATAAAAATAAATAAATAATAATAAAGATATAAGATCATTAATATATAGGTTGAAGTCTTGTACCAACGATCCTGACTATCATACTAAATCTTATAGTGACAAGACAAAAATGTGGGTATAATAACTTAAATATGATATACACAATGTTTATATGTACAAGTTTTTTTATATTATATATGATTATTTATCTTTTACCAACAATGTACTACAATATAAGATTAAATTTCTTGTAGTAATTGACATTTTCATTTATCTTTTTTAATCCAATCCCCTTGTTACTACCTCTAGCACCCTTTGTTAAGTTAGAGATGTAAAAATTATCCAAAATCTATAACTATTGAAATCCAAGAAAATTAAATTCATCTTGATCTATTATAGCTAATGGATTTAAATGAATATAATTCAACGGATAACTTTAGTAATGGATGGATTCAAATACATCTATTTGGGTGAATATTTAATTCATCCAAAAAACAAAAATTCAAAAATGTTATTTTTTTGTTTTTCAATTTTATTCGTTATCTCAACTCTCACTTTTTTGTAGCATTTCTCACTCACACTTTGAATTTATTATTAAATTGAAATTAATTATAGGACATGTGCATATAGATAATATTAACAGTTTGTTTTTGAATGTCACATTTTTTTGTAGAATATAACAACAACAATTTTTAAAGTTAATAAAAGCACTTTAAAAAAATTAAAAACATTTTAAAAAATTATTTTTAAAAGTGTTTATAAAAAATGATTTTTTTTTAAATGTGATTTAAAAAAATATTTTATTGAAACAATAGTTTTTAAAAGAATAATTTGTTTTCAAAAGTGTTTTTAGTTCCATAAAAAAATTAAAATGAATTGGATATCCACCAATACAAATATATGAAAATGGATTCATGGAATGACCAGAAGAATTGACATTTATCCACTAAATTTGGATATGGTTGGGTTGTATAATTTAAAATATTTTTTAAATTAATTTATATAAATTGGTGGAAGATTTTTCATTCCTCTATTAGGATTCAAATCTTACCCTTATGTCAAATGTTCATGATCATCATTTCTTGTGTTTCTCTCACGTACAGATCAATGAACAAAATAGGCAGTTAAATAAAAGGAACCACATCTTCTATCCCACAATTTTGTGCTACATGTGCCATGAGTTGCGATTGGTAGAAAAATATATATTTAAATTAATATTTTAATTATTGAGGGGTGTAAAAATTCAGTTCGGTTCGGTTCGGTTTTTGGTGTATTTTAGTGACCGAACCGATCAAAAACATATGGTTCAGTTCTACTCAATTAACTGCAAATTTAACCCAAAAAATCGAACCGAACCGAACCGCTCTTGAATGGTTCGGTTCAGTTCCACGGTTTTTCCATTTACTTTTTTATAAAAAATCTTGCATCAATTGAAAATTCAAAATGTATTACAAGAGATATTGTTTATCCAGAAAAGGATAAACATTACTCCTATTATTATAAAAAATTATGAATCATATATAACAATACAATTCATGATTAGTAACATATATCAATTAGTAAAATATATGATAATTATATTTATAACCTTACATTTCATAATTACTAACACATGTAACAATACATGTATAACAATATATGATATATGTTAGTTTCAAACTCTATATCACATAAGTTGAAAAATATGTTCCAAATCATAAGACACTAGGAAACAATTTAGTGACTAATAAGATATCTAATATTAACTTAATAACAATTTAGTAACATATATAACACTACAAATTTAAGCTAGAAAATTGGTTGAAGAATTTAAAAATAATAAAACATTATTCCCTAATCCCTAATATATATTTCTTTAATATGCGGTTCGGTTCGGTTCTAAGGGTTCCTAAATTTCTAAAACCATAAACCGAACTGAACATAAACGGTTCCTTAAAAAAATAACCGAACCGAACCGCGAAACCGAACTGAACCACATTTTGCGGTTTGGTTCGGTTTGGTTCAATTGGTTTCGTGGTTTAAACCGGAATCGTTTACACTTCTAGCTACATGTGCCATTAGTTGTGATTGGTAGAAATATATATATTTAAATTAAAATTTTAATTATTAAGTATTTTTCTGATCAATTACAATTCATGGCACACGGAGTGACACAATATTATGGGACTGAAGATGTGGTCCCTAAATAAAGTTCCACTTTCGACTATAAACATCAGCATTTTATTGTTTTACCCTCCTCAATAAGTACCATGCTGGGAGCCCAGATGCATAGTGAATCTTTAAGGTGATTTATGAAGAAAATAATATATATTTTTTCTTTTCATAATAAACTAGTAAGTTACCCGTGCATTTGCACGGGACAGTAATTTTTTATCGCATAGTTAATAACATACATATTACTCGTATACTTTATATGAGAGTGATGAAGAGATTTGAAAGCATGATGTTAACATATATTGTAGAGAGAAAAAATAATGATTAAAAAAAAATTAAAGGGCCTAAACATTTAGAAAACATACGAATTTGATGGTAATATTAGATAATTAAAAAGCAAATATAATAAATCAGAAGCAAAATAATGAAAAACAATGAGAAAATTATAGAAGTTCTTTAGACAAAAAAACTTTTAAAAGGCAAGAAGCAAACCATAGGTATGAGTAACTAAAATGCTCGTAAAATTTGAACATTCAGAGGTATTCTTTACATGACCACATGTATACTGCAAGGCAAATCATTGAGAGTATAAGGAAATATTAAATGACTTCTTAGTATTGATAAATAATATATGTATTACTTTGAAAACTTTTTAAGAGATTGTGTAAATTCTCAATGGTGAAAATGAAAATATTGAATGCAATGGAAAGTAGCATTAAATGGAAAATAAAAAAATTCCTAGTTGTGTACCCAAATAGAAAAGTAAATAAAAAATGTTATTACATATGCAACAATTAATTGAACATATAATATAAGTCTTATGTAAAAATTTAAACAATAAATAATTTTTTTAAATTGGAACAATAATAATTTAAATCAATAATGATTTAATTCAAAAATGACAATTAATTCACTAAATATTTTAATTTCTTACCTTCGGGAACCGGAAAATTGGTATAAAAAAACGTTTTACATATGAAAATAAGTAATTAACTAAATATTAATCACTTTATAATCTATATATTTGGATGACTAATAGATAAAATAAAAACTTATGTTTTCCATTGTTAATATTATTTTTTAAGATATGTTCCCTATTGTTATTATTTAATATTTCAATACTAACATGTCAATATTATAATCAAATCTAAACTCTAAAATATATATACATAATGAGCATTACTTAAATTAAGGAATCAAAA
>NC_032009.1:29354015-29356892 GCF_001865875.1 Lupinus angustifolius
AGAAGAATCAATTTCATTATCACAATTAAATCAAATCAAAGATATGACTTTATTTTAAGCAAAAAATGTTGTTTTTTTAATAAGGGTCAACGATATTATACATTTATATCTATAAGGAGCCGTATCTAAAATTAAGGAATCAGAAATAACTTTGATTGAAATTGTATTAGTATTTGAATTAGTCATTTTCCTAAGATCATTATTCTATTTTTGGTAGTTGATTTTACATGTAGGAAAGAGATAGAAAAAGACATTGTTATACTTTATATTGTTTGTATGAAGATGAAGGGCATGCGACCTTATAATGTATTGAGCAACATATCATTATCATATTAATTTAGAAATCAACAATAAATTTATAACTCATTATTATTTGACTATAAAATAAGATTAATTTCAAAAAACGTATTATTATTATTTGACTCTAAAATAACTACAAACAAATAAAATTCAGAAATTGTTACTATTATTACTACTCTTAATAACTACTAACAAATATAAATAACAAAAAATTATTATTATTCTTTTTTATTATATTTCTTACTGTTACTATTTGAATACTACAACAGTAACATTGCAATATTAGAATCAAATCTAAACTATAAACAAAATATGTTCATAATGAATTCTAACATTAAGGAATACATATTTGTTATGATTTATAAATATTTCATATTACATATTATATAATTAAACAATAAATGGTAATAAATTTATATTTATAATAAACATGATCTAAAATTAAGGAATCGGAAATAACTTTGATTGGAATTATCATAATATTTGAATTAGTCATTTTTCTAAGATCGTTATTCTATTTTAGTTGTAAAATGTCAAGTCATTTATTAGCTAAAAATATAGTTGATACTTTCAGAACTAATAAAGGAAAATTTAAAATCACAAACATATATATTAAAATTAATAAATTTTCTCTGTTACAATTGTACAATTACAAGTCTTTTTTTACAATTCAAAATTTATGAAAACATATTATTACATTGTTACAATTCAAATATTATAATGACTGTACTTTTATATTATATATCATTATATAATGATTGTACTTTAATATTATATAATATAACAACTGCATATTAATGTTTCTTAATGTAATGGCTGCATTGTAAATGTGTGTATGGAAGAAGTTAATTTGCTAAGCGTTTTATTGATTTTATATTAAATAAATTTTAGAATAACGTACATGACCAATAAATGTTTCATAACGTAATGAAAATATTAATTAAATAAATTTTAAAATAACATACCTGAACAATAAATATTTCATAACGTAATTAAAATATTAATCAAGAAAATATTGATTATACATTTATATCTATAATGAGAAATATCTAAAATTAAGGAATCAAAAATAACTTTATTTTAAATTAAACTAATATTTGAATTAGCCATTTTCCTAATATTGTTATTCTATTTTAGGTATAAAATATCAAATTATTTATTAGC
Organism: Lupinus angustifolius; assembly: GCF_001865875.1. NCBI lineage: Eukaryota > Viridiplantae > Streptophyta > Magnoliopsida > Fabales > Fabaceae > Lupinus > Lupinus angustifolius. Next base: position 29,355,480 of record NC_032009.1, read on the forward strand.
TAAAAATATAGCTGGTACTTTCAGAACTAATAGATGAAAAGGATGACGATAGGATGAGGATGAGGACGAGGATAGAATGAGGAAGAGGATGTGGATGAGGATGAGGACATGGATAGGATGAGGATGAGGATGAGGATAGGATGATGATAGGATGAGGATGAGGATGAGAATAGGATGAGGATTAGGATAGGATGAGGATGAGGAAGAGGATGAGGATGAAGATATGATGAGGATGAGGATAGGATGAGGATGAGGATGAGGATATGATGAGGATCAGGATGAGGATTAGGATAGGATGAGGATGGAGATGAGGATAGGATGAGGAGGAGGATGAGGTTGAGGATAAGGAAGAGGATGATGATAGGATGAGGATGGGGACGAAGATGGGATGAGAAAGTGGACGAGGACGAGGATGGGATGAGGAAGAGGATGAGGGTGAAGATGGGGGTAGGATGAGGACGAGGATATCATGAGGAAGAGGATGAGGATATTAAGAGGATGAAGACGAGGATAGGATGAGGATGAGGATAGGAAATATATATTAAAATTTATAAATTTGATGGTTACAATTCTACGGTTACAATTCCTTTTTTATAATTTGAATTTTATGAAAATATATTATTACACTGTTACAATTCAAATATTATAATGATTGCACTTTAATATTATATAACGTTATGTAATGATAGACCAATAAATGTTTCATAACAGTGAAAATATTAATTAAGCAAATTTGTACATGTCAAAAAATCTCTTTCCTCAAATAAATGTAAATAATAACATACCTTAAATTGCATAATTTTCCATCTTAGAAGATTGATTCAATTAAAGTTGTGATCTTGAATCAATTTTCTAATGGTCAAATTGAAAGTCTTAAGTACAATATAATACAAATATATAATACAAACTAAACTATATAATAAAAAATATAATCTTAAATCAAAATACAAATCTTTATACATCACAAAATGACATTAAACACAGGAAAAATGATATTATCACAAAATGTATCAAAATAATATCAAAATGACTATTAAAAACATACAATTTCTTGCTCTAGTTTAGGTAAAAAAAAACATATAATACTTTCTCTAGTGTTTATTTTTAAACAATTATTTATTTACAAATTGAAAGGAAAATAATAAAAATACCAAATTGTCATGGGTTATTATCTTTCTTCTTCCTTTGTATCATATATCGTTGTCAACGCCATTTTCAACAATTATATTTCAACCTGGTAAAGACAATTCATATGCTCTTTGTTAAAATAATGATTACTTTTAGTAGAAAATTTTACAAAAAAAATATTAGATACACAAATATATAGAAAACTAAGCTACAACAATGCTTCAAGGGTGAACCAACAATAAGAGACATCAAGGGTGAAATGAAATGAAATGGAAGAAGAATACA
>NC_032009.1:29356992-29394832 GCF_001865875.1 Lupinus angustifolius
TCAAGGGTGAAATGAAATGGAAGAAGAATAAGAACCAAGAAGATAAAAAATTAGTGCAAGATAAGAAAAGTGATGAAATGAGGGAGTAAAAAGTAGAGAGATGATTCTATGCTTTAGAATAAAATGTGAGAGAAAGATATGGAAGAATAGAAAAAAGTGTGAGAGAAAGATAATGAGCTATTATGTTAAATTGAAACAAATAGTAAAGACAATTTTTCATCTTATGTGTGAGGTGAGGTTGCACAATAAGAGGTAGAGAACTTTTCAGAGGAAATTTTGCATAAGATATTGACATGTGTCACTTGCTAATGTGGCAAGATTTGGTATTGACATATGTCCATTGCTAATGTGGCAAGAGTTTTTTTTTTGTTAAATAGTAAATAGAAGGATAATCGGAAAAGTTCACATCACCTGACTTATACTTGAAGTGGAAGAATTAAAGAGTTTAAATATAAAATGTGATGAGACCAAATATAATTAGATAATGAAAATTATGCTTATTTAAGATTACGTGATTATAAATGTGTATTTATTTGTTGAAGAATAGTATTTCCTCGTATCAAGAAATAATTTATCTCATTCAATCATTAAAATTATGATATATGTCTTATTTAAATATTTTTTATAAAAAATACGGTACATATTATAATTTTAATAAGTAAAGAATATAATTTATCTCGAAAAAATACTTTACTCTTTTGGTAGAAAAATTTTCTTTTTCTTCTTTTTTTACTTTTGTAGATTGATACACTTTTTGTTTTACGAAGTGGGTTACTGGGGCAACGTATTGGGCCTGTAACTCGCTGGGTTAGTAAATTCAGCTTACAACGAATTAGGCCTGTAATAATACATCGATTCATAATAGGTTGGCTTGAAAATACATTAGCTCTAATAAAGTCTTCAAAAAGTGATAACTTAGGAGAGAGGATACGAATTCTTAACAGGTAGGTAAAGTTTTCTTATGCAAAAAAAATGCCTTAATCATTAAAGTGAATGTGTTACAGGAAAAGTGCTTTAGTTTTTAACTATTAGAATTAAAAGAGTTGTTTTCAATATTATAAGTTTGAAGTTGTAACTTGTGAAAATAAACTCAAAATAACTTACACATTTTTAAAATAATTTTAACAAACTCATTTAAACCGTTAGTAAATGTTTTAGAAGAAAATATATGATCCGCAATATTTCTTAGGGAAGAAATGTGCTTATCATTGTCCAGATTGCCCTATTTGAATGATGTTGTTGATTTTTCAATCAAACATACACATCTCGTCCTTGGGACAAAATTTGATATTGTATGATTATGTATCACTTTATATGCCACCATATATAATTGATTGAGAAAGATATGCTTCAAAATTATTTAATTTCAGTATTAATAACTTTAATATTTTTGATCAATTAAATACAATAACAAACATTTTAGTACAAAATATTTATGCTTGTTCCATGGAAGTCTTCCTTGAAATTGGTGTCATAGCTAATAATGTAATATTTTATAGGTTCATCTGGGCTTCAAGGTAAAGTATAGCTTCTGAGAAATGTTTGAAAGCCACTTTTCACTTTTGTCAGTTGTTTAATGATTCCTATGTATCACTTGTGCTGCGTGGTTCGCCAAACTTTGAATCTCTCAGCTGAATGCTTCTTTCGTTTGGTCTTATAAGGGCTAGATGCTGGGAAGCATGTCCAAAATGGCAATAAGTAAATCATGGAAGAGCTCCACAAATGGCTTGGTTCTAAGATAAAGATATGTTGTCTCAAGTGGTATCATAAACTATGTCTCAAATTAATGAAAATATAATGTCAATTAAAAATTTAAATTTTGTTTTGCTTTAATATTATTAATCTGGGATATGGTTTAGGATACCATTTGAAACACTGAATCATTGTCCCGGACATGACTTGTATTAACCTTTTATGAGTTCTTCCTCAAAACGTTACAACAACAACCAAACTTTTATGTGAGTTGGTTATAGAGGTCATAGGACGTCATAATATTATATCTTATATTATTTTCATCCAAACAAAGTATTGATCTTACTCAATAGGCTGAACATAAAAAAAGTAGTTATAAAATTAATATTACAAGCTTACAAATTTATTACAAATTGACCTCTCTAAGATAAGAATTATGGTCATATTCATCATTATTATAAAATTTTGTATCAGTCTTACTCACTTATCTTCGCATATCCAATGTGAAACCCCACACCTAAATAAACACAACAATTTCCTCACAAGTGTGGGTACCACACACTTCCCGGTTTGCTCCCCTTAAGTCCACCATTTCCAGTCGAACCATCGGCTCTGATATCACTTGTTGGACCAGAATGCGACCAGGGAGCCTCCAACCATCATGGAGTTTCATTGTTATCGGGGTATGGGAAGAGTGTAGAGCCACAGGTGAGACACCATGTCTTGAACCAAAACCTTAAGGCATTAGTTTCATGGGTCTTTCTTACTTATAAACTCTTTTACTCCTCCCTGCATATTCAATATGAGACTTCACACTTGAATAAACTCAACATCTTCAATTAGATTGACATGGTCATGTAATTCCCTTGAATCATTTTTGTTTCATCCATATTTACCTAGTATATAGTACGTGTACGAATTTGTGGTTCACTTAGTTATAGGCACTTTCTTACTTTTTTACATTAATTTTATGATATATTCTTTGTGATGAACCTAATGATTATGGTTCGTTTTCGATGTTATGCCTTACATCATCATTGTATGTGATCAGTTCCATATGATCTAATCATTCCTTTCATCAGTTTCATTTGATCTTGTCATTGCCTTCAATATGTTCCATCTAATCATCTCATTGTCATTAATGAGTTTTGTTTGAGCCCATCATCACATTTAGTCAATTCACTCTGATCACTTTGTTGCCTTAATTAGTTTTGTGTGATCTAATGTGTGGCTTTATGGGTTGAACAATATCATCATATTTATCATATATCATTTTCGTCCAAACAAAGTATTGATCTTACTCAATAGGTTGGAAAACAATTTATAGTTGTAAAATTAATATTACAAGCTTACAAATTTAATACTAATTGTCCTAGGTAGGATAAGATTCATGGTCATATTCAACATGATTATGTATAGTCTTATAATTAAGACCACTCTTATTTACATTTGCATAAACATTAGAAATATATTTATTTTAGCCTCCCTTTTTTTTTCTCTATTTCACACATGCTATTAGAGTCATTGTAGCCATCTTTAGAAGATCTTCATCTTTTATTTGTGTTTAGTTCATGGAACTCTTCAAAAATATTTTCTTCATCATTTCTTAGTTTTGTCTCGGATTTGTATCTTTGTTAAGTTTCATTATTGATATGTGACCTCTTTTTTGTTGTCTCTGATTAGTTTTGTTAATTTGTTTGTTGTCTTCAATTAATTTCACCTATACATGTAATTCCCTTGAATCACCTTTGTTTCATCCATATTTATCTAGTATATAGTAAGCATATGAATTTATGGTTCACTTACTTTCGAGCACTTAGTTACTTATTTTAGATTAATTTTATGAGACATTCTTTGTGACGAACCAAATGATTATGGTTTATTTCTGATGTTATGCTTGATATCATCATTATATGTGATTAGTTCCATATGATCCAAATATTCCTTTGATCAATTTCGTTTGATCTTGTCATTGACTTCAATGTGTTCCATCTAATCATGTCATTGTCTTTGACAAGCTTTGTTTGAGCCTATCATTGCATTCAGTCAGATGAGTCTAATCCCTTTGTTACCTTCAATTAGTTTTGTATGATCTAGTGTTTGGCTATATTGGTCGAATGACATTATAATATTCTGTTCTATATCATTTTCATCCTAACAAAGTATTGATCTTACTCAATACGTTGAGCAGAAAAATTATAGTTGTAAAATTAATATTACAAGTTCACAAATTTATTACAAATTGACCTTTGTAGGATTAGATTTATGATCATATTCATCATTATTACATGATTATGTATCAGTCTTATAATTAAGACCACTCTCATTTATATTTGCATAAACATTAGAAATATATTTATTTTAGCCTCTCTCCTTTTTTGTCTCTATTTCACACATGTTATCAGAGTCATTGTACCCATCTTGAGAACAACTTCATCTTTTTTCCATGTATAGTTCATGGAACTCATCAAAAATATTTTCTCCATCATTTCTCAGTTTTGTCTATGATGTTATTGTTAACTGTCATCGTTGATATATGACCTCTTGTTTGTTGTCTCCGATTAGTTCCGTTAATTTATTTATTGTCTTTAATTAATTTCATTTGGTCATGTAATTCTCTTGAATTGGTTTTATTTCATCCATATTTACCTAGTATATAGTACGCATATGAATTTACGGTTCACTTAGTTACGAGCACTTCGTTACTCTCTTTACATTAATTTTATGGGACATTCTTTGTGACGAACCTAATAATTATGGTTGGTTTTTCTAATGTTGTGTCTGATCTTGTCATTGTCTGTGTTCAGATCCATATTATCCAATCATTCCTCTGATCAATTTCGTATGTTCTTGTCATTGATTTCAATGTGTTCCATCTAATCATGTCACTATATTTGATAAGATCTGTTTGAGCCCATCATTGCATTCATTCATTTCACTCTAATCCCTTTGTTTCCTTCAATTAGTTTTGTGTGATCTAGTTTTTAGCTATATGGGTCTAACAATATCATAATATTCTATCTTATATGATTTTCATCAATACAAAGTATTGATCTTACTCGTTAGGTTGAACAAAAAAATTACAGTTGTAAAATTAATATTCAATTTTACAAATTAACCTTTGTAGGATAAGATTTATGGTCATACTCATCATTATTACATGATTTGTCTAAGTCTTATAATTAAAATCGCTCCAATGTAAATTTGGATATACATTAGAAATATATTTATTTTATCATCTCTCTCGTGTCTCTATTTCGCAAATGTTATCATAATCATTGTGCACATCTTGAGAAGAGCTTCATCTTTTCTCCATTTATAATCATCGAACTCGTCAAAACTATTTTCCCCATCATTTCTCAATTTTGTTTCTGTTCCACCTAGTTAACCTGCCCCCATGTTTGAAGGGTCGACCTTCCAAGACCATCAGAAACATCTAAGCCTACTAGAACACTCGACTACCAACCATCCTACTAGAATGGGGCAACTGTTCCAACCCGACCAACCGAGCATCCCACATTGATCGGGCTGATCTTAATTTGATGCCTCGCCATTAGCCGGACGCATTAGACTAAATATAGGACCACTGCGCCGACATCTGCCTGAAACGCTGCCAACAATGTATTACCATGCCACCTACAAATCTCACCTAACCTCCTAACCTCATGCCAACACGACAAATACATGTCTACAATATGGCTACTAGATCTGCTACAAGCTATAAGTCAACTACGCATATAGTACAATCCTACAAAATCCAACTGACACAGGCAAAACAACCTCCGATAGAGTCGAATGGTCGGCCATGCCAACAGTACTCGCCAAGGACTACTTCATCCCTCCTACCATTATAAATAGGGTAACCCCCATAAGGAAGTATGGATTGTTCACTCTTATTACTCTTGCTCTCTAACCTTAGATCTTTAATCATCTTATCAATCTCATACTGACTTGATCATTGGATCACCTTTTACGATACCTCTACCGGCGGTTTCAAGCTCAATCCAGATACCTCCCAAAAGACATATTGCTTGACCTTCCAGCCCGACCCACCTGACTTATCCAGAAAAGAATAGTCTCTGACGTGCATCTTTGTTAAGTTTCGCCGTTGATATGTGACTTCTTGTTTGTTGTCTCCGATTATTTTTGTTAACCTGTTTGTTATCTTCAATTAGTTTAATGTGGTCATGTAATTCCCTTGAATTTGTTTTGTTTCATCCATGTTTACCTAGTATATAGTATTGGTATGAGTTTGTGGTTCACTTAGTTATCGACACTTCATTACTTTTTTCACATTAGTTTTATGTGATATTCTTTATGACGAACTTAATGATTATGGTTTATTTATGATGTTATGTCGGATATCGTTATTGTCTATGATTAATTCCATATGCTACAATTGTTCCTTTGATCATTTTCATTTGATTTTGTCATTGCCTTTAATGTGTTCCATCTAATCATGACATTGTCTTGATATTTTCTATTTGAGCTCATTATTGCATTCCGTCAGTTTAGTTTGATTCATTTGTTGCCTTAAATTAGTTTTATGTGACCTATTTTCGTGTTTGGTTAGTTTTGTCTAATTCTATCGTTGTCTCGCACATAGTAGTTAAGATCACGATTTAACTCGTAGGATCGGTAGATCTTACGAGTTTTCAAGAGCTAGCGAGTCACGTGCCCACTCTGAATGTGATTTTACCACCGCTGGTGAGATCTTCGGGTAAGATCACAGGATCGTAAAATCGTTGTCTCGTTGTGATTTTCTGTTTTTATGGCAAAAACCCTAAATTGAAATTCTTATCTTTTAAACCTGTATAGAAGGGGAAACCTATGGCCCAAAATTATTTGACCCGCCCAAAATTCTTCTAACTCCTAAATTGCAATATAACAAACAAATCAAAACCAAAATAAAAGTAGAAGTTACAACCATAACCAGAAGGTCTCAAAGACTTCATTTTCAACACTTTTCCTTATTATCATCTTCATCTTCAACATATTTGTTTTTCTTATTCTCTCTAAAGTGATGTTCTTTCTCTCTTTTATATGTTGTAACGTGTAATGGGAGGAAAATGATGTTCATTTTGTTGCATTTGTCATATTCTATCTCTCTTCTTTTTTATGTGCTTTTATTATGATGCTTTTGTTAAATTTTGCTTTGTACGTGTCATTGTGAGGACTCAGATTGACTTTTGTTTCACTTTCTACATACATACTATTATAATATAAGTTTAGGCTACATAAAACATGAAGTTTTCACCTAAAACAGAGTATAACTACATGATATTTCCACATACATATTAGATATATATATATATATAATATATATGTAATATAATATTAGGCTTTGATACTTGTTAGTGTTTTTTACTATCAATCATATTAGTTGATTATGTTGACATGTTAGTTTTGCAATTATGTGAGACTTATATTTTTGTATGCATATAATTTGATTTTGGAAGTTTAACTTTATCAAGTGCTACTTGATAATTTTGTTATTTATAGCAATGGAGAAAGTTGAAGATTTTATTATTGTGTGCATATGTGTGTTTAAAAAGTCAATATTTGGTAGGATCTTACAATCCGTGTTATGATTATACATTTTACGTTTTCATCTACCTCTTCCAATCTTATATAAGATCTCGATCTTATCAACTATGGTCTCAACCGTTGTACTTAATACTTTGTATATGAATCTTTATTGAATGAAGATGGTCTCATTCCAAAAGCATATTATGATTTTATTTTAATGTTTTGGCACATTAGGAATAAAGTTATCTTTGAGAACTAGAGGTTCCAAATAGAGGAAATGGTGGAGCTTATTTTTCTGCATTCATGGAATCTTATTATTGTCCGCTTTCCTTTCTTCTCTTACTCTTATGTTAATTGGATGAGACATCCGTCAACTTGTCTTTCTCTTTGTTAATTTCTGGGATTCAGTAGATAGGAGTACCACTTGTTCTCCTAATATTTTATCTCTTGATTAATAAAGTTTTATTGCTGATAAAAAAAACATTTTTTTGATACTATCTTATAAGTAAGAAATTAATCTTTTTTACAATGTGTGACTGACTCTCCCAAAAATATCGCTCCTAATAATTAAATTCTTAACTTTTTATTTTTTCTGATAATTAACATAGCATTATACCATTAGATGAGCACTTTGATAGCTCTCACTTCTAACATTTGGTATAAAAGAAAATGAGAAAGTATATTTTTATTTTATTAACATTATATTTGCACCCACGTGTGATAATGAAATATGGATGGAGATAAGGGTAATTTAGGTAATGTAAATTTTTTGACACATGCTCTTCCTTTTTCCTACCCGAGAGAAGAAATTAATAAGCCTTAGCCTCTCCACTTTTTATTAGTCTCTCTTTATTTTCCTTTTACCAAATATCGTTTTCCTCATTTTTGGTCCTTATTTATATTTGTTCCCGTAACAAACAAAACATAAAAGTATTAAGTTTATGAATTTTTTTTTCTAAAAAACTATTTGCTTGTTTTATAGTGTGTATTTTCACATACAACAAGTAAACTGGCTAGTAGGCAAATCTTAACCCATATATCCAACTCTACTTGACTTTCTCTTTATGGAAAATATTTTCTCAAACCATATCCTAAATTATATTCTCTATACCAATGATAATGAAAATGAAACAAAAAATAATAAAAGTTTAATTTTTATTAACATACATATTTTCTACCCTTTTCTCCCTCACTCACCAAACAACAAATTAATTTACTTTGTCTCTTTCCGTATCATCATTTCTACCCTTTTCTCCCTCACTCATCTCCGAACCCTCCCCCATTACCTTCCTCCCTACCATTTCTTCCTTCTTTCCTTGCACATCAAATCCCATGTATTTCTTTACCACCACCACCAACTCATTAAATGATTTTTTAATGTAAATATTATTAAAAACATACATTCACTAATTAGAGAAAATTATATATACACCACCTTAACTCTACACCTTTTAAAAATAGATATCACAAAACTATTGTTTCTTTTCAATTAACCTTCAAACTAAAACTACCAATAAAATTGATGTCTCTATATCGTTAAGTTGCTAATGATGTGGAGATCCAACCATTTATTTTATGAGTCTTTGCACTTGATTTTTCTTTTTACTTTTTAAATATTTCCACTTACCCACTAACATATGGAATATTTTTTACATATGTCAAGTACTAATTAATTAATAAAGAGTGTAATATCCATATTCTATCAATGTAAAATTTTATACATCATTAATATATTATTCACTATTTATTTGTATTACATTTTTGAAGAGTCAGTGATGAACATGAATAAAAAATAATACAGTAACAATATATAAAACTCATACAATATGACTGTATAAATATTTTCTCCTTAACAAATACCATAGTACATATTTATTCTCTTCTTCGATAAGATAACATAAAATAAATATATAAGTAACCTAATGGTGGAGATTCATATAAAATATTCTGTTGGATTGATTCACCTTCAAACTAAAATTACCTTAAAAAAACTTAGTAGTCTGTTTTTTTTAATCTGAGATTGTGCTTATTTGCAAAAGCTTTCCCTAATAAGTACTACTCTTCTGCTATATGCAAGTGCTATTAGCTAGAACTTTTATGAGATAATAAAAGATATCATTTTAATCATTATTTTATATAAAAATAAGAATTTTTTCATTTTCCTTAACATGCCCATATTTTTATGGAAAATTAAAGTCTTTTGTTAGTATTTACTCGACAAGTCATCTCAAACTGGTTTATTATGGCACATATATGAAGTCTTAACTTATGGAATGAAAAAGTTTCTTGATTCTCGACAAATGCTATCTTCCTGCAATTGTTTTTGTGAGAGTAGCTCTACTCAAGTAAAATGTTCACTTTTCAATAAAGCAATGAGTCCTATCTTAAAAGTGTTAGGTTTGGGGTCAAAGAATAAAAGACAAGAAGGAAAATATATAAAATCGATTTTTAAATGCGACTTCTATGATTGGGCAAGATACCCATGTAACTATATAATATTTTCTTTTATCAATTCTTACAAATATATGACATTTCCAAAGTAGGTTGTTTTACGTGTATGTATTATAAAAATGTGAGAGGAGAAAAACATTTTAATTTATTTAATTCAAAACTAATAAAAAATATAGGCCTTTAAATTATTTTGCCGCCACTTGTGGTAATTTGGATCTAATACTAAACTGTTCAGTACCAGAGAGGATTTCAAAATGATATATGTATTACTTCTTTAAGCTAAGGCATGTACTTTGTTTGTATAAATAGCTGAATATCCCTTATACCTTTCATTACTATTTTGCTTATAAAATTTATAAAATAAAAGTGGAACCTAACATTTTTTTTTACTGTAAGAAAAAGAGAAATAATAACAATCAAATCTTAAACATATTAGATGAAATCGGTTATATGAATCAAATAATAACATAATGTTTTTTTATAAATAAATGTTCATTGATAAAATATTGATCTCTAAAAATTTTCCATAATCATTCTCCTATAAGAAAAAGAGAAAAGAAGAAATCAAATTAAAGAAAATGTACAAATAAAATCTATGCAGGGATTGCTTGGGAGTGAACATAAATTGCTAAATATGTTTAGTTACACTTTTTCTAAAAATAGAGATTTCTTGAAGGAGGACAAAAATTTCCAAACATGAGCAACATTACTTTTTCCATAAATTGATCAAGTGTTGAATCCTGCTGCTACTGAGACAAATGATACAAATTGGTAGAAAGATTGACACATACAAGACAGCGTGATAGAAGAGGGGGGAAGGGTGGGGGGCTTTTCTGACTAAGATTTTCTTCCCTTAACAAAATGAAAGAAAAGCCAATAAGCTAAGAGAAAGAGGAATATTATGACTCGTACAAAAAGGAAAGGAATAGTCAGAATATTAGATGGTGTGTAATGGTAATATGATGAGTACTACTACTAATACTACTGACCTAGTTTAGCCCTTCTTCATTTTCTAGATAGAAATTTTGTATCTTATATCATGTCTTATACACTATCTCATATCAATAGTATGAAACAAAAACAATAATGGTAATGAAAATTAATTTTTTTAATTAATATGACATACTTTTATTGGCATAAGATAATAATAAGAAAAAATCTGGGATAACAGATCTATATTTTTACTTTCTTTATCTAAAAAGTTTTCACGCCTTGCTGTGCAAAGAAAGCCCCATGCATCAGTTTGGATGGGATTGGACGTATGTATAATCTCTGACAAACTGTTTATATCTTTCTGATTTTTTATCATCATTTTATATAACCACTGTTTCTATCCTTCTCATCTTTTTCATACAGTAAATCATGCATAATAAGAAAGAAATTAAGTTGGTAGAGTGAATTCTTCAAATTGTATGTGCCACCTATATTAGTTATTAACATTTGAAAATTAATATTACTTCCTCCTTTTCTCTTCCTTGATGTTTTTTATAACAATTTTTTATTGTTTTGCCTGTTATACTATTTTCAAATTTCCTATTTTACTCTAATTATTTTTTCTCTTTACAATGATAAGAGTAAGAATATAATTAATAAAATATTTAATATTATCTTAAAATTTGACAACCATAATTGAATATGAACAACTTTTCTGGAAAAAATAACACGTATAATTGATTCTATGTTAATTCATGAGATTGTAGTCCATCAGATAGGCTGATACTGGTGTCAAACTAAATGAATCTCTACTGAAACTTGAGGTTAGCAATTAACTTTTTAAAGTCTAATTAATATGATAATTTCTTTTAAAGTCGGATATTAATATGATTGGTGATCATAATTGAAACAATAAAATGAAAGTTCATTTTTTGACTCATTAATTTTCACTATTAAGATATTTTATGTACTTTTTAAGGGTATGCTCATAAAATAGTTTACATGATGAAAATGAGAAATGGGATGCCGTACTTCATACTCACACAACTAAATAATGTTTTCCGGTATTGGAGAGGAAAATGTGATAAAAAACAAAAACAACATAACATTTTTATTTGTTTAATTTATTTATAATTAACTAACAATTTTACTCATAAAAATGATTAATTGTCTCTAATACTAAAGAAAATCCTTATTCCACCCACACTCACAATTTATGCCATAACTTAACCAACTATATATAAATTAATCATAAAAGTAAAACTAACTTGTGTTTTCATTGCGGAGATGGATGTAATTAATGAAGCATGATAAACTAATCATGAAAATGGATTTTGATTGGGGTGACAATGGTTGTGATTCATGAAGAAAAATTCTGTTGAAATTATAAAGTTCAGATATGGAAAGAAAAAAAATGAATATAATGCTCAAATCATGAAGTAGTTATATTATTATATAAAGGACATAATATTGATCCTTATTTATATTTATAGTAGACTTCTAATTAAATAAGAAAATAAATTATAAAAGATAAAATAAAATATTTTAAATTTAAACAAATTTAAGATATAATCACCATAATATGATATATTATCTATATATATGTAACACCTAGATATTCTCTATAATATAATTTAAGATATTCTAAAATACTTTCATATATTTTAATATTCTCCCTTAACCTAAAGTTTATTAAGTTTTAAGCCTCTTATAAATAATCTCTTTAAAAAGAAATTAATCATATTAATTACATAGACTCCAACAAACATGACTTCAAGAGGTTGCAAATGTTTATGGAATCTAAAATAAATTGATCATTGTCATGATATTTGAAAGTTCTAAGCAAAAGAAATTGAGGAAGATGGATTGATAAATGATAAATGATGAGCTTTGCATGCTCTAGGAAAAAGAAATTGAAGAAAATGAAGACAAAGCGTTTAACCATCAATGACAGAAGCTATTTCTATACTTAATCACCATGGACAAAAGCAAACAATGTTTAATCATCCATGACAAAAACTATCTTTAAACTTAAACACAATAAAGAAGCAAACAATATAACGTTTAACTATCCATAACAGAAGCTATCTCCAAGCTTAATCACCATGGACAAAAGCAAACACCACCAAACAACTTGGACAAAATTTTAGGAATAATCTTCAATAAAATGAACTAGAGAGCACAATCAACCAACCATAAACCTACATTACTTAACCAATAATAATGATGACATCTAGATTGTTGAAAGAACCTTGGTAAACATGAGAATACAAACACTAACCGTAGCTAGACCATGTCAGATCTGAACCATGCAAGATATGAAACACTTCAATAGTTCTATATCCAGCAATTCTCTCAAGATGGAGGATATACATCACATGCATCCAATTTGGAAGGAAGATAAAATAACAACGAAAATGACAATCTTTAAAAATGAGATGTCAACATTGACTAAGATTCAACTTGGAAAGATGTGGACAACCGGAAAAAGGATCATGAGCCTAAGCTTCCATCAAGATGGATACATGACTTTGATACCATGTTGAAAATATAGGATTTAGATATGGAAGGAAAAAAAGAACATTCAAAATTGTAAATTGTATTAATAATATTGTAAATGATGAAATGTTGATATTATGATGCAAAAGACGTAATATTAATTTCTATTTATATTATACTAGACTTTTAATTAGATAAGAAAAAAATCTTAAAAGATAAAATAAAGTAATCACAATCTTAAAAGATCTTCTAGAATATACTCTAAACACATCTAAGATATAATCATAATGATATGAGATATTATTTTTATATCTATTTATTATCCAGATATTCTCTATAATATAATTTAAGATATTATAAAATATTTTCATATATTTTAATAAAGACTTGAAAGATTGCTTATGTGACATAGTTCACTAAGGATACAACTTATGAATAAAGATCATCTGTACTAATTGGTATCTCTAATGGTGTATCAAAACAATCAAAATTGACTACTTTATTGGAATTTGTTTTTATAAAAAACATAAATTAATATTTTATATTATTTTGGAAAATACTATTGGTAAGGGACAAAGGGACATAGTCTTTTTGGGACAAATGATCTTTGTCCCCAACTTATAACTCTATGAAAACAATATATCCATATACAAACTAAGAGATCTCTAATATTTCTTACACATTTGGATAGATAGAATTCCTGAAATAGATTGAGCTCATCAAATGAGCATATCTTATAGAGGTAATTGAAAACATATCAATTGTTTTCCCGTTCATATAGAGCCTATTGACAGATCCACAAGTAATGTACAGCATCCTCTAACCTTGGATCCATCTCACTTCAACTTTTCTTAAATTCGATACATTACCTTCTATCTTATTTTAAACGCTACCCACAAGGATGTTTGCATAGAAGAAGATGTACACTATGATCATAGGAGAAAACTACAGTTTCAATTCCTGGAGAGAGTACCAATGATAAGAATTATTATGCTCGAAGAATTGGTTCTACCCTGATAATAAGGTGGAGATACCATCATTCCAAGAAAAATATATATCTAATACAAACTGTATACTAAATTATACCGTGTTTGAATGAATTATACATATAATTTTAAATAAAAATTATAGTACGTATAATTAAGTTAAACTTCAAGAGTGTCATGATCATTATCTCTTAATTAATTAATTGTACATTAACTAAGATGAATTAATAGTTTGTAAATTTGCATATAAAATTTGATTATAAAATTACTATTTTATTTTGTGTATTTAGAAACATTTCCTTAAAATCCTTTACGATTTAAATCAATTTTAGTATGAAAATTATATGCAAGAAAGGATGGAATTGTTAATGGATAATGAGTTTGGATGTTGGGAAAGAGAATTTTTAGTATGAAATTAAACTGTTACTATTTTGTTTGTCTGTTAGTGAATTGGGAAATGGTTTTTTTGGTTGGAGAGAGTGAAGGTAAAGGATAAAGATAATGGAAGCCTTCTTTCTGTGATGGAAGCTTTGTTTTGGTTGCCATGGATGAATATGATGAAGGATGAAGATATATAGGAAGATGGGGAGGAAGAAGATGAATAAAATAAGGATATTTTGATGCCATAACACAAAACTAACAACTAAGAGAGATGGCTGGTGACGACGTCAAAAAATAGGTGAGGTACTCACGTAAGTAAAGTTGATCAACTTAATTGAAAAAAGTCAAAGGACAAGTTAAAAAAATACATTATGTTTAGAATAAAAATACAGTTTTCCTAAATTATAATAAAAATACGATTTAAATTCCATACCTTTTATTTAAAAACCAAATTCGAAATTGAATTTAATTTTCATTTTCAAGCACTTTTAGAATATTTATTTTTTAAAAAAAATCACATAATATTATGTTTCGGTTTCCTATTTTCATTATAAAATTCAAATTCGAAATATCATTTATTTTTCTTATGTATTTGAACATGCAAATATACATGTAATACATGTATTCTTAACAATATAAATATATGGGTAACATGTATATTTTAACTCTGGAAATGCACAAGTAATATGTGTTTTTAGCAATACGAATATGTGAATAACATGGGTTCTTAACATTATGAATGCATGAATAATATGTATATTTTTAATCATACGAATGTACGAATAATATGTGTTATTAACCATATGAATGCACATATAATATATATTTTCTTAATAATGTGATAAAAAAATATTATGTATATGTTAATGCACCAGTAACTTACTAGTTATATTAGAAATGTGACTTTTGGTTTTTCTTTTATTTTTCTAACTATTAATCTTATCCCACTCAATCTATTATTTTTAGGGGATTTTAAAGTTTCATTAGTGAGATTTGAATTTTTGGAGTGAAATGAATGTAAATGTAAGAATTTAAAGTTATCTCAAAAGTATATATTATGACACTAAAACTTTCTTTTTTTCTTTATTTCTCTCAAAAATCTAACTTACAAATGGGTACTAAAAATGCTCTTATCAATTCACCTAAAATAAAATTTTGTCATATCTTTTTCTTAATATTACGTGGCATCATGTATTTTATAATTATTGGGGAGATCTTATATTACGGGGATTTTAAAGTTTCATTAGTGAGATTTGAATTTTTGGAGTGAAATGAATGTATAGGTAAGACTTTAAAGTCATCTTAAATGTGTATTTTATGATTCTAAAGTTTTCTATTTCCCCTAATTTCTTTCAAGAATTTAACTAACAAATGGACGCTAAAAATGTTCTCATTAATGAACCTAAATAAAATTTTGTCATATCTTTTTCTTAATATTATGTGCCATCATGTATTTTATAAGTATTTTATGTTTTTTTAAAATGGAGATTTTTAATCATACATAGTATTTTAGTTATTTTTTTATTTGAGCGTGATTTTTAATAAGTAGTTCAATTTTATTTCATATATAAATAGGCTTTATTCAAAAGCTAATCATTTTTTAAAATTACATTTTTTTCAAATTACATTATATTTTATTTCATTTCCTCTGCCTACCTGAATTTGAGCAAGAAATGAGAGAGAGAGAAAAAAAATAAACTTTAAAGAAATTATCACTCTTTCTCACAAGAATATTAAATAGAGTAAAATCTCATTTATGTGATTGAAAAATTTGAAGTAACTTGTTTAAAGGAGTGTTGTGAGAACTAGATTGTACTAGATGATTCAACTGGTCTGATCGCTGACTGGATTTGATAACATTGGTTTAAAGAGTATTTTTTTAACTAAGTTACTGAAAGATCAAAATAATATCATTTAACTAAAGTGACATTTCAATCTCACATGATTTTAGAAATGCATTTCACATGGGGTGAAAGATGAATGTGATGTGCATTTGACTCTTTCCTAAACTTACTTGGTAGATATAACCATTGAGAAACTACTACTTGGTTGATTGTAAATCTTTCATAGACCCAATATCGTTTTACTCCATTAAATAACTGATTTTATTATACATTATATAATAAGACTATTTTTAATTTCAAACATACATTTCAATTTATCAAAAAAATAATAAATTTTCAATGAGCTAGTGCTATATTAATGTACGTGAGTTTTACAAATACAACGATTCTTAACGTAAACTTATCTATATTCAAGAAATTAAAGTAGGTCATTTGACAACATTATAAATAAATTAAACAATAAATAATCAATAAATTTGTACTTGCATGGTTGCCCTTTCATAAACTGCATCTCTCTCTCGCTCTTCTGCAACTTCGTCCTTCCAACCTTGGCATTGATAAAACAACACTGAAATGATAGACGCATCCATCAGAATCACTTGCCTTTTCTTGTTTGTTTTTTCTTTCTCACACATGCCTAAAGACATGAAATGAAGAGTGTTTTATTATTTTATTATATGTTTGAGAATTACGAGGAAAGAGAATGAGATGAATTAAAAGGATAGAATTTCTCCCTTATTTGAGAATATGAAATTTAAATAATGATAATGTTGAAATATTTTTATTTTTTCTTTTAAAAATATAATTAACAATGAGAAATTGACTATAATACATAATTATATAATATTACAAAAAATATAGGTATTTGACATTTTATCTTCGTAAAAACTCTCAAATTGGGAGAACTATAAAAATAGACAATTTTGGAGGGTTTGAGAAACTCTTCAAAACTTTATTCTCTCACTCATTCAACTCCCAAACAAAAGGACATTTTCTAATGCTATCTTTTTCTTTCTCATCTCCTCTAAAGTTACACCCTCGAAGTCTCACCATTATATTTCATGACTATCAACTCTTTCATTTTCACTTCTTTTGCTCCAAAGCAAACATACAATATCTTTGTACGGAGATCGAAATTGTAGTGCATATTGACTGTGTTGGATTTATTCAAGTGTGAAGTCTCACATTGGATATACGGAGAGGAGTGAAAAAGTTTATAAGAAGGAAAGACTCATGGAACTAATGTCTTAAGGTTTTGGTTCAAGACGTGGTGTCTCACTTGTGACTCTTCACTCTTCCCTTACATGCCTATGTAACAATAGAACTCCTTAGTGGTTGGAGGCTCCCCAGTCGCAGTCTGACCTAACAGACTGATTTTTAATACTAACTAAAGTCCAAATTAATATTCTGTTTTCATTATGAGTAATACTTTAGAATTTGAATACTTAGCTCATAAAAAAGCAGTTCATTTCCTGATTTTGGATAAACATTAAAATTATGATATCATATGCATTTTTTTATAAACTATATTTAGTTATAAACAATTTGGTCTTCTAAATATTAGGAATCACCAATTTAGTTCTAAAAAATGTAAAATGACAAGATGATTAATTCCTCCGTTGAATTTCGGTATAAAGACGGCTAATGGGGTACGATTAAATACTCTAAAACATAAGTATGATCAACTTAGTCCTGCATAAAAAAAAGTGACCAAATAAATCATTTTATAAATTCTCTTTTTCAATGACTTATTTATTTTCTTACACGATTTTTACTGGTAGAAGTTCTATAGCTTTTCTATTTTCTTATACGACTTCCACGGGTAGAAGTCTTTCTCTAATAATGTTAGAGTATGTTTGGCCTTTTTAATTTAGTTCATTTTCCTTTTCTTTTACTTGAGTCTGATAAATAGTTTCTATAAACAGTCTTAGTTAGTTTTGTTAAGTATTAACTAGTTTTCATTATGGTCATCTTCTCAAAACTCTCTAACTGTAGTTGATATTAAAGTAATAAAACTGAGGTATTGTTTTCTTCTTGTTTCTCCTTTCTTTCTCTAACTGTGCAACCAAATTAAGATCATTAAATTAATAACTACCATATTGACCTATATCTTAATTTTGTTCGGTAACCTTTTTGGTTTTCCAATTTTTCATGCAAGGAGGTAGCATTGGCAATTTGGGCCATGTCCATGGGGTCCGACTGCTCGCCCGCAAGTTTTGGACGAGCAGAGCATGAAAAATGTGTCAATCTGTCCTAAAATGTCCGCCCAACATGCTATTTTCGCCCACGGGCGGCATGACGACCCACAAGTATAAATGAATACTAAAATAAGAAATTTAATAGGCAAAGTATAGCAAAAGTAATTCATATTCTCACCACTCGAGTACAATATAACAATTTTGCAAAATATAATATCTTATCAATTAATTGTATATCTAGTTTATGCAAAATAAAATGTTATGTTTTGTTTTGAATCACACTACCACAATGTGTATCCATGTAATCTCAAGTATGATAACATGAATATTGCAATGTTTCAGTAGTGAAATAAGAAATAATATATAATGTCTTACAATGTTCCATGTACTGGATTACTTTTAGTTTTTTTTTAATTTAGGGCGGCCCGCAAGCCCACCTTGCCCAAGGTTAGATCGGGCAGGACATGATATTTCAGGCCCTATTTAAAAATGAGCATGTCTATGCCCATCTTAATTGCTGGGTATACATCTGTTGTCCCACTGTTTGTATCACTCAATGTGCCATGAACTTATGATTGATCAAAAGAAATATATTTAAATTAAAATTTAATTATTAAGTATCTTTTTAAACAATCACAAGCCCATAGCACATGGAATAACACAAACCGTGGGACAATAAATGTACTCCCCAAATTTGTTTTTTGCTCGAATAGTTCCTACAAGTGGAGATTAACACAATTACAACTTATTTACTTATTTTTCACTTATGTAGAAGTGAGACCCTGATTGTTTGATTCTGAACATTCACACAAGAGATTTTTATATATATATATATGGTGAGATAGTCTTACCCGATTTTAAATATTGATTGAGTCATTTTTTGAAACTCAGGTCCGATCCTAGACTTGAAGCTAGTCTAATATTAAATGTCGATTTGGTCAACCTATGAACCCGAACCTAGAACGAATTAAATATAATGCATACATTTTTTAGATAAAATATTCACTATGCTAGAATAGCAAAACAACAAAGCTTAAAATTGTCATTCAACAACACTTATTGGGCGCTGTCTGTGTGAGTGTAATATAATAAAATGTTATATTCAACAGCACTTTTGAAGCGCTATAGAAAAATAAATATTTAATCATGCTCACTAAAACAAGTGCTGTTAAATATCTACTTTTTAATAAGGCAAAATCTCTCAGACATTATATCAAACACGTAATAAACATGCCTAATTCCACCGCAATTACAAGAGATTTGTCAATATAAACATCATTCTAAAAATCCAACCCATAAAACATTGCATGAATTGATCTCCTTTAGTTCAAATTCATTAACCCAAAAGATTATATGGAGTAATGAAAGGGACGAAGGCGATGAAGATGTCAAAGACAAATATATAAATTTCTTCTCTCCTTTAACTGAAGAAATAAGAAGACAGAAAGACAGAAAGACATAGTTTAGGCTCTACCTAATAAGAATCAAATTAAAATTTACATAGAAAATATGGATGAAAATAATAATAGCCAAATGCAAGAAATACATACAAAAATTGCAAGTTTCGTAAATCACCAACAACTCCACCTAGCTTCAACTTTGACGTCTCCTATATTATAACATAAGCATTTAATGTAGATGTAACTGCAAGCAACAAGAATGAATCAAATAAAAATAAATAAGGTAAAATAAGATAATGATTCTCCTTATACTCGACAATAGAAACTAAAAGCTGATAACTTGCTTCAAGAGAGAAACTAAGAGGAGAAGAAGAGTAAGAGAAATAAAATACTGAATAATAAGTATATTATTGTGTGTGAGATTTTGTTTTTAAATCTACAAAGATTTGCGCTTACTAAAACAAGCATTTTTGAATATATGACTTTTAGTAACGCTCATTAAAGCAAACACTATTAAATGTGTGATTTTTAACAACACTTATTATGGTGAGCATTGTTGCTTATTGTAGTGAGCACTCTTGATATGTCACCTTAAATAACACTTATTTAAGCAAGTGTTTTTAAATAGATTCAAATCAACGTTTGCTTAGAAATGTGTTGTTAAATATCAAAATTCTTTAAAATTATTTATTTATCATATTATATTCAACTTTGATAATGGAATGTCAAATAACATAATTTACTTACCAAATATGAGTTTTTGTTGTGTCAAATCACATAGCTTAATATTATATTTTAATAATATTGGTTGGTGGTTTAGAATATTTTTTTGAAGTAATAAACAATTACATTTTTCGTATATATATGACCAAGTTGTGTTATATATGAAAAACTAGCATGAGTTTCTATTAAGAATTTAGATTATTTTCGTGTAATATTTACTCGAGTTATATCTTTAAAAAAATTAAATAAATTCATAAACACATATTAAGTAATAACTAAATCAAATGTTTTTTGAATATGACTTTTAACAATGCTCATTAAAGTAAACGTCGTTAAATGTGTGACTTTTAATAGCAATTATTATAATGAACGTTGTTGATATGTCACCTTTAACATCGCTTATTTAAGCAAGTGCTGTTAAATAGATTCAAATCAACAATGTTTACTTAAAAAATGTTGTTGAATATCTTAGACAAACATACAACAATAGTATTTGAAGAAAGCGATGTTAAAACTATATTCATCTATCAAATTTAACAGTGCTTGTTTAAAAGAGTGTTGTTAATTATCTTACATATTATATTTAACAATGTTATGCTAGAAAACGATGTTAAAAGACCATTGTTAAATGTGAATTCTGGCGTGGTGATTCTCAAAATTATTCAGTATTATAGATATGTAATATAACATATAAAATGATATGTGTATATATTTTGTTAACCATGCATATATTATAAAAATAGAGAATCAACGAAACTTTCGACCAAATAGATATCATTACTCTATACATAATTGAATAAAGACACATATAAAGATCATGAGTGAGTAACCATGGGACGAGTTCGAGCCGGGCCATGCTTGTCCCCTATCCAATCTTAAATATTGACTGAGTATAAATTTACCTTATTTAGATCCTTTCATAATTGGGTCAAGCTAAATGAACGGATATGATTGGTTCCTTTTCACTCCTGGTAGCTACTTTCCTAGTCCTTGCTCTCTGCAAAATAAGTGTTGGTGAGATTGGTCATTGGACACTCTAATAAGCATATATAAAATTTGAAACTGCTTGTGAACTTTATGGTGAAATTAATGTGGTGCCCATTATTATTTTATTTGATGACTTTTGTTAACGACTAAGTTGATGGTGTTTTTATATTTATAAAACTAAGTTGGTATCACACAAAAATATAATTATGACGACGTTAAATTAAGAGATTAACTCATTCTCAAAGCATCTTTGGCTCCATCAATCTAGGGCAAAGAAAACATTGGTGTGTCAACTCTGCTATATGAAGGATTAATTTTTCACCATAAAGGAATTTATTTAATCACAATTTTATTTAAATAATTATTTTGTGATTGTTGTATTTGGTTTTCGAAAGAAAAAGTTGAAAAAAGAAAAAGAAAATAGAGATTAAGATGATTTTTTAGTTTTTTGATAAGATAGAAAATGTGTGAAGAAAGTAAAGAAGAAATCATATATTATTATTATTAAGACACACATTGACCATGTGTGAGTCTGCTTATTAGGAAATTAGTGATATCCTTGCTAACATGAATTTCTTAAAAAGTACAAGGAGTTATGAGTTAATAACGTGAAAACTTGTTTCTAATATTCTTCATCCAAGAAAGCAAAAAGTATGAGTCCACTATTTTTTTCCTATACTAAATCCAACTAAATTAAAAAAAAGTAAAAATTTAATATGTATATTTTTGGAGTGTAATTATATTTTATACTGTCAACATATCATTTCTCATTCATATTTTAGTTATTATTGATTATCAAACAAAAATAATCTAAATCAATGGTAATATATGTTATCAATGTAATAAACTTTATATATGGTGCACATATATTAAACTAAAAAAGTAATAGCATATAAAATATAAAATAAACATCATTTGATATCTTTACTTTGATGTACGCCAAAATGAAAAAAAAAACATAATTCAATAAAGCCCCACTTGGATCTTATATAAACACTTGCCCCAGTCCCCACCAAGTGCCACACACAAACCCAATGATTTCTTTACTTTACATGAGTAACAAAAGCCACCTCCTAAGAGCACCTATGTTTTAGTGAATTCATTATTTTCTTTCACTACTTTGGAAACTCGTCCTTTGTTCCATTTCTAGTTGTGTTCTTTCACCCTCTCTTCTTCCAAATCCATCTTCCACCCCACCAATTCCATAAACTACCACTGAAAATGAGGAACAGAAAGAACAACAACAACTACCACTACTTTTCCAAAAATTACCTTTAGCTACACTTGCCTTTTTTTCCTCTTAGTTTGTTCCAAAAACCATAAACAATGCAGCCAAAGAAGAATAATGTATAACATTAAAGGCAAGCTTAGCTAGTACACACAACCCTCTAGCTAGATTTCCCATTTCTCCAAAATTTCTTTGTCTAGTTTCCACACTGAAAAAAGGGAAGAAAACCCTTATAACTTTATCTATCTTGAGCAAACTACATCACATATTTTTAAATGGAAGGTTTTCACCCTTCTATGACTTCTCCCTTTGCTTACACATTCACTCTCAGTGGTGATAATAGTGTTAGCAATCTTACTACTGCTACTACCAGCACTTTCAACACTACTTGGTTGAACAGCAGAATATGGAGCAAACTCCCTCAAAGGCTCATTGATAGAATCATAGCTTTTCTTCCTCTACCAGCTTTTTTCAGAGCCCGTTGTGTATGTAAAAGATGGTATGGTCTTCTCTTTAACAACAACTTTCTTGAACTTTACCTCCAAGTCTCACCACAAAGACATTGGTTCATTTTCTTCAAGAATAAAACCCGCAAAAGTTACATCTACAAGAACAACAATGGTGGCAGTGGTGCTGGTTCTTCATGTGAAGGGTACTTGTTTGATCCTTATGAAATGTCATGGTATAGGATTTCCTTTGCTTTGGTTCCATCTGGTTTTTCACCAGCTTCTTCTTCTGCTGGTTTACTTTGTTGGGTTTCTGATGAAGCTGGTCCAAAAACAATGCTTCTTTGCAACCCAATACTTGGTTCTCTAACTCAGTTACTACCTCCAACTTTAAGGCCAAGGCTTTTCCCTTCTATTGGTTTAACCATTACTCCAACTTGCATTGATGTTACTGTTGCTGGTGATGACATGATATCTCCTTATGCTGTGAAGAATCTAACATCTGAAACTTTTCACATTGATGGAGGTGGGTTTTATTCCATTTGGGGAACAACATGTTCTCTTCCAAGGCTTTGTAGCCTTGAATCTGGTAGAATGGTTCATGCAGAAGGGAAGTTTTACTGCATGAATTGCAGCCCTTTCAGTGTTTTGGCTTATGATATTTCATCAAACACTTGGATCAAAATCCAAGCCCCAATGAGGAGGTTTCTAAGATCTCCTAGCTTGGTTGAGTGTGAAGGGAAATTGCTTCTAGTTGCTGCTGTTGAAAAGAGTAAGCTGAATGTACCAAAGAGTTTGAGGGTGTGGAGTTTGCAGGGTTGTGGAACAATGTGGGTTGAGTCAGAAAGAATGCCACAACAGCTTTATGTTCAGTTTTCTGAGCTTGAAGCTGGGAATGGGTTTGAATGTGTAGGAAATGGTGAGTTTATTGTTATTATGATAAAGGGAACAGAGAAGGCATTGCTGTTTGATATATCTAGGAAAAGGTGGCAGTGGATTCCACCATGTCCTTATATTGCTACTGATGGGTTTGAGTTGCATGGTTTTGCTTATGAGCCTAGACTTGCTACCCCTGTAACTGGTCTGCTTGATCAATTGGCAATGCCATTTTAGGATCTGTTTACGAGTAGGTTTTGAAGAGAATAAAAGACTTTAATATCATTAAGTATATTTATGAAATGACTTTAAAATATTCTACTTCCCTTCTATTTCCTTTTAATTTATTTTCTTCAAAATCCAAGTCGTAGATGGTGTTTGAAAGGGTAAATCAAATGGTCAATTATATGCATATACTTTTGGTAAGGTAAGGTAAGGTAATCTCTATGAATATTGTGCCTCCTAGCTAGGAGTATGAAAATGAAGTGTTAGCAACTCTCTGTACTTTGTAGTATTAATGAATTACTACACTTGTTAATCATTTGGCTGCTGCATGAGCTTTGAGGTATATTTCTGAATCTAGCATTAGCTTATAGCTAGCCTGGACTTTGGAAACATTACCATAATGCTATATCAAAAATTATAATCTCTTTTAAATTGTAAAAGTTTGTACATCTCCATTATTATTATAAATTGGGATTAAAGTGATTCTTCTATACTCATTTAATATATTTTTCGACTTCATAATTTTATTAAACAACTTTACTATTCAAGTACTAATGCATTAGTCTTATAGAACTTTTCAGACTTCATGATTATTAATTATAGGGAATGGAATATTTCCTAGTATAAGGAGATAAGTCATCTCCTCCTGCCAGTTAAATCATGACACAGGTTTCATCATTTTCTATAAAAATGTTTTTAAAAATAAACAAAATAGCGCAAATGTCACATTTTTACTGGTTAGAGGAGATAAATTATCTCCTGATATGAGGAGATACATTATTCTCTTAATTATATTATCCAATCTAATTGTTTTATTAGTCTTCATCCGTTTCAAAGATTCATTCGCATCTAGCTCCCAAATTCTAATATAAAATAAAATGTATAATTTTGATCAATATTGTACTATAAAGAATAACGTCCTTATGAAGAATTTGTGAAATTTGTTCTTCCATCTTTTCCTAATAATTTTGTCTTTCTCCAACACTTTTTCATCTTCATATTTGATGTATTTCATTTGGTTTAATTCTCGTCTTCTTATCTCGGCCTTTCTAGCATTTAGACGCTTATTTCCTCTCCCTTGTTATCTAACAATTTGTATAACTCATTAGCAGCTTTATATTTCACTCTGTTCGTCACTTTCTTGGCACGTTTTCTTAGTTATCTTGTATTTTTCCAACTTTTAGTATCTTTGCACAAGGATAATGCTCTTTCACATTCTTATATTACCTTAACTTTATCATGCACGCTTTTAACCCACTATCATAATTCTTTACCTTTATCCAAAAGATACAAAATAACAATTATATGCCTTCCTATCTGCCTTGTATGATTCTTCAGGTTTACCTATATATAGTATGTTTTGTGTTATGAAAATATTTATCTCACAACATTTTTATCACCCCTTTTGTACGAATAAAAAAAAAAGTGTAAAATCTATACATAGTTAATGTAAAAATTTATAAATACTTACTACATCATTCACTATTCATTTATATTACTTTTTTAAAGATCAGTCAATGTAAAAATTTATAAATACTTGTTACATCATTTACCATTCATTTAGATTACTTTTTTTAAAGATCCAATGATGATTAAATATGAATGGTAAATGATACAAAAACACTATATAATACTCATACACTATCAATAAGGACACATCTAATGTTCCACAAGTTGTATCAGTGCATATGCTATCAGTAAGACACGCATATGCTATCCCACAAGTTATGCCACTCCATTTATCTTTTTGTCATCAGAAAAACCCTTACTATGAAAGCTAGTTTTACCATGAATATTTTAGGTTTCATAAGATCACCCCAGTATGCTCGCGATCCCAAGAAAATTTCTTAATAATCAATCATTTAATTATTAAAGTGTAATATTTATACAATTATGTATAAAAATTTATACATATTTATGCGTAACCTATTATTCATTTGAATTATTTTTTTAAAAAAATAATGATTAAATAATAATAATAGATGATGCAATGACGATACATAAAACTTATACACTACATTTTTCCTCTAATTATTATTGTTCATGAAGAAATATGTTTAATCATGTTTATAAATTAGATGAGAAAATGATGTTAAAAAACCGACTGAGAATTATTGTTAACAGAGATATATTTTGCTCATCTATAAACTTTCCCTTGTTAGACATTGACCCACAAAAGGTCAACATATTTAAGGGTTCATGTGGTGATTATATTTAGGATAATAAGATAGGATAAGTTATCATATATACTATTGTAAATAAATATTATAATTTACCTAATCACTTTATCCCATCTTTCTCATATGTGTGTATTTCCTATTTTATGCTGGAAGTGGAGTTATAAACAAATATGGCCATATAATACTTAATTTCCCCTTCTTACCCTCAACCCCAAACATGACCATTACTAAGGGTGTTAGTTAGTTATCGTCAAGCGAACCTGATCAACCCAAACTCGCACAATGTTTTTATTTAGTTTGGTTTAAGTCATCGTTCACGTCCATCAAAGCTATATTAAACCAAAAATTGTTTGGAATATTCATTTGCACCATATCTCAGGAAACATGATGGTGGATTTCATGGCCAAACTTAATTTAAATCTCGTCTCTTCAAAGTCTTGTGACACGCCACTTATATGAGCTCTCAACATCCTGTAGCTTGATCTTCACCCTATCTTCTAGTTTATGCATTTCATTTTTTTTGATGTACCAAAAACACCAAACAATGTTTGGTTTGGTTGAAGGGAGCTAAAAAAAGAGTTTGTAGTGTTTGAAAACTATCTTTTAGAAAGTTACTTAAAATAACATTTAGAAAGTAAAATTAACTTTTAATAATTTGCTTTCCAATTTCACTCTTCAAATTTTTTTAAAATTATATTAGTTACCCATACTAAAAAACTCTATTACTTTTGTTGTCTCACCTTATCTTCAAATAAAAATATTGTATCTACAATTATAAATAAAATATTAAATAGAAGATTGAAATTATTTTTAATTTGGTTATTTACTAAAATCACCTTTTGGAGGAGAAGGGTGGATTGTTAGTGTGGACAATTTGTAAGATGTAATTGGAGGGTATGTATGACTGGGTTCCATTTGTATATTTGGTGGAATTTGGCATATCTTAACCAAACCTTTTGCATGTTTAATTACTCTAATCAATAATTATTTATTTAACAATTAGCTAAGTAAATAATAAATAAATATCGAATGTTTTTTATTTGTTTTCAAATTTTACATGTAGATTTTTATTTTTTAATTTTGGGCACAAATTTTGTTCTGAGATGTCAAGACGAGTGGTGATTTGCACATTATCGCTCATGGCAACAATTATATATTATTAAAACTCAGTTTTTATATGCAAGTATAAATGGAATTGTATATGAGCTTCATATGATAGTAGTTATGAATACTTATTAGAAGATATTTTTATTTAACAATTTATTTGTCATAATAAGATATGAGAGGATGTTTATGTACATACATCCACAGTATTATCATAACATCTGCATTTCTCCGGTTTTGTTTGTGCATTGTTACTGTTAGAACTTGCATGTTTTTAAAGGCAAATTAAAGTGGATTTTTGGACATGAAATGAAAAAATTCATAAGTCTCATATAAGATGGAGGAAGAACTTTGAAAGACTTTATAAGCCATAAGTACCCATTTGAGGTGCGCCCATTTGAGGTGCGCCCATTTGGGGTGTGCCCCAAGGTGTACAATGAGTTAAATGGTGGGTGAGGACTCATACAAACAAAACTCCACATGCGTGCGCACCATTTGCTCCTCCTCCGCCGTCCATCCAGCTCAACTTGTGGTCAGGCTTGAGCCCAACATATTTTTTAAACAATATTTTTAATTTAATTTTTTGACATGTGGCTGACCAAATCAACACACATGTGTCACGCGTGTAACTGAGTCAGCACACGGTTGGAGAGTAAGGAGAATAGAGAGAAAGAACTAGTCAAGGTGGAGGAGAATTCGGTCATGTGACTGTTGGACTCCTCCTAACTGTTGGATCATCTCGTCGTTTGGGATGCAATCTCCCATCATGGTCGTTGGATGCCTCATGCTATAAATAGAGGTCTTCCTTCATATTTTCTCATCTCAAGTTGAGTGTTCTATTTCTCAACTTCTTCTTTCTCCTTCATAATATATGTCGAAGCATTTCTGACCAACTTCTTTCTTTTTCTTTCCATGGTACTAGAATTGGCACAAACATCCAAGTTGTGGGAATTTCGGGAACTTATGGGAATGTAGAATTGACAAGGTAGCCATATTGTGGGCATTTTGAAAATTGACACTAATAATTCTTAAAGTGCAAGAAGAATTCGAAAATTAGAGAATTGAAATGTTTTATCCTGGGAACTTATAGGAAGTATCACGAAATGTTTAAAAGAGAGCGACTTGGTCGTGACTCAACTAATAATTATTCTTGCGTACCATTTAAAATTGTTGCAAGCTACATAAACAACAATTTTAAAATGTTTCCTGTTGTAATTGATTCCATAGAGAACATTATTGGGCCGCAAAACTTTGACCTTAAACAATTTTGGTTTTATTAGACAAATTTTAAACGGTGACAACATAAGATGAAATTCTTTCTCACCATGAGAAAAGTGACCCGCATTCTGAAAACTAATGTCCTAGTGGTCCAGAAAAAGCTGAAAAGAGGAGAAGGATAAACTGACTATTGACATAGCTCTCTGGAATGAAAATGATTACACATGTAAGAATTTTATTCTAAATGGATTGTCTGATGATCTCTATGATTACTATAACCCATACAAGTCTGCCAAATTAATTTGGTATGTACTTGAGAAAAATATATGATAATGAGGAATTTGGACTAAAAGCATGTTGTTAGCCGCAAACTCAAGTATCATATAAATGATGATAAATTAGTAGAGTCTTAGTCTTAGTCTGATGGTTTCTAAGGGTATGCCCTAGATGAGAAATTTCAAGTGGCTGTAATTATTGACAAACTGTTTGCGTATTGAGGAAGAAGCTCGTAGACAAGATCAGAGAGATGAAGTGTTGATTGTCTCCAACAACAGAACTAAGAAGAAATTCTCAAGTGCAGCTCTGAAGCCTTCTTGCAATAATTTTAAGAATTAGAACCACAATACGAATAAGGCCAAAAACACCAGTCGCAATAGGAATTGGAACTCCCAGAAGGTCCAATATGCTAAAACACCTACTAAGAATGAGTATGTCAATTTATTTATCAGCGTTAAATGTTGAAACATGATTGATGAGCCACTTGTGGCAGTGTTATATGAGAATAATGTGGTCAGATGATTTGATGGGTGGTGGGTAGATAATGGAGCCTTCCGCCATGTATGTTATGATCGTGTTATGTTCAAAACATTCACGAATTTTGATGACAAGAAAGTGCTACTGGGTGATTCCCACACCAATGTTATTGCTTAAACTGTGATGTGGAGCTGAAGTTTATATATAGGAAGACTCTAATTCTCAAAGATGAAATGAACATTCCAGAGATGAGGAATGATTTAGTTTCTTGTTTTCTTCTTAATAAGGACGATTTTACCAGATTATAGGGGCAAACTTGTATACTCTTACTAGGAATGGAGTATTTGTAGGGAAATAGTACGCCATTGATGACATGTTTAAGTTAAATGTTGATCTTTTGATGAAAAAATTTCTAATTCAGTTCACATGTCATGTGATTGTAATATTTGGCATGCTAGACTTTTCCATATTAATAAACAATCAATTTCTAACTTGAGTAACTTAGGTTTAATTCTAAATTTATCTAAAAAAGATTTTGAAAATTATGAATCATGTAGTCAAGCTAAAACAACTAAAAAGCCACATAAATCAATAGTGACATAATCTAAATCTTTGGATTTGATACACTCTGATATATGTGAAATAGATGGGACGTTAACTAGAAGTGACAAATATTATCTTATCACTTTTATTGATGATTGCTCTGACATTACATTTGTATTCTTATGAAAAATAAAAGTGAAACGCTTCATGTTTAAGTTATATATGAATGAAATTGAAATCAACTCAATAAGAAAATAAAGATACTCAGAAGCGATAGAGACAATTAGTATGATTATAGCATGTTTAATTTGAATCATGATGGTCACAAATTATATGAGGCAACGTGATCCCTTTCATGTATCACAATAAACTCATCTTAATTAACTTTAATTTTAGTCTTTATTTAACTTTCGAATACTCACCAAGTTATCTCATTAAAACCATACAAGTACATTCTTTAATATGGATAACTTAAACTTTAATTATGAAATTGAAACTTTCATTCAACTCAAATGTCATACAATGATAAGCAAACATCTATACATGTATATATGCATCATGTACTATCACATTAACAATGACTTATCTATATGCACATCCTTTCTACATGGCCAATATAAATCTTGTGCGATAATTCTTTAGTTAATGGATCAATTACTATCAGACGATACTAATAGGCTCTATAGACACCTTCTACTTCCATACTTCTTCTTTAATTGACAAGTACTTTAATCCATAGGTTTGCTATCACTGGAATACATGTCATTCTTAGAGAATAAGACAAATGCGTATTATCATATTAAAACTTCACACGTCTAGCTATACCGTCTATAATGCCAAGCCTTAAAGTAAAGTTCCACAACGACAATGCATTATTTGTGGCCTCAAAGCATGCCACAAACTCAGCCTCCATGGTGGATGAAGAAATTACAGACTATCTACCACTTCTCCATGAAATGGTTCATCCGACCATTAGGAAGACATACCCAAATGTAGAGTTCCTTGAGTCCATGCATCCTGCATAGTCTGAACCCGAATAATCGATCACTTCAAGATGATCTAACCTTCTATAAGTGAGCATGTGATTCTTAGTGCCTTGAAAACATTTGGGAACCTTCTTTGCAGCCTTTGAGTGGTCCATTTTGGGGTTACTTTGATATCCGTCTAACATTCCAACAAAAAAACTGATATATGATCTAGTGAATGTTTGAGCATATATTAAAATCCCAATTGTTGATGCATATCGAATAGATTCTATTTCCTTCATTCTAAATCATTCTTTTGGATATTCGTTTTCACTGAATTTGTCCCCTTTCTAGATTGGAACTATTGTTGTGGAGCACTTTTTCATTCTAAATCTATCTAATACCTTATTGATATATTCTTTTTGAGACAATCCCAACGATTCTTGTGATCTATCATAAAATATTTCTATTCAAATCACATAGAATGTCTCACCCATATCCTTCATTTCAAAATTAAGATAAATTTCTTTACACCATGTAACATCCCATTATCATTTGCATCAAACAAAATACCATTAACATATATGACTAATATTATAAGCTTCCTCCCACTGTATTTCATGTAGATACACTAATCAACAATGTTTTCCACAAACTCATATGACGTAATGTTGTCATTGAAATTTATATACCATTATCTGGAAGCTTGTTTCAGCCAATATATGACTTATTTAATCTACACACTAGATTTTCATTTCCTATGGTCACGAACCCTTTAGTTTGGTTTGTAAAAACATTCTCATTTAAGTCACCAATCATAAAAGTGATCTTTTCGTCCATTTTTACAAAGCTCTAAGTCCTAATTAGACACCAAAGCCATAACAATTCTTAAAGTATCTTTCTTAGAGACTAGATAGAATGTTTCTTTATAATAAATGCCCTCTTTTTTAGTGAAACTCTTGGCAACAAGTCTAGCCTTATATCTTTCAATTTTTCCTTTCGAGTCACGCTTGGTCTTAAAGACCCATTTATAGCCAAATCATTTCGAATCATCAGGCAACTCAACTAGATCCCAAACTTTATTATTGCCCAATGATTTCAACTCTTCTTTCATAACATTGAGCCACTTTTAAGAATTGTCAATTTTCATGGCTAGAATGAGAATGGATCCTTATCAATGCTCAAGTCACAATCATGTTCAAGTGAATATACAATATAGTCATATGGAATAGTCGATTTTATTTGCCTTACAGACTTTCTTAATGTTATTTATTGTGGTTCTTCCATCACTTGATCATTAACGATTTCATTAATCAGTTCATTAATTACGTGTTTATCCTATGGGTTTGGATTATATCTTGTTTTCTCTATATGTTATTTGACTATAATATAACCAGAGGAACAAGAACCTAAGGAGACACCTTTGGTGAAGAAGATTGATAAGAAGTCTCCATAATATCCACTTTTCGTGATTTATTATTCACATTGGTTTGACCATTCTTAATGAGCCTATCATTTCTAGACTCAACGATTTTCGTAATATAGTTCGGAGAATAAAATATGTACCTTTTTGACATTTCCGGATAGCTGATAATGAAACCAATAATGGTTCTTGTATCAAGCTTCTCTTTAAGTAGGTTGTACACTTTTAGTCTTGGTGCACAACCCCAAACTTGGAGATGTTTCAAACTGTGTTTCCTTCCAATCCATAACTCATAGGGAGTATTAGGAACTTCCTTATTGGGAACGCTATTCAATATATATGCAACGTTCCTTAATGTGTACATTAACATTGATCAAATCTCACAACATAATTCTCATTACACTTTCCATAATACTCACCACCTCTATCAGACCTTACAACCTTAACCTTCTTTTTAAGTTTCCTTACAACCTCATCAACGAATTTCTTTAGGACATCTAATGATTGAGTAATTATCAATAAAATGATAAAGTTCTTTTAACCACGTCAAGATGGAACATGAAAAGGAACACAAATATCTATGTGTATCAATTCAAGAAGTTTGCTACTTCATGTGGTTGTGTTCTTTGATATGCATTTACCTTGTTTTGGTTTAATACAATCTAAATAAACATCCAAATCATCATAATCTAAAAGATGTAAAATCTCACTTTTCGTTAAGCTCATTATCCATTCTTTGTATATAAGGCCTAATATTTGATGTCACAAGTAAGCATAATTCTTATCAAAATATTTAAGGTTGCTACCAACATCATATTAAACATTAAATAAAGAGATCTTAAAATTAAAATAAATATTGAAGCAACATAAATCATTCATTAATGTACTAGTACAAAAATAGTACGAACGTTTATACTATTTAAAACTAGAATGTCAAATCTTAAAATTAAAGTCTATACAATCCAACCTAGCAACAAAAACCAAGTTCCTAGAATATTTAGGAACACAAAGACACTTTTCAGTATCTAAATAGTTTCCATTATCTAGGATCCATCTGTATGTCCCAATTGCATGAACTCGTGTCTTGATTCTATTCCACATGTAAAGAAACTTCTTAATTTCATAGGTTCAAATTGAAAGGAATCCTAACACCATATGTGACACATGAGTTGTTGCACCAGAGTCTAACCACCAAATATTATTAAGAACCTCAGTAGGAAACAATTCATCTATAAAGGAAACAAAATGTTTACCTTTCTTTTCAAACTATTTCTTCCTTTTATGGCAATCCTTCTTACAATACTCATTCTTCTTACAAAAGAAACACTTAATCTCTTTATGGATTTTCCCTTCTTTAATGGAGATCTTTTCATTTCCTTTTCCTTTGTTCTTATTTCTTGGTATGAGTTTGCTGGTTCTAACTAGATCTTAAATATACAAGTAATGAAGTCATTCTTAATTTTCTTTAATTTTCCCTCTTGAACTAACATGACCTTTACTTCTTGAAAATTTCATTTATCTTTTTATGGTGTTGTAGTTCATTTGGAATTGGCCAAACTCAACAAGAACGGAGTTAATGTTGCATTGTAATAAAAATGCTTTTATACCTTCATCCTCATGCCATTCATTTTTGCAAGGCATACTTATAAGTAATGTCTGGTTGAGAGTACTCATTGGTCATCTTGATAAATTCACTAGCATTATTTGTCTTATGCATAAATGACTTGACATTATCAGAGATTAATATATTCATCAAACTAAGACTTAACCTGCTTGACCACTCCCAAGCCTCAGATAGATTTTATCTACCTTCGAGCTGTCTTAGTTATGGTTGGTATATTATCTATAATGGTGGCCAAGTCTAACTCCATCACACCCAGTGAGAACTGGATCTGTTCGGACCAATGATTACAGTTGAGTCTGTTAATCTTGACACACCTGTTGCCTAAGGCGAACGCATTGGATGATGCTGAAATAAGACATGCTCACACTTTAATGCATTGAATAAATCTCATTGAATTCAAACTAAACTTTTATTCATACACTTAATTTATCTTTAGATAAACTTTAATTGCATTAAAACCTTACTAGTGATACTTAATAATATTATTTAATGAGTAATTAATTATACTCTCGAAATATGCATGTTATCTTTGTATACACGAGTGTGAAGAAAATCTTGCTCCTACCTTGACACTAGTTTGATGAAGACAAAAAAAAAATGAAGAAGACTATGAAGGCATAGAAGATCAAGCTTCAAGAAAATTAGAGTCTAAGTCTTCAATAGCTACTTCTATCCTTATGCTCAATTTATATTTAGTAGCAATGCGCAAAGAAATTCAAAGGAACTTAAAACTATTTTTTGAAAGAATCGGAAAACTCTTGAATCATTTTAAAAATACTAAGTGATATATTACTTGACCTGAGTAATAGATTACAAGATTTGGATAACATGTTACCTAAACTGTATGACAGTTGGTAACATGTTATTGGAACTACGTAACAGGTTA
The DNA here is from genome assembly GCF_001865875.1 of Lupinus angustifolius. Classification (NCBI taxonomy): domain Eukaryota; kingdom Viridiplantae; phylum Streptophyta; class Magnoliopsida; order Fabales; family Fabaceae; genus Lupinus; species Lupinus angustifolius. Next base: position 29,392,087 of record NC_032009.1, read on the forward strand.
CCTGACTAAGAAAACAGTTACAAAGCATAACTGACACTGAGTAATCTATTAACACTTGTATTAATAGATTACCATTTTGGACAACATGTTTTGACGATAGATTACACAATCGTGGTAATTGATTACACATAGTTGTTGCAACCAGTTTTGAATATTCAAATGAAGAGTTTTCATCCAAAGTGAATGGGTTTCAACTCCAATCATGTCCCAACTTCTAAAAGGGTACCATGGCTGATTGGAAGCCTATTTAAAGGCCTTGGAACATTCACACAACATACAACTTTCATATCATTAACTCACTTGACTTTCAAAACTCTTTCAAACAAATTTTTGCACTTTGTCTTGCAACTTTGTTTCCAAACTTCTAGACTTTCTGAAGTTGCTTCAAGTGCAAAGTTCTAAAGTTTGTCAAAAAAAATTAGAGCATTGTTTTACTAAGTGTGTTGAGAGAAAAAAATGATTGGAAGTTATAGCATTGTCAAACTTGTCAAGACAATTCTACCATTGATATATTCTTCATCTTGTTGTTAACTTATTATCACAACGGTGTAGTGAGAAGGGGAAAAGAGTTCTCTTAGAAAGATTATTTTGAAAGGGTAGATATTTGTGAGTGTGTAAGGTAGAAGGGTCTCGAAGAGAGAAATTTTAATTGTAAATCAAGTTATCTAATGGAAAAATATCTTATGTGGCAAGAGTACTGGTCGATGGACAAGAAAGTGAATCAGTATAAAACTTCCGCTGCATAAACCCTTTGATATCATAGCAGAAAAGTTGACCTAATTCATCCTCCCTCTTAGTTGCCATATGATATTTTACAATTGGTATTAGAGCTTATTTTGGGTAAATTACTCTCAAAACGATCATACTTCATAGATGACCTCCAAATCATTTTTGGGAGAAGGTTTCAACATTAATCAACCTCCAAGTTTCATTGGAGAATGTTATGATTTCTGGAAAATCATGATGAGAATCTTTATAGAGTCTCAAGACCTAGACATATGGAATGTGATTGAGGAAGGATCTTATGAACCTTTCACTATTGTTAATATTTTAAGGGAAGTAAAGCCAAAATCCTCTTGGAATGATATAGATAAGAAGAAAGTGCAATATGATCTCAAAGCTAAAAATATTCTCACTTTAGCCCTTGACATTGACGAGTTCTTTAGAGTATCAAATTGCAAATCCGCTAAGGAAATGTGGGATACTCTAGAGACCACTCATGAAGGAAGTAAGGAAGTGAAGAGGTCTAGACTTAATACTCTCTCCCAAGATTATGAAATGTTTCGTATGAAGCCTAAAGTGAAAATACTAGATCTCCAAAAGAGATTTACTCACCTCACAAATCATCTAGTTGCACTTGATAAGATACTCTCAAATAGTGACTTGGATAACATTTTGAAAATGCAAATTCACTCCACCTACTCTACAGGATTTGGTTTTTCCAAACTTTCTTTATATAAGAAAAATGAAATATGTACAAAAACAAATTTTCAAAAGCAAAGTATCCATACTCATCATGTTTCTAAATCTAAAACTAGGATACCAAAACATCAATCCATCTGCACTTACTATAAAAAATATGGGCATACACATAATACTCGCATGATTATAAAATATGGTATACCCACAGGACGTTTTCAATGGGTAAATAAAGGTGCTAACCCTGTTGGACCCAAACTGAATTGGGTACCTAATATTACTTAACCTGTTTTACAGGAATACTTAGGAGTTGCCAGTGATTTATGGTATTTGGATATCGGTTGATCAAAACATATGATTGGCGACAATGGAAAGTTCTCTATCCTTACTCTAGGGGACAAAGGCTACATAACATATGGTGACATAAATAAAGGAAAAATTCTTGGAGTTGGTAGAGTCGGGAAGTCATCTTCTACTATAATAGAAGGCGTTCTATACATTGAAGGACTCAAGCACAACTTACTCAGTATAAGTCAACTTTGTGACAAAGGGTTTCATGTGGCTTTCTATCCTGACATAGTTATCTGAAAACTCTAAACTTATTGGTAAGAGAATAAAAATATTTATATGATTGCTTTAAATGATTCTTTTCTTCCCATTAAATGCTTAGCTAGTAATGATCATGATGCATGGTTATGGCATAGGAGAATTGATCATACACATATGGATCGTTTGAAGAAACTGATCAGGAAAGATTTAGTTGTTGGTTTATCCAATATGAAGTTTTTTCAAGACAAACTATGTAGTGCTTGTCAAAAGGGTAAACAAATAAAAACTTCTTTCAAACCAAAACATATGGTTTCTTCAGATAGACAATTGCAGTTACTACACATGGACTTATTTGGCCCCTCTCGGACCAAAAGTTTCGGTGGTAACTACTATGATCTTATGATAGTAATTGACTTTTCAAGATACACTTAGACTCTCTTCTTGGTACATAAGAATGAGGTGTTTAATGCTTTTAGAAAAAAATGCTAAGAGAATTCAAAATGAAAATTCCTTCAAAATAACTACTATAAGAAGTGATCATGGGGGAGAATTTCAAAATGCTTCTTTTGAGGAATTTTGTGATGATAATGGTATCACTCACAATTTCTATGCTCCTAGAACACCACAACAAAATGGTGTTTAAGAAAGAAAGAATAGATCTTTGGAAGAACTAGCACATACAATATCGAATGAAACTAAACTCTCAAAATACTTTTGGGTTGATGTAGTCAGTACGACATGCTATGTTTCCAACCAAGTTTTAATAAGACCTATTCTA
>NC_032009.1:29394932-29396974 GCF_001865875.1 Lupinus angustifolius
CAGAAAACCAAATATTTCTCACTTGCATGTGATTGACTACAAATGTTTGTGCCAAATAATGGTAAGGAAAACTTAGGAAAGTTTGACGCAAAAGTCGAAGAAATTTTTTTCCTTGCCTATTCTCTTACAAGCAATGCTTTTAGAATTTTTAATAAGAGAACATAGCCATGGAAGAATCCATTCATGTAACTTTTGAGGAATTTAATCCAATCTTGGAATAAAAATCCATGGTTGATGATGATGACTTTCATAATACATCCTTGGAATATCACATTAGCGATATTACAGCCAACACAGAGCATTTGAAAATAGATGATAATTTACCATCAGATGTAGAACATATTCATTCTGATTTACCTAAAGAGTGGAGAGCACATTGATATCATCCTATTGACAATATCATTAGTGATATAAGTAAGGGAGTTACTACTCGCCTAAAATTAAATGATGCTTGTCTAAACATGGCTTTTGTTTCTCAAGTGGAAACATCTAAGATTGATGAGGCAATCGAGGATGAATACTGGATTCTTGCTATGAAAGAAGAACTTAACTAGTTTGAGAGAAACGAAGTTTAGGAACTTGTTCCTAGACCTAAGGGTACACATAATATAGGAACATGTTGGGTCTTTGGAAATAAATTAGATGAAAATGGTATTATTATAAGAAATAAAGCAAGACTTGTAGCACAAAGATACAACCAGGTAGAAGGTATATACTTTGATGAAACCTTTGCTCCGGTTGCTAGACTTGAAGCTATTAGGTTATTATTTGCATATTCATGCTCTTTGGATTTTCAGCTATATCAAATGGACATAAGGAGTGCAATTCTAAATGGTTATATTACAGAAGATGTGTATATCGATCAACCTCCTTGTTTTGAAGACTACAAGTATCTCTCTCATGTCTATAAACTTAAGAAAACCCTCTTTGGCTTAAAACAAGCTTCTCGTGCTTGGTATGACCATCTAACAAGTTTTTTACTTGATAATGGATTTTCTAAAGGAAAGGTCGACACTAAATTATTCATTAAGAAAATAGATCATCACACTCTACTTGTTCAAATCTATATTGATGATATCATTTTTGGTTCTACTAATGATCTTTTGTGTAGTGAGTTTGTTAAAATGATGCAATGGGAGTTGAGATGTCCATGATGGGAAAGTTGAACTCCTTTCTTGGACTAAATCAAACAACTCCATGATGACATCTTTGTTTGTCAATCTAAATATTGCAAGGATATGCTGAAACGCTTTGAAATGGATGACTGCAAACCAATTGCCACTCCTATGGATTGCGGAACATACATTGCTGCCGATGAGACTAGAAAATGTATATATATCTCTAAGTATCAATGTATGATTGGTTTCCTTCTTTATCTTACTACACGTAGACTTGATATCATGTTTAGTGTTTGTCTTTATGCACATTATCAATCAAAGTCCAAAGAGTCACATCTTACTTCCATGAAAAGGAATTTAAATTATCTTAAAGGCACACTTGATGTAGGACTATGGTATTTGAAAGGAAGTCTATGTACTTGGTAGGATATTCAGATCTAGACTTTGTTGGATGCAAAACTGATAGGAAAAGTATAAGTGGTAATTATCACATTCTCGGAAATGCTCTAGTCTCATGGTCTTGTAAAAAACATGTGTGTGTTACTTTAAGTACTGCTGAGGCAGAATACATAGCAGTAGGAAGTTGTTGTACCCAAATGTTGTGGCTCAAGAAAAAATTGCGAGATTATGGATTAGAATTAGGATGCATTCCCTTAAGATGTGATAACACTAGTGCTATAAACCTTACAAAGACTTTGATTATGTATTCCGAACCAAACATATTGATATAAGGCATCACTTCCTTAGGGATCATGTCCAAAAGAAAGATGTTCTCTTGGAATTTATTNCCTATCATCATCCTCATCCTCATTCTACTCCTCATTCTCATTCTACTCCTCATCCTATCCTCGTCCTCAAGCTCGTGCACATCTTATCCTCATCCTCATCCTCATCCTCATCCTCATCCTCATCCTCATCCTCATC
>NC_032009.1:29397074-29407860 GCF_001865875.1 Lupinus angustifolius
TATATATATATATATTTCATGTGCTTCATTATATATATCTGATGTCTACTTATGCTTTTATGTGCTTTAAATTGCTTAAATTTTACTATTTTGGGGTGTGTAATATGTTATTACAATAGGGTAATCGATTACAAGGCATCAAATAGCCTAATTATTGAAAAACTGGACATTGTAATCGATTACACTATTAAATAATCGGTTAATTGCCTGGATAGTAAGAATGAGAAATCGATTGCTCAATCATAGTGAGCGATTATACTATCTGTTATTTAAGACAAAATCTTAGATATTTCAAACTTCATCTTCTTCATTTTCAATTTCTCAACCCTGGTAACCCCCTAACTTCGAAAAACCACTATTTGCAACCATTTCGAGTGATTTTTGTGTTGATTCATACTAGTTTTTCATTTCTAAACACTTTCTGGTCATCATTTTTGTGTTTTGAGGTCAAAATCAAAAACATCCAAATCTCCAAAACCTAGTTTTTCAAAATCCTAATTTCATGGCTTCATCATCTAGAACCAAGAAACAATGCACCAATATGACTCAAGGAAGGCAACAAACCTCTGATGAGATCAACATATTGGACTTGGCCCAACTTCTTGCTAACGAGGACCAACGGAAAGTCCTGAAGGAGCACTTCATGCAAAGACCCATTTTTACTCATAAATATGGTATATTAAGTTCTTTTTGAGAATAATGATTTCATTTTCCCTACCATGTTGAAGCAACAAAGTCTCTTTGAGTTTTGTGAAATACATTGTATCTATTATCCTGAACTTGTAAGAGCTATAATTTAACCTTCAAGAAGAATAAAATCTTCTCTTTTGTCAAAGGCAAAGACATTGTCATAGACTTCTTAACTATAATTTCTATTTGCGGTAATATGCCATACATATGGATGATAGTAGAATTAGGCATTCAGTGTGACTTAGAATGATATAATGAAATGGATTTCTACTACTCTATGTATAGATATTCAAAAAGGGTAATTGAATTTCATAAGCAAAGATCTATCGATGATTCTGTTAGAAATCGAAACATTTTACAAGTTGAAAATTTAAACATAGGGAATTGTTTGCTTCATTACCTTTTAAGTTATATCGTGGTTCCAAAAATTTCAAATCATTCGCAACTAAATGATATTGAACTACAATTAATATGCCCTATTAAATATAATGTGCCAATTAATTGGACATTAATGGTAATGACATAAGTTTGGGCCTTCAGAGGTAATTTTGGACCCTTGCCTTATGATATTCTCATAACTGTTATACTTGAGTATTCTAGTGTATCCTTTTCTGGTAAGTTTAAGATCCCACTCGATGCTCAAGATAACAAATTTGATGTCGATGTGATCCACAAGATGATATTCTTTCAAGATACCACCAATATAATTTATAAGCATCATGGTGATCAACATGCTACTAATCCAGAAAATCCTTCTATTGACCCTCCTATTCGACCTTCATTTCATGCTGAATCTTCCTCCTCTGACTCCACTCCTTCCAATCAAATGATTATGGACGAGTTATTTTCGCTTCGAGGCTACATCACTACCAGGATGGATGTCCTTGATACTGCAAACCAGCAAGTCCAAGAAGAGCTTCGACGTTTGTCAAACTGATTGGATTACATGGACTAGGATGCTGAACAGGCTGATCCAGATTCTTAGGAGTAGTGGTCTTGGGTTTTTCTTAGATATTTATTTATTGTTATTGTTGTTGTTGTTGTTGTTTTTAAAACTGTTGGTTTATCATTGTTAATTATTTTATCTTAACTTTTAGAAATGTAAGAACTACGTTTAACTGTTTGAATGAATGCTATGTTATGTCATGTATATTCCATTATCCTAGAGCATTTGATATTATTTACAAATTCTATTGTTGTTTTAAAAGAAATTCTGACATTGGCTTTCTAATCAAGTCAAATATATATTGTTAACCTTTGCTATATATATGTTCTATTGTGATGTAAACTTAACATTTCCTTCTTTTTGATGAAGTCAAACGGGGGAGAAAAGTTGGGTTTTATTTTTCTGTCTTAATTATTTCAGGCACATAAAATAAAACAAGGGAAACATACTCAAGTCCAACAATCATATCATATGAAGCATGTTGCTTTTTCAAAAGATGTTGGTTTATCATAATAAAAAATGGGGACACCAAGATCTTGCTCCTGACCTTGGTACGGTTTTGATGAAGACACCAAGATCACAAAAAGAAGAAAAAGGAAGAAGACTGTGAAGATATAGAAAATCAAGCTTCAAAAAAAATAGAGTCTAAGTCTTCAATATATACTTTTATTCTTATGCTTATTTTATATTTAGTAGCAATGCTCAAAGAAATCCAAAGAAATATAAAACTATTTTTTAAGGAATCGGTAAACTCTTGAATCATTTTCAAAACCGTAAATAATATGTTACTTGACCTGAGTAACAAGTCACTAGATCTGGATAACTGGTTACCTGAACTGTACGAAAGTTGGTAACAATTTGCTGAAACAATGTAATAGGTTACCTCACTAATAAAACAGTTACAAATCATAATTGACACTGAGTAACCAATTAATACTTGTATTAATCGATTACCACTTTAGACAACAAGTTTTAGCAATCAATTACACAATTGTGGTAATTGATTACACATAGTTGTCGTAACCAGTTTTGCAAATTCAAATGAAGAGTTCTCATCCAAAGTGAACGGATTTCAACTCCAATCGTGTCCCAACTTCTAGAAGGGTACCATGACTGATCGAAACCCTATTTAAAGGCCTTCGAACATCCATACAACATACAACTTTCATTTCATTAACTCACTTGCTTCTCGTAACTCTTTCAAACAATGTTTTTCACTTTGTTTCCAAACTTCTAGATTTTCTGAAGTTGCTTCAAGTGCAAAGTTCTAATGTTTGTCAAACATTTTAGAGCGTTGTTTTACTAAGTTTATTGAGATAAGAAAGGATTGCAATTTATAACATTGTCAAACTTGTAAAGGCAATTCTGCCATTGATATATTCTTCATCTTGTTGTTAACTTTTCATCACAAGGGTGTGGTGAAAAGGGGAAAAGAGTTCACTTGGAAAGGTTATTTTTCAAGGGTAGATAATTGTGAGTGTGTAAGGTACAAGGGTCTCGGGGAGAGAAATTTTAATTGCAACTCAAATTATCTAGTGAAAAAATCTCTTGTGTAGCTAGAGTTCTAGATGTAACCTTCAGTGGACAAGAAGGTGAACTAGTATAAAATTCTTTGTGCACTTTTCTTCTACTCTATTCTTGTGGTTTCATTTTTGCTTTAACTTGGTTGATTTATGCATTAATATTCCGTTGTTAGTCTTCATCTAATACTTACAAGCACAGACAAATATATTTAAAACTTTAATGTCATTAAATACATGCAATAATTTCCTCTTAGGGTGATCAAGATATGTATTATAATTAATTAGTAAACCCAATTATTATCCTTATAACATCCTAATTTTAAATATATGCAATGATCCACCTTTGGGTGATCAAGATATGCATGGAAAATAATAAACATACAAACATACACAATTCAAGAAACACAAGGAATGCCATAATGTCCCTAATGTGATGCTCTAACATCATTTGTTACTTTAATCATTTTACGAGTCATTAATGATTCATAAGAATCCTTTAATTATAATCTTGACATTATGAAATTATCATGTGATAAAAGAAGAGGTTAAGGAATATCTGATTCATTCCAGTTTCCTTTCTTCTTTAATGTACTTTCTAGTTGATTTTGTTCTCACCTCTTTGGCTTCACTTTTGTTTTACTCTCTAGTTTAGCTTATGAATCTACTCCTAAACTAGACTAAATTTGGATTATAACTTGCATAACACATGTTATTCTTGTGCTTTATTCATTGAAAGAAAAAATTTAAGACTTCGGACTAGGATTCCATTGTTGCCACGATTGAGCCTTGGAAAGCATAGGATCCCATCCTTCATTAAGTTCACGGCTCCATATTAAGTCAAATGGTGAATGACTTAATGCCTTCATAATGCTCCACAGAAACACTTGATGATCTTCATAGGATTCCTGAATCCTTGGAGGCTTGGTCCAAAATATAGCACATTGTGAAATTAGGAGTTATCGACTCCATAATGGCACACAGGTGCTTGATTTCTTGGCATAGGATGCTTCTTGTCGAAGGAAATAATTTCCTCGGATGATTCAAGCTATTTTGTGAGATAAATAGCCTAGAATTCCATTTTCGTGAGTTTGTCCAGCAAGCCAAGCCCCCAACGGCTAGAATGTGGTCTTAAACCACCATTAATGCACACTTTAAAGCCTCCAACGTGCATTTGGAAATACCCTCGGGCAACCTTTCTCCGACAACTCTGGAAATGACTTAGGATGTTGTTTGATAAATTTTTCCTAGATGAAATATGCCCCAACGGTCCAAACAAGGTGTTAAGGAATCATTAATGCTCCATTTAAGCCATCCTCGGTCAAATCCATTAATCCCATGAGCATTTATCTTCCAACAACTATATTAGTCTTTATTCACCTGCCAAATAACATTACACAAGGTTAGAGTATCATTGGTTCATGAAAAATAAAATTTGGTTCAAGCATTAAAGTGACGGTTACACTTTTAGGCTTGTTTTAAGTCACACGAGCCATTTTTCAAACCATGCATTATTTATGGGAAGATTGATTAAATAAACTCTAAAATTAAATAAACTAAGTGCTGGTTAAAATTCGGCCCACACAATTATTATTAAAATAAAAATGTTCAACACCAAACATGTTGGCTAGGCCTGACTTAGTCAGGCTACGCCCAACGCCTGATGTGATAAGCTAGGAGCATACACCTCAGTTAGAATTCTTGGCCAGGCCATATTGGCCCAACACTTGGCTCGGCACTTGGTGCACCAGTATGCTTGTCTCGGACAGGTGTGCCTCGGTTAGGCTTGGTGCATGATGCACCTGACCTTGTGCCACGGTCGAAATTGCCTCAGTTAGGCTGGGTGCTTGATGCACCTGGTCCCGTGCCAAAATCAAATTTTGCGCCTAGGCTAGGCCCTTAGCATGTCTCATGCGCATGGCCTGGTCCATCCTTGGCTAGGTTAGAACCATGATCCTAGATGCTATTGAGCATCTTTGCATCACCTTGGGCTAACTTTGGCTCACCATCATGTTTCAACCCTATAAGTTGTCCACATACATTTTGAGCCCCTTTTTCCCGTGCCCTAGTCATAAGGCCACTTATGTCTCCAAGACCATCATAATCAAGGTTGGTCTATTTCGGTATTACACTATCCCCTCATTCTAGAAAAGATGTCGACCTCGAAATTTGTTCACCATCACCTACATCAAAATGAGACAAATAAGCAACATGAAATATAGCACTTATACTACGATACTCACTTGGGAGCTCAAGCTTGTAAGCATTGTCATGAAATTTTGCTAATCCGAAATGGACCATCTCCCCTTGGGAGTAGTTTAGATTTCCTTTGTTCAAGAAATTTTCCTTTCTCATGTGTACCCAAACCCAATCTCCAGGTTCAAATACCATAGTCTTCCGTCCTTTACTGAATTGTTTAACTACACTTGAATTCTTTTTGTCAACCTAGCCTTCACTTGCTTATGTAACTTAACATATTCAGCCTTATCCTTACCATCTTTGTGCATCAAAATAGAATGGTTAGGTAAAGGTAATAAATCAAGTGGAGTTAAAGAGTTAAAACCATATACAACCTCAAATGGAGACATTTGAGTGTTACTATGAGTTGATCTATTATAGGCAAACTCTATATGAGGTAAGCATTCTTCCCAAGACTTGATCTTTCTTGTTAATACAACCCTTAGAAGAGTGGACAAGGTTCTATTCACTATTTTTGTTTGCCCATTCGTTTGATGATGGCAAGTTGTAGAGAAGAGGAGCTTGGTCCCAAGCTTTCCCCATAAAGTCCTCCAAAAGTGACTAAGGAATTTTGTATCCTTATCACTTACAATGCTCATAGGTTGGCCATGAAGCCTAACAACCTCCCTGCAAAATAAGTCAGACATAAGGTTAGCATCATCAACTTTCTTGCCTGGAATGAAATGTGCCAATTTTAGAAAATCGATCTACAACCACAAATATAGAATCCTTACCCGTTTTTGTTCTAGGTAGACCCAAGACAAAATCCATAGATAAATCTATCCAAGGAGAATCTAGAACGGTTAAGGGCGAATAACAGCTATACGGTATGACCTTTGATTTAGACTTTTTGCATGTTATACATTTCTAACAATAGTTTAGCACGTCTTGTTTCATACGTTGTCAATAAAAGTGTTCCCTTAACATGTCTAGAGTCTTTTGGAAACTAAAGTGCCCCATTAATCCCCTTTATGAGATTCCTTCAAAAGCATATCCCTATTGGAACTTTCAGGCACACACAATTTCTTTTCTTTAAATAAAAATCCATTGTGCCTAAATATCCATTTTGGGCCAAAGGCATACAAGCAACATAGATTTGTGAAAAATATTTGTCTTGTCTATATTGTTCCTTGATGCATTCAAGACCGAAAAGTTTTGTTTCTAGGCGGATAGCAAAGTATGCCTCCTAGAAAGAGTATATGCCACTATATTGGCCTTGCCTTTCTTGTGCTTGACAACATATGGATATTATTCTAAGAACTCAACCCATTTTGCATGTCTTTTATTCAACTTAACTTTGCCCTTTAGATACTTAAGGGATTCATGATCACTGTAGATCACAAAATTCTTCGGAAGAAGATAATGTTGCCAAGTTTGAAGAGTTCTCACCAAGACATAGAGTTCTTTGTCATATGTGGAGTAAATTAAGTGTTGGCCCACTTAAATTTTCACTAAAGTATGAAATTGGATAACCCTCCTGCATTAACACAGCTCCAATTTCCATGTTAGAAGCATCACATTCAATTTCAAATGATTTAGAGAAATTAGGAAGTACTAACAGGGGCGCACTAGTAAGCTTGGCCTTAAGCTTATTGAAGGCCTCTTCTTGTCTTTAACCTCATTGAAAGACAATATTTTTCTTCACAAGCTCATTAAGTGATGATGTCAAGGTACTAAAATCCTTAACAAACCTCTTATAGAAGCTTGCCAAGTCGTGGAAGCTTCATACTTCAGTCACGATCTTAGGTGTAGGCCAATCCCTGATGGCCTTAATTTTCTCTTGGTCCACATTGACCCCATTAGCACTAATCATATATCCAAGGAAAATTACATGATCTACATAAAATGTACATTTTTCAATATTTGCATGTAACTTTTACTTTCTCAAAACTAATAAGACAACCTTGAGATGTTCATGATGTTCGTCTAAAGTTTTTTAATAGAATAGAATATCATCAAAATAAACTACAACAAACTTAACTAAGAACTCCCTTAAGACATGATTCATCAAGCGCATAAATGTGCTTGGAGCATTTGTTACACCAAAGGGCACGACTAGCCATTCATATAGACCATAAGTGGTCTTAAAGATAGTCTTCCACTCATCTCCTTCTTGGAACCAAAATTACAGGAACAACACGAGGACTTAGGCTCTCTTGAACCCTTCCCTTTTCCATTAACTCACCATTTTGTTTTTGGATCTCCTTGGTCTCAAGGGGGTTGCACCTATAGGCATATATATTAGGTAGTGAAGCACCAGGAACTAAGACAATTTGGTGCTCAATTCCCCTTAAAGGGATAACCTATAAGGTACCTCCATAGGAAATACATCTCCAAATTCCTACCATGATTCTGGAACAAACAAAGCAAATTATCATTTCTTAGAAGGGTTAGTGGTTAGAAAAAATTCCCTACTAAAAAGTAGGTACAAAGGTTGCTTGGTAACCAAAGCATGCTTAATCTCCCCCTTCGTTGCCATATATCCCTCTTTTATGAGAACCTCACTCATTTTGTGTGTCATCTCTTTGCTTCTTTCACTCATGTTCTCTCAGATATTCACACAACTTTTCACTATCCCTCGTTTTCTTCTCCAACTCAATTTTTCTTCTCATTATCTCTGGATCCTCACTTACTTATCTAGGTGACAAAGGTGAGAGTGTCACCTTGCGGTTTTGGTGCATAAAGGAAAACTTGTTCGTACGTCCATCATGTATTATTGCTTTGTTATATTGACATGGTTGGCCTAGTAACAAATGGTCAGCCTCCATATTCACCATATCACATAGAACTGAATCCTCATATCTCCCAATGGAAAATGGATTTATACTTGCTTATTAACAAGCATTTCTCCTACATCACTTAACCATTGTAACTGGTAAGGAGTAGGGTGTGACTTATTCACAAGATTAAGGTTTGACACCAATCTTGTACTAACCACATTAGCACAAATTTCACTATCAATAATTAAAGAAAAAACTTTATCATTGATAAAGCATCTTGTGTGGATGATGTTGTCTCTTTCATTTGCATTATGGTCATTGATTTGGCTATATAGGAGCCTCCTCGGCATGAACAAATCCCTTTCAAGAACCATGGAACCCATTGGAAACATTTCACTCAAACTCACGTGTATCACTCACTTTTTGTTTGTGGAAAATGTAAAAACTTGTTTATCACTTAACACTCTATCCTTCACAGCCTTCTTAAGTAAACAAAGTATGGAACCAAGAAAATCACCATAACTTTTCAAGATGGAAATGTTGTGACTTGAGTTATACCTCAGAGAAATAAATTTGGGACTTTGTTCACACTTTGTAAATTTTTGGACACTTTTGACACTTTTTGATTCTTTTGAACATTTGAAGAATCACTTTTGACACTTTTGATTTTTGGTCTTTGACACTTTTTGATTTTTGATTGTTGGACTTTGACACTTTTTGAATTTTGATTTTGGACTTTGACACTTTGTAAAGAAGAAAGAAAAGACTAGACTCACAACCAAGAAAAAATGAACCCTGATGCCACTCGATATGAACCCTTTTGGGAAAGGTTCTTAGCACGATCTATCTTGGTTGGAGTTTGGTCAAGCTCACGGTTGAGTTGAGCTTTTGATAAAGAGTAAGCAGCATAATTTAATAAGTAAGATAAAAGAAGATGGATTAGACTTGAGGTGATAGGCGCCACAACACTTGAAGTGTTGATAAGCCAAGGTGATGCTCGCCACAAGAACTTGGTTCTTGATAAGAACTTATAATCTTGGTCCACCAAGAAGGTTTGGAGAATGCACAATGCTCTCACAAGGAATAAATCCTTAATTCAATATGAATTATACTCAACTTGACTTGTTTATTTCATGGAAATGTCACTTACATATATAGTGTTGACCCATACTTGGCTCCCACACAAATCAAGATTAAAAACATAACTTAAAAGCCTAAGTAAAGATATCCCAACATTGGATACCTTTTGACTTATGAATCTACTACTAAACTAGGCTAAATTCGGTTGACAACTTGCATAGCACATGTTATTCTTGTGCTTTATTACAATGAAATAAAAAACATTAAGACCTAGGCCTAGGATTCCATTGTTGCCACCGTTGAGCCTTGGAAAGCATAGGATCCCATCCTTCATTAAGTTCACGGCTCCATATTAAGTCACATGGTGAATGAGACTTAATGACTTCATAATGATCTACATAAGTAATTAATGATCTTCATAGGATTCCCGAATTCTTTGAAGGCTTGGTTCAAAATATAGCACATAGTAAAATTAGGAGTTATTGACTCCATAATGGCACATGGGTGCTTTATTACTTGGCATACGATGCTTCTTGGCCAAGGAGAGACTTCCCTTGGCCGAGTCACGATATTTTGTAAGCTAAATAGCTTAGGATGTCGGTAATGTGAGTTTGTCCAGCAAGCCAAGCCCCCAACAGCTAGAATGTGGTCTGAAACCACCATTAATTCACACTTTAAAGCCTCCAATGTGCACTTGGAATTTCCCTCGGGCAACCTTTCCCAGATGAAATATGCCCCAACAGTCCAAACAAGGTGTTAAGGCATCATTAATGCTCCATTAAGCCATCCTCGGTCAAATCCATTAACCCCCGAGCATTTCTCTTCCAACAACCATATTAGTCTTTATTCACGTGCCAAATAACATTAAAAAAGTTTAGAGTACTGTTGGTTCATGAAAAATATAAGTTGGTCCAAGGATTAAAGTGTCGGTTACATTTTTAGGCTTGTTTTAAGTCCCACGAGCCATTTTTCAAACCATGCATTATTTATGTGCAGATTTATTAAATAAACTCTAAAATTAAATAAACTAAGTGTTGGTCGAAACTTGGCCCACACAATTATTATTAAAATAAAACTGTTCCACACCAAACATTTTGTCTAGGCCTGACTCGGTCAGGCTAAGCCCATCACCTCGGTCAGAATTCCTAGCCAGGCCAAATTGGCCTAGCACCTGGCTCAACACTTGGAGCGCCATGATGCTTGTCTCGACCAAGCGTGCCTCGATCAGGCTGTTGGAATTTCTGACAATTTATGGGTCACAAATATAATTCTATAATTGTGTTATGGCCATTATGTAATTAGCCAAAATATAAAATGATCTTATGTAATTAATTTGGTGGCTAAGAGCATATGTGTCATGAAATAATAATAAGTGTAGATACCTTCAGGCAATTTCTGATTTGATGAAGGGACTGAATCAGAATTATTGCAACTAAAGTAGTAACCACTTCGGGGTTACTTTTATGGGTTATGGTCCCCATTTGTAGAGCAACAGGTTTTCAAGTGTAAAGGTGGAGGAGAATAAGGTAGGATGAGAATAGTGTTATCCAGGATAGGATAACACTATTCACCCATCCATAAGGCTCATAAGG
>NC_032009.1:29407960-29451903 GCF_001865875.1 Lupinus angustifolius
CCTTCGAGATCCCGGAAATGGCTCAACAAGGTATGTTCTTCATCTTCACCATGAACTCATTTGGGGTTTCTTCGGTCTAAACCATGGATGTTCCATTCGGGTGTATGTATGGGCATACACATTAGGTTGTGGGAACAAAGCCATGGTCATAAGGACTTCCGCATTCACTCTATGGATTTCGGATGGAGAGTAACTTCTCCAACACAGGCTTGGTACCTAATGCAACTGACCATATGCCACAGTCAGAGTTGCCTCGGTCAAGCTTGGTGCCCGATGCACCTGGTCCCATGCCAGGGTTAGATTTAGCGTCTTGGCCTGTCTCATGCGCATGGCCTGGTCTATCCTTGCTCGGTCAGAACCATGGACCAAGATGTTATTGAGCATCTTTGCATCCCCTTGGGCTAACTTTTGCTCACCATCATGGATCAACCTACGCGTTGTCAAAGGGCCTTTTGAGCCCTTTTTGCTCATGCCCTAGTCATAGGGCCACTTGTGCCTTCAAGGCTATCATAATCAAGGTTGGTCTCTTTGGGTATTGCATCAACATGCAACTTAAGAAATTCCATGATAATTGTCCAGTGTTGTTTATTAGTATGTCTTATTTAAGTCTAACCAAATTTTTCTCTAGTTTTGATATAGCAAAAATGATTGAATTTGCAAAGTTCATACATGTGATTTTTGTTCAACTGATTTGGTGATACTTGATAATCAATTGGAGACTTACATTATTGATATGCGTAGCAATTTTGAATGAAAGGAATTATATTGGGTTTAAAGTCAAAGAGATGTTCGATACAAATTAGTTTATCTTATTCTAAATTTAGCAATGATTTAACTTGTCACATCAACTATGTCTTTTCAACTTGAAGTTTGTGAAAAATAGATTATATAATTAAATGAGATATGCATGAATGAATAGTTGTCTAGTATTATATATTTATTTTGTGATTTTGAAATTAACATTTTTATCTTTTTATATGATGATACATATTTTTTTAGTTTTTCATATATGTTGGATACTCTACTTTGGGGGTTTTAGATCTATCACATATAATTACATAAATAATAGGTATAGGTGGACGCAAGTACCATAGTACCTATGCCCATCCATATATAACATGAATGTTTTTAAAAATCAGTTTCTAAAAATCACATATACCCTTTTGTGATATGTGCCGTGCAGATTTTATTTACATGAGTGACTTTTTTTGCCATCCTTATTATATACATTATGGTTAAACCAATAAATAGAATTAAGGTAAAGAAAAAAAGTATGTTTAAAACTTTTAATTGAAAATAATTTCTTAAAAATTGACCTTTCAAACTTTTATTGAGAGGTGAACTAGAATACTAGATAACTTTAAAACAGATTGGTTTCTTAAAATTTAGACACAGGTTTCTGAACTTCTATATACAATTAATGATATATTTAATGAGTTAAGTTAATTCAAGTATTCTGGTTTTTAGGAAATTTAACTATTTTAACTTTTATCTTGTTGAAAATATAAATAACTACGATTTTCTTCTGACATTGATGTATGTGTGAAAAAGTACTACTAAATATTTATTTTTTGATTAATATGGATACAAGTTTGTGAAATACATCTTAAAGCTATTAATATAATAATGATTGCTCCACCATTCCACTTCTTAGCACATACTAGTTACAATTGTGAACAATATGTGACCTGATGAATTTTCACAGTTCTTATTTTATCTGTCCTGATTAAACAAGTGAATGTCACTTACTTCCAACAGAGGTATAAAAAAAATTGAAAAAAAATAATAAGTTAAAAAAATATAGACAAAGAGTTTCAATTTTGATTTAATTGAAGTTCACAGTTTTCACATCATACACCAAAAAAAAGACATAAAACTTGTTAGGGATGTTAAGTTGATAAGGAGTATCATTTTGTGTTAGACAACAACATTAATTGGTGTAGTTGTCCATTAAATGGTTGAAACTAATATAAATGGTATAAGCTTTAAACTGAAGGATAAATCATCAGAGGCCCATATTTAATTTCATCATTTATAATATTTTTGTTAAAAAATACTTTGAAATCTACACCATTTAAATCTTTTTAAAACCACATGTCATAATCCTATGTGGTACTGGACCCTCCAG
Organism: Lupinus angustifolius; assembly: GCF_001865875.1. Classification (NCBI taxonomy): domain Eukaryota; kingdom Viridiplantae; phylum Streptophyta; class Magnoliopsida; order Fabales; family Fabaceae; genus Lupinus; species Lupinus angustifolius. The sequence continues at coordinate 29,410,089 of NC_032009.1, forward strand.
TAATGGAGAGGATCCATTTTCCAATGGCGATGACTCACCATACAAACGAACATCAGTATTCGAGTTCGTTCGGATTTACCTCTAATAATTGGCTAACTAGAATCAATCAAAATCATTATGATTTTGATTGATTCAAGTGTTTTTCTCCATACAACTCACATAATCCGATTAGACTTCTAACCATTATTTTTGTCCTATCATCGTTTACCCGTCACTATTACCACTCTAGTCACCACCACCATACCATTATAACCACTGCAATTGTCAACACTATTACCGTCATCACTCCACTATAATTGTGGATGTCACCATCATCATCACCTCACCTTGCAAACTATTTTTTAAAATCCACTATATTGTTGTGGCACCCCATCACTTCCACCACTATACCAGTATATTTTAAAATCCAAACTATAATTTGTTCATAACATCATACAATGATTTAGAACACCATTAGGTCATTACATTAATATCACACATTAAAATACTTGTTTTGTGAACACTTTTCTTCCTTGCATTATAACAGTAGCAAACAAATAATCTAAAATAAAATATTCATGTTATTGTTAACCTTGTATAGACAACTATTTGTAATACATTTAATTGGTAAATACTGAACATCTTGCGTTTGTAGTCCAACGGTTAGGATAATTGCCTTCCAAGCAATAGACCCGGGTTCGACTCCCGGCAAACGCATATACTGTTTTGTTAATAAATTTGTACACATGCTCCTTTTAACACTTTAAATTTGCCGTTAGATTTTCTTTCTTCCCTCAACAAATTGCCAATTAATCACAGGGAATAAAAGAATACATTTGCTTACTGTTTTCTATACTATTGTATATTTAGGTTTAGTCGTAACACTTTTATGCATATTATATGTTCCTTTTTAAATGCCAATTAGTATTTCTGCATACATAAGGGATGAAAAATGAAAAGAATATACTTAATATATGTTATTTGAATGTTGCTTATAATAGAACCATGTTTTTTCTAGACTATTGTACATCAACGATAAGGTATTACTCCAAGAAACAAATGAAATGTACCACTCTTTTCTTCTTAGGACCTTGAAACAAAATCAGCCATTTGCAAGCATGTTTTTCTTCATATATTCAAAAACCGACATCAAGTTTGCCAGCCCATCGTTTGGTGATTGGCGTGCATTGACAGCAATCACCAAATGTCTTCAGACAACATCCACGGAGCAAGCAGGATGAACAAATTAGCAGAAAGTGTGTTCTGAATCTAAATGCTTGGACCAAAGTTGATTATGATAAACTTGTTTAATCTAGATCATAATCTGCCTAGAGGAGACTCCTCTGCATGATCATCTACCAACCAGAAGCCATAATCACGAAATCGCTTTATCTTCTTCTCGAAACCTACGATATAGTTATTATGGATTATAACATGCATTCCTTTAGTTTCCTTAACCCATGTCTTGTTCTTGAAATATAATCCGCCAGTAGGGAAAGCAGCCTGTGGCAGAAGGTACATATCCACCTGCAGGAAGTCAATGAAAAAATCATAAAAGGGAAAAAAACATATATCTATATTTCAGACATTCTTAGGGACAAAGTTAAAACCATTCTCTCACTCTTGAAGTCTTGGTCGCTAATGCACTCAGTGATATAAAAGTGGTTATATATCAGACTTGAGATCAAGCTTTTAGTGCAAACCTTAGAACATTGAAGCAGAACATTTGGGTCCAGAATGACAGATTTTGTCCTTTTACTTTTAACATTCCATTCATATAAAAGGATTTTGGGTTCTGCTATTCATAATGCATCACAGTAAACCATCTCCCAGTATTGACAGAAGTTTCATTGCTTCTGATGGAAATAGTTTTCACTTCCTAAAACGAAAGATTCTTTTCGTTGACTTATGAAAGATGAATTCATGTTTTCCGATGTTTTGTTAACAGAGTCTGTATTGAACATGATTCATCAGAGGTACACAACCGCAATATGACAGGAATTTGTCAGTAAGATATAATGTTCATTCCAATGGATATTGGTTTAGTGGTGTAAGGCCCCGCTAGATCTCGAGAAATACCAAAATTTTAAGTGTTTAATTCCTGGGAGTGACACTTATTGGGAGGGGGGGCAGCCACAAATCCCAAAAGGGATTAGTTCCTTACTCATAAGGTGAGGGATACCCTTGGTAGTACCAATGGACTAAAGAATCGATCCAATTCGATGGAAAATGACAGAATTGTCAACTCAGAAAGGATAATGAGACATTAACCACAAAAAAGCAAAGTCAATGTCAGGATAGGACTTAAGTTGCCTCATTAAATACAAAGAATAATAATAAAAAATATAACCAAGCCTCAGCCTACTATGTGGGGCAGGAAACATTGATCAATCAATGCTATTGGGCTAATGAACTCTACCAAGAACCAAACTTTTATAAAACCATTTAGAGCAAGGTCTTTTCCAATTTTAATTAACCATAAAGAATCCATCATAGAAAAAAATTATTTTCTATGACTTTTACAGAGTTACGGCTGTGCACATTTGATCCTATCCAGAACCCACAAGGATGATTGATGGACACTTGTGCACTCGGCTGCCCTTATTTTAGTGTTAAACCCAGGGAGTATGGAGAATATTTAGGAACTTTAAACTATTGTCATGGATAGAAAGAATACTTGGATAAGCAATAAAATATATACTTAAAAGGAAATTCTTCCTGTGCCCACCCTTTTGGGTGACACCATTTCAGACAAACTGTACAAATGTATTAAATTACCTTTCGGACAGCTTGTTCAAAAGATTTAGTGGGTGTGTAAACGTGGATACAGGTAGAACTACCATATACTTAATAGTTAATACCAGTTAAATTGTCAAGTAATGAACATAGGAGTTATACTGAAGCCTAAACTAGCATGTCATGTGCTACTTGTTCAGAAGCAAAATACGCTAGTTAATATCACGCTAACGTGGCATGCACTACCGCACTTCATCGGTTCATCCAAAACAACATATCATAATTGGCAGTGAAAAACATTACAGAAAATCTTAGTACAAATAGGCTCACCTGATAAATTAGTATAATTAGTTTACGAAAGTTATACAAACTGGGAGGAAAATAAGGCAAATGTAACAAACCTCTTTAGTAGTCTTCATTAGAGCCCAGTTAAAAGCAGGCTGATCATTGGATTTCTTGGCTCTAGACCATGGCTGAAGCTGAAGTTCCTCAAGCCACTTTTTCAACACTAGCTTTGCTCCATCAGTATGGCGAAGGAAAATCATGCAACTACATATGTAAGGGCGGCCCTTTTTTCCCGGTGGTGGTAAATCATGAGAATGGTTCAATGGTTTGATCTGATCTTACAAAAAAATAAAAAATGAAAAAAGTTAATAATACAAGAATGAAAACAGAATTACACATGAGCACACATATATTCAGACGGGAAAATTTAAAAGAATCGTGTGGGCGCAACTTAGGACACATCAGCAACCGGCATGACAGAATGTCTCAGGGTAGATCAAAACAGAATCTCATTAACATTGTTCAAAGTTCAAACGCATTTTTAATTATCTTTAATAATCTCTAATGGGTGAGAAAATCTTAGAAAGAGGCAGACAAGTATGAGATCTATATCAACTGAACTTCTACATGCCTATTTCGAGTAATGTTTTGTCTTGGATCTTAACATGTTTCCTCTGCATATATTTGATTCGTAGATGCACAAAATGGAGTTGAATCAGGATACAGGCTACTGAAAAATAAAGTTTGGATTTTAACCGCCACAAACATTATCACGACATTCATGTGCTAATCATAAGTAAATGTAAAAGGAGGATAAAGCAAGAGCAGTCAAAGCCTATAGTTCAAAAGTTATTACACAAGATAACATTTTTACTTTTATCTTCTTTATGACTAACATTATGGAATTATTGACCTGCATAAATAATAAGTTAAATTTATTTGGAATTTCAAGTGTATGTAGAACAATATCTAGTCAAAGTAATACTCATTTTAAACCAGATTTCAATAAGATTTCGTTTGCCGTTTGTCTGACAAAATTATAAGATACTAAAACAGATAGGCTGCTTACATATCATTAAACTACAAATGCTAAAACTATGTAAAACAGTAAAAGCATTCAATTTTTAAGAAAACTCTCAAACCAATATAGGCGACACTAACCATGGCTATTGAGCACACACTAAAAGTATAATCCTAGACCACAAATTCCCAAAATTGAAGTAAATCGGAATTATTACGATATAAAAGTTGCCTGGAAGCACACAAAGAAATGAAATTACATGGGAAAACTTACAGCAGTCATATCATCTGTGAAGTACACATCATGATTCCCTTCCAATTTAGCAAGTGGATCAGCCAACCAAACCATATCAACATCGTTGTACATTACATTATATCCAAGATCCAAAATCTTCAGCAGATGGCTCGGCCTCCTGGCTGTAAAGTTGAAGAAACCCTATATGGTGAAACAAACAATGGATCCTATAATTAATATCACCGCTGACATAACAATGAAAATCAGCACCCAATAGGATTGAAATGGATCCAATAATTAATACTGCCATCTACCGCAGATATAACCATGAAAATCAGAACCCAATACAAAAGAAATGGATCCAACAAATAATACCATTATACCACAACAGACATAGCCTTCAACTACCACCTCGAATAACAGACACGTCTTTGCATTTCCAAGAGGCATCTAAGAAAGTAACGTTAATTCAAATCACCAGATCATGGAAGAACATTTATGAGACAGAAAATAGGAAGCATAGATATAGATACAATTGAAAAGGGATATGACACGACACTGATACACAAATACGGTAAGTCCTAATTCCTATACATCATAAAGACATGGCATGGCTAAAATATCACAACCAAACTTAGAATAGAAACATCAATGTTTAATATGTTAGCAATAGTTTTTACAGATACAATAAGATACTAGTGTTTATCTAACTATTGGGGTATCTCACTTAAAAAGACATGAGTTTACCAAACAAAGACTATAAATTGCGGAGCTGCAATGTTATGGTTGTGGTTATGCCCCAATTGCATCACCCCCGAATTGCATTGTGATTGCAAGTTACATAAAGTACCACAACAAAGCAGAGACTCAGCCATATCGAACCACATTGCATCTGAATTCAGCTAAATCAAGCTACAACATACCAAAAGAGATTCAAAAACAAATCTTAGCCACACAAAAATTTCATGCCACAATCAGCAACTTGATGTCCGCAGTGGAAATGACTGCAGCCCCAATTAAAAACCATGATCTGAGAAGTATCAGATACCAGAACCAACATGGCAACCACAATGAAGTACTGTTGGTGCTTTTTAGATCGGATCCAGTTTTTTAAATTGCATTACGCAACCACAGTGCGGTTTTGGGAGTCTCTACAATGGCATCAAAACCACAAATACAACAGCATCGGTCACATTTTCCCACAATTGCAATAGACGCAACTTAACCGCAATTGCAACCGAATTTTAAATCATGGATCAGATCATATAATTAATAAAGTCAAAATCTTATAACTGGCAAAGCAGATTAAATTTAGTTACAAACCGTTATCATTGATAAAACATAACTACCCAAATGCAACAAAAAGACATAACTTACAAACCTTAGAACCAAACTTATGAGCATTTTCAGCATCAAGCACAGGAGGAATAAGTACAGCATGGCCAGGCCAATGCTCATTAACCTTATCCAAAGAAACATAATCCTCAGCTATAACAAGAACAATATCCTGTCTCTTCTGCCTAGTAACACTAATCAACCAGTTATTCAAAAAGGGCAAGTAAGGCTGGCTCACAATACAAACAATCACAGTCCCATTTTTGGCCACAAAGTTCAATGCTTTGTCCAATGTATAGTGACCCCACTTGGAAGAAACAACAGAATAAGGTTTTGAAACAGAGGAAAAAATCATGTTTTGGGGCATAAGTCCTACCCAAGGGCATAAGAAACCCACTACAATCATGAAGAGTAAAAGGGCGAGGAGGGTTGTAGGGGTAAAAAGGGAAATGGGTCTTTTGGGATTTGTGGAAGAAGGTGGTGAGAAAGAGAAGGGGTTAGAAAATGGGTTTTGGAGAGGTCTTTGGTGGAGAACGTGTGACATTGATGAATGAAGGAATTGAGTTGTGGGAAAAGGTAAAGATTGAAACTGATGTGGGATTTGGATTTTTGTTGGTGTGGGAGATTAAGGTGGGTTTGAGATTTGTGATTTGAGATCTGATCAATGAAATGAATGCATAGAGTATTATAGATTCATGGGAGTGAGTAATGTAGAAGGCTTGGAGAATAGTTTTCCAGTAATAAAGCTCGATCCAGTTGATATGAACAATTGATTTTTTGGGGTACAAATATGAACAATGCATTTACCATCTCACCTCATGCTTCCAAACCATATTTTGTATTCTCACCTAAATCAAAAAATTTGAAAGTAATATATACTTTTATATTACTTAATAAACTAAAAACAAAAAATAACCACATATCATGCTATAATTTGTACTTCTCTATTTTGTCATTCACATATTTTTATTTTCACAACAAAAACCATATAATCATATTTCAGTTTTTTTATATTCTTCTACAATAACTATTACCATGTATAATTTTCTCTTTCCTATTTTACACTTAACCCTTTTTAATTTCTATAAAGAAATATCATCATATATAACCACCACCAACATATTAATCATCTTTTGACAATGAAAATAAAGATAAAGAAATATAATATAAAGCAATGATGTAAAAACCGTACCATACCGGCTGGTTTGACCGGAAAACCGATGAACCGGACCCCTAACCGGTACGATACAGATGTTGAACCGACCAAGTATCAAAACCGGTCAAAAACCGGTAAAAACTGGTCAAAATCGGTGAACCAAACCGTATTTGACTAAATCGGTCGGTTTATACACTTTTTTTAAAAAAAAAGCAAAAACTTAAAAACTCATTACAAGGTGACCTATCTTTCTGACTTTTCTTCAACACTTCAAGGCACATGCTTCCAAGGTATACTTAGATTACATCTTTTGATTTCTAATATTCGCTGTGTAATCTCAGTGACAACTTTGACTCTTTAATGTTAAATGTTAAAACTCCAAATTTATTTGTTTGGTAGAGTGAGTTGTGAACTTGTGTCATTTATTTATATTTTGCGGTTGTTAAGTGATACTTTTGAAATGATATACGTTTTGTAATTTAGACTTTGAACTTGTTAAAGACTTAAATTATTTTTTATGTGAATTTTGAATAGATTATGAATATGGAATATAAATTTGAGTAACTACCTATTTGGAAAAAAATTGTTATAGGTTTATATATATATATATATAAGCAGGTATGTCCGGTTTAACCGGCATGCGATTTAATTACTGAACCACCGTTTGAACCATTGTACCACTATACTAGTACCTTGACTAGTTTGATAACCGGTACGATTTTGACAACACTGATATAAAGTGCACCAAATAAAAATTACAATATAAAGTACATTTAATAAAAAAAGTATTCTGATTCACCAAAATAAAATATATAAAACTTAAATCTTTGATATCAAAAAGTAAAAATGTGGGTCGACAGACACGAATATAAAGCCAAAACTAAAAATAACTATCTTAACATTATATTCTATATTCTATACTTTCTATCTATACTATATATAAAGCCAAAAATACAAATAATTACCATGGCATAATCATCATAAACTTCTAAATATTACTTTTATTCTTTTTCCTAATATATATTATTTTTCAACACATTTTTTTATTTTTATCTTTTCTTCTTCAATTCTATATTTGATTAATCTTCTTACATCTTTGGTCTCTAATGAGTCTCTATGTAACATATCAGGAAAAAAAAATGTGGGTCGATAGGCACGCATTGCCAATCGACACGTTAGTTCATGTTAATGTAAAATATTTTTAAGGTTGTCATTCAATTATTTATATATTTCCAGAGTTAATAATAATTAAATATAAAAAATATTACAATATCAAAACATACATACTTTTTTCAATTATTTTTAGTTAAAAGTTTATCTGCATATATTAGGGATGACAAAAAATCAGACACATAAATATGTGCTCGTAAAATCACATGGTACGGGTATGAGTTACAAATGGGTAGTTACAGGTTTTAAAAACAAATTTTTCAAACTACATGTAATAGATACGCACAGACACAATTATAGTGGTACTCATACTTATGAGTACTCGTTAAATGTGAAATTAACTTAAACTATATTAGTATTTTTTTAAATATGAATTTTTAAATTTGTATAATTTAATTTGGTAGTATTGGTTGCACACTTTGTTGAAACAATGTTGCTTTCGTTATCTTTTTTACGGCTAACAAGTGACAAGTATCTTATATACAACTCATTGGTACAGTTGTATCTGTAGGTACCTGCTGAAACCCGCAAGCGAGTATCCGAGCGATTACAAGTAAAATTTATTGTGTATAAAACAAGTCTAGCCATGTCTGCCCATATCCGTTTACATATACATATGGCATCTGATCATGAAATATTTGTTTAAACTATCCTTGATTTTAAGGAATACTTATGTGTATGACATTCTTTTATAATACAAAATGTAATATAAGAGGGTACTAGGGATATCCAACCCAATAAAAAGATCAATTGAAACACATAATTCAAATAAATGGATTCAAACACCAAATTGCAAAGAGAAATATATATATATATACCAATAGTGTAAAGACTTTTTACACTGTCATTGAATTATCCACCATTAATTTTTAATTATTATTGGGTTTTAAATAAAAGTAATGCAAGTGAATGATGAATGATGCACTCACTATGTATAAATCTTTACATTATTGCACACATTTTACACTCAATTGCAAAAGACATCTCAAAACCCATATAAAAATAAACCAAGGCCAAGCACGAATCTTAATCAAGCCTGTAGCATCCACCATACCAAAGACCATGTAACTTTAACCCAAATCATTATCCCATACATGTGTAATGTGTTGTCTTTTTATTTTCAAAATGAAGCATGAAGTTCATGAAGTTCTCTACTGAGGACGTAGCACCTATCCAAGTTGCCTCATAGTTCCAAATGCTCGTTGACCGTGGGCAGTCAAAGAATAAATAATCAACACTTTCACCCATTTAGTCACAGAAAGAACACAACAAATTACCAAGATATCTTTTATTGGCAATATATTAAAAAAGCTTCCAATTAAAAGAAAGCAACTTAGTTGGAGCTTTAACCTTCTACAAATACTTAAATAAAAAAATAATTACTCATTTCAGTCCCTCAAGTTTTTCGACGTTATCAAATTAATTCACAAAAAAATAAATTACCATTTTGGTCCCCAATTTTTACAATGTAAAACTATGTTAGTTCTTCCGTATTCACCTGTCTTTTAACATTAATAGAGTTGATAACATGACACGTAATTACGATATTTTATATTGTCTTCAAACTTAGAGAAATAATCATCATCTTTATTCATTGTTTTCCCCCAATTCCATACCACAAATATCTAACTCGGTTTTATGATTGAGTGATTAAATCTATGCTAGAATCAATGAAAAATTATGGCTATGTGAGTACATATAGCAACCATAATGTGAATATGAACAACAGTCCTGATGTGAGCACGTATTGCAACTTTAATGTGACTAATAGGTTGTAGTATAGAAGGTTTCCTTCTCCAATGTGTCATTAAAAAAGGATTGTCATTATATATACATCAAAACTCTAAAGAAAAAAAAAGTTATATGATTGTCAATATTTCATTGTTCATTGCTTTCCTGTTTTTAGTAATCATTGTTTTTGATATTTTGATTGTTTTGTAAGATAGAAATAAATATTGTGCGAATTTTTTATTTAGGTTGAAGATTGGGAAAGATTTCAAACACTAAAGAAGAACATGTGATGGACAATGCAATGGACATTGATAAGTTGTAAGCTAATATGAAAGAAATTCAAATTATAATAAAAGAACATGTCAAATGGTACAAAAAAAAATTATGGTTGTAGTTGTTGTATTTTGTGTTTTATTTACTGTTAGTGTTATATGGATGTGTATTTTGACGTGAATAATGTTTGAATATGTTGTTGTTTAAGAATAGTTGGTGGGAGTCATGTTTGTGTATTCAAAAGTGATTATCAATGAAGTTTTAAGTTTGTCATGGCCAATGACCTTAATGATGTAAGTAAAACCTATATGATGTATCATATATAAACTAAATATTGTGTCCATTACATGCATCATATTATATCCAATATAATGTTTCCATCAAAATAAAAGAGTTCAACAAACATGCCATGTGTATCTATTAATAATTGCATCAAAAAAGACTTCAACAAAATTAAAGATATCAAATATTTTCATTATTTCTTGTTAGCATCCTTTCAGTTGGTACGTATTCAACTTATTGTCCCATGTGTAGTATGTTAGCTAAGCACAATCAACATTCACACACACTAATGTTGCCCTCTTTTAGTCATTCTTCTCCCACTTGATTTTTCTTCCAAGGAAAACATTATACTCCTTTACTACATTCTTAAATGGTGTTGTTTTGTATTTTTTTTAAAATTAAACATAACAATTTCATTTCATTTTAAAAATTCTGGAAGAAGTTAATGGAACAATGTTGTATTGATAACATGTACAACATTCTAGTAGGGATTGTACATGTGTGGCCATATTAAAACTTAATGTGTCATGTGATCAACTTTGTTAATTTAGTAGATGGGTGAAGATGGAAGGATTAAAATGGTTCTAAGTTGCAAAAGTTGTGGACGAAAGTGGTAATTTAATTTTTTTAAGGACTAGCTTGATAACGTCAAAAAACTTCGGGAATTGAAATGGGTAATTTCTCTAAATAAAATAGAAACATCATTATAAAATTGCACCATACTTCTAATATTATTTGTAATCAACCACAGATTAGAAGACTTAGTGAAAAACTCCACAGTCATCCACTACCCATCGCCAAGCACCAAGTTTATTCTCCATAAGAGCAACATCATACCAAATTCCAAAGCTAATGACCTCTAAACCAATAGCCACAATTTTGAATTAGCTTACCCTTATCCATGGATATAACCTAAGTATGTGGAAAAGGTCCTTAAAGGATTCAGACCCCACCACACATCCTTTGAAAATAAAGTTTTGTTACCACAACCAACCTTTTAGCCACACATGAGAAAAAACAATCCTCCTGACATTCAAATCCATCCATATTATACAAGTCCTTCTGACCTAGTTGTTTTGAAATTGATTACCCCCAGCGTAATTATTTTGATATCTCTGCGTTGGGGATTGTTTACATATTGGACTTCTTCTTCCCTAGACTGACAATGGCTCATTTGATGGTGTTCAACACTTTCATCACATCGATACATCTGTTTCTTTCGAAAGTAATCCTACATTTCTTTCAGTTGTTTAGGTAAATCAATTAATTTTTGTTTTACGTCATATATTTGTTGTTGAATCGGTTTGTTCTATGCTAGCATAACATCCTTTGAACCTAGCTCTAGCATTCCACCAATCCTTGGTTCACCTCTCTAGTATTGACCCTTCTGGTCATTTTGAACCATGAACTCAATTATCTCAATAACCTCAATTCAATTATCCCCCGACTGTTGCATACAAGATTCATTGATGTTGTTGTTGTAGACTATTAATGAAAATGTGGATTTGGGTCTGAGCATCAAATTAGTGATTCAAGCACTTCCTGAGCATAGATTTAAATATGTCCCTGGCTTCGCAAAGACTTTCACCCACAGATTGAGTGAAGGTAGAAATTGCAGTCTTTAAGTCCATAAATTTACCTTGGGAAAGTATTTGGTCATGAATTTTTCTTCCACTTAGTTCCAATCAGCCTAGACATGTTCTAGAAGATCTAGAAACTATCCTTGGTTTTACCTATCAGAGTCAAAGGAAAAAGCTTTAGGAAGATGGTTTCTTCCTCTACTTCAACTATCCCCATAGTTCCCACTAATTCATAGAACATGGTAAGATAGTTGTATGGATCTACATGGTCTAACCCTGCAAAAGGGTTAACATACATAAGTTGTAACAATCCTATTTTCGTCTCAGGTGGCCTTTGAGTCCTATATGGCCTTCCAATCTGAATCAATTTCCTTGGACCGAAATTCACAAATCCTCTTGTGGCCTCATGTGGTTGAGTCTCGGCCTTAGATCCAACATTATTTGATTGTGCCGTTGATTTTGATTTTGAGGGGGTTGAGGAAGATTCAACCTATTCACTCCTTTTCTTGGTAAGCTTGGGCTTTCTCTTTGATTAGCTCTTGTTTCTTCTATAAAAAATCAAGTTCAGGATCAAACAAAAAAATAGATCAAGTTATAACAAATAAACAGATGAAAATAAATAGTATAAATAAAAAATGTATTTACAAAAGTCCTATACAAAACCAAAAATCATTCACAAGAAAATATATATTTACACTTATTAATGATTAAAAACTTAAGCATGTATTTCTATAGATACTATTCCTCGACAACAACACCATTTTATAGAAACTGGATTTGAGCTATGGATTTGAAAGTTAATTGTGGTTTCCTTTTCAAAAAAAGAATTTATTTTATGTACAAGGATATATCATTTACATATTTACTTTAAAATCTCTTTCAAGATTCAATTGTATTATAATATAGGGCTATGTCAATCACACAAGGAACCGCAATAGAAATGTGAATCATACTTTAGTTTTAGATCAATAACAATGAAAAATATATATTTTGGATGGTTATGCTATGTACAAGTAAAGTGGTGTGCAAGAAAAAACTAACTATTTACAATTCAAGATAAGAATGGTGTTTGAAAAATGAGAGTAAAATTCTTGTAACATTTCAATATCAAAATGTTTTGATTATGCAAGTTATTTTTATATGCTTACATCAGTTCTTAACTATCCTCCCCAAGCATAGACAACAAAGATGATTTTTCAATCCTTGTTTAAAACACTACCCTCATTGATTTGCATGCAATGAAATGAGTCTGTCACATCTCATTTCAGATTCTTCAAGGCTTGATAGCCTTAAAAGCAAGTTGTTTATTCCATATATTTGATATGACAAATGATCTAGTCATAGGTCTAGGCCTTAGATCATTTGATGAAACTTCAACAAAAAGACTTTGGATCTTAAAATCATATTTTAGGTGATTAATCTAAAAAACGTATTAGGAGTAGATGGATTGGATCAATAAAATTATAGCATATAACTTACATTAATAAATCAGAATAGATACATAAAGTTAAATAATGTTACACCATACTCCAAACTGTGAGGATAAACTATTCAAGCATGGATTCTTTTTGCTCCAAGTGTTGATTTAAGAAAAAACTTCTAATTCTCACTTCTATTCTTACTGAATTCTAAGGAAAATAAAGTACCTAAGAAAGAATGTAAACTGAATGATGAATGGATTGAATGATACTGAATTGATGGATTAATTGCTAAGGGTGAAAGGTCCTTTATATAGAGTTTGGCCATGACCACCCATCGTACTCCTTGGTGGCCTAACACATCACTTAGCCCACTTGGTGGGGTTTCGTTCGAGTTGCTCAAGTTGGTGTCCAACTTATGACCGACTGAGCCTATGCCTTACTGCCAAGTCTACATCCTCAGCCTAATGTGGGCTACAATCTACTCACACACCTAGCCTAGACCCTTAGCTTCACATGTATGTCGACACCTCATGGTTGGCTACTTTGGCTTGTACCAAGCATGACCTCACGCCTAGACTGGCCTAGTTTTGAGCCTCCAAGTTGCTCATCTGGTGTTTGAAACCGCCCAGCTGAGGTTCCTTCATGGGAGGATTTCCTCCCCTCAAAGCCAAAACTGCTTAGTCACCAATGCACTCAAAAGACCACGCTCAATGGGTGTGACTTGTTTTTGGTCATTCTTGACTTTTGCTTCTTTTGACTTGGTGTTTGGCTCGTTTTCATTATTTATTTAATTTCCGATACCTTATTCATGTAAAATTCAGAGAAACATGAAAAAAGGTGTAGTTAAATAATACTTTAACTCTATATATATTTTATTCAAAAAATGTGTAATAAGTTGGACTTTAAGCATGATTAGTCAAGATAAGTGCCATAAAAAATATTTGCAATTAAGGTATATTTGGAGCTTATCATGACAACATTGACGTGCCTCCTATCAAGACTCTGAAGGAACCAAGAGATATCGCTTACATCCAATAGTACTATTTGGATAAGTAGGCCGAAACTCATAGTTCTGCTCCAAGATCCTCGTGTCTCTTCGACATCCTAACTTCTTCATAAGGTGTCTGACAATTTTGTGCTCTTAGCCTGCTCAATGATGAGCTTATGAACTAGTATTGCACATCCAAACAACACAAAATTGAGATGGTGTATGGGTTGTTGGGCCAGTTTGCCACATCTATGAACCTAAAGGGCTCACTCTTTGCTGGAAGCTTCAATTGAGCAAGCCCAGTTGGGTACACAACTCATGTAGTTCGGCCTAAGGACAAGCCAACTTACCCGGACGGGGAGGGGTCTAACCAGAAGCAGGATGGGAACACCTCAAACATGAATGACATCATTTGGGACTTGAGCAAATAGCCCTACTGCTTGTTGTGCTTTATTTTTCTTTTGTTGAATGTGATTTTCCCTATTTGTTTTTAAAATTTTGCCTTGTAATCATAATTATGAATTAATGAAATTAGTGTTTTCCTGAATTGTGCAACATGTCCCTATTTGAGTAAACTAATTTTAGCCTTTGTCTATTTATCTTTTAGTATAACTTGACATTAAAATGAATAAGACAATAATCTATGAATTTTTGGACTGTTTATGGTTATATTGCTAAACTGTGCAAGTGCTTGTTGTGAATAACTGAGTTGTGTGTAAATACTACTTGAAGTTGACTGATATTAAGAAAAGGCATGAATGTATGAGCTTGAGTGAAAGTGAGTGATTCACACTGAACATGATGAATTTGTACTTGGTTAGTATTATTAAATTTGTTTGAGTCTCTACTTTTTTAAGTGATTGTGATATATGGAAAGGAACAAGGCAATTTTTTCTTAAAAAACATACCACTTGGCCAAATAAGCTAACCCAAAAATGATTTATCTATTGTTAGTCCGTTTAAGTCTTATATGTTCCTTTTATAACCTTGGAATCGAAAATAGAAAATAATTAACAATTCCCTATTCTTGTAGGATAAGAGAGTTTGGTTGCATAATATGGTTATTATTAAGTTGGGGAGAGGTAAAATTATGAGAAAAAGTGGAATGAAAGAAATAATAGAAAAATTTGTGTAGCCATCAAGTTCCAAAAAGAAAATCTCAAAAAAAGAGGAAAACAAATGATGAATGTTAGTGTGTCATAAAAGCAAAAAGGGTGTAATATGGTATATGAGTACAAAAGAAGTTGATAGTGATACATTTGGGATGTATAAATTAGTAGATGTGTCTAGGACTTTTATTACTGGAAAAAACCATATTCCTTGAAGGTCGACCACATTTTAACCATAAGAAAGATCTTAGTGATCTATGTTGAACTTTTACTATTAAATTGTATGAGACAAGTACCAAATTTTATTCCATGCTATCTTTGTCCAAAAATTGAGAGAAACACTTTACACTTTGATTTGATTGATATATTTCATCACTGTTGCTTTTCTTAGTCAATTGACAATGGAGTCCATGATAGAAACATTTTACTATCACACAACATTTTGTTTGCATAAAGTAGTTCTTGCGAATAAGATTTAGCTCGTGAACTTGGTACGGTTGTGATGAAGACACTAAGATCACCAAAAAGAAGCAAAAGGAAGATGACCTTGAAGGCACATAAGATCAAGCTTCAAGAACAAGATTTTATAAGTCTATTTAGGTACTTATATCCTTAAATCCTTTTACATACTTAGTCGCAATGCTCAAAGTGGGAAAACATTTTTGAAATCAATTGGAAACTTATAGTAAAAAATAAATTGATTTTCAATATGCTAAATAACGTGTTACTTGTCCTGAGTAATAGGTTACTGGATTTGAGTAATATGTTACTTGAACTGTGCGACAGTGAATAACAAGTTATTGGGACCGAGTAATAGACTATCCAATCTGAGTAATGAGTCAACCAACAAAAATGACAAAGAGTAATCGATTACTCAGTTGGACAGAAAGTTTGGATAATCGGTTACTGCTTAATGTAATCGATTACACAGATTTGTTACACTAGATTTTCAAATCCAAACTAAACAACTTTCATCCAAAACAAATGGGTTTCTAAACATCTTGTACCTTTGTCATGGAGTATAATGGCTGATTGAGAGCTTATTTAAAGGACTTGGAATACCCAAATTTGTATATAACTTTTACAGATTTGAACATACAACTTTCATACAACCTTTCAATCATTTTCTACACTTTGTTCTTGCAACTTGAGTTTTAACTTTCATATTTTTCTGAAGTTGCATCCAAGTGTTTTCTTTGAGTTTTCATACTTAAAACACTAAGAGTACTGTATACTTCTTATATAGAAAGATTCTTAGGTTTGCAGGTTATAACATTGTTATATCTTGTAAGGCAATCATTGCCCTATAAAAATTCTTCATTCCATGTGTATAAAATTTTCACCATATGGTGTAGTGAAAAGGAGAAGAATGTTTGCATGGAAGTGGTCTTTTCTAAGTAGTGAGATATATGTGAGTGTGTGATGTACTTGTAATCTCGGGGTGAGAATTGTAATTGCAACTCAAAATTTTAGTGAAAAATCTCTTGTGCTGCTAGAATACTGAATGTAGCTTTCGATAGACAAGAAGGTAAACCGGTATAATATTCCATGTGTACTTTCTCTCTTCTCCTTACTCTTTACTTTCATAAGTTTTGTACTATTATTATTTTGCAACATATTCCGCTGAGTAATACTCTATAATCATGAAGTTGCGAAAAAGTTTCACTTTGTGAAGAAAACTAATTCACCCCATCTTAGTTTGTCATCTTATACTTACAATTCCAAGTATCATACTTTTTGGAAATCATCACTCTTAGTCTTGGTTCTAATAGTTTAGCTTTATTTGGTTGAGAGAAGTACGTGAGAAGATAGAAAGATGTGAAAGAGATAATAAAGAGAAGGAAAAATATGAAAAAATGAGTAGATTTTGATATTGTTTGGTATGAGTGAAATGAAGAGGAAATAGAAAAGAAATAAATATTATCTTCTCTATCTCTCTTCTTTGGTTGAATGAAAAGTAAGAGGAGAGAAATATGTTATATTTGAAAAGACAAAAATACACTTAAAACAATAAATGGAAAGTATTAATAAAGGAGAGTTATTAAGGGAATACTTGTTATTTCACACCATCAATATCTTTCCATTCTACTTTCTTCCCACCTTTGGTGAAAAAGGATATTTTATGGGTCCCACATATTTTTATTCTCTCCACTCTTTCTCTCTTCTCAACCGAATGAGAGAAAAGTCCAATTTCTCCTCAAGTTCTCTTCCATCTACTTATTTCATCCCTTTCTCTACCCAACCAAATGAAGGCTAATACGTGATGAAAATTGATATTATCTTGACAAGGCTATCTTTTGGGAAACTATAAATGTTCTGAAAATATGTTGCATGATTTAGACCTTAGTTTTTTATTTTTGGTTAGGGACAAACAAAGTTCTAAGTTAGGGATAATTGTTAGGTGTAAAAATTACCTTAATTCATAAGACTAACTTAACAACTTTTGATTCTAAATACTAGCTTTATGCATCCATACTTGGAAATTGATGAATTATTGCACTAATCCTATGAATTGAGTTTTCATAACATTTTAGGACTTAAATGAGCAAAGATTGGTGCCAAGAGGAAAATTTTGACTAAAGCCATATTCATCTCACCTATGCACAACGTATGGGCCATGGCAAGCGCATTTGCGTTGAGCGTAGATGATGCGCCAAGCGCAACATGGGTAGGTGAAGAATCAAGCCAAACAAAGAGGCTCCACTCAGCGTACCGCCATGTGCCTAATGCCCATGCAAAATTCAGATTGATAAAATGCGATCGAAAAAGCTGAACAAGGATCCGATTTCTAGTTTCCATACTAATTCCGTGTAAAATAGTATGTTTTCGAATTCTCTTATTTCGGGTTGTATTTTTCTTCATCTTTCTTCACTTAGTTTGTACGAAAATGTTTAGCTAAGATTCTCCTTTGCTAGGATTGATTATAATATTCATTTGATATATACTTTTAGAAATGATTTATATTAATGATGATGCATTGATTTTTATGAGTTGTCTTTGTTATGCTTAATGTTTTTTTGGTGAATGATAGTTCTATTTATATGATTTTGGATGTGAATTCATGAATAAGTTTTGGTTCCATAGCCTAAAATGAGAAACTCATATTTTTAAAGTAATGCTAGACATGGTTTTATGCTTAATTGGTACATGTTTGTCTGTGTTAATATGATTGTTAGACACACTACACCAAATTTTATATTTTGTGGAGGTTTTTTGTGTGGAGGTTATTCAAATCTCCACAAATAAATCATAGATTCATATGAGCATCGAATAACTCTCAAATTTGTTAACATAGACTACTGAACATAGAGGTATGCTTAACACTTATATAGCTTAATCTTGTTTATCTAGTTGTTAGAGATATATCTAGTTTAATAAGCCACTAATATGACCAAGACATTGGCGATTAATAGAATTGAGATTGTTGTACTTAACTCAACTACACATACATAGACTACTAGACATAGATGTATATTATATGAGTCATAATTCTTAATCTTGTGTGTAAATTTACTAGACATATAGCTTTATTGCAAAAGTTACTAAATGACTAAGACATTAACTTTTAGTGATTTTGAGGCCCCTTATTGTGTAAGAGTCATTCCTAATTTATTTGTGTGACCAGCTCTAATGTATATGAATACTGAATAGTGAAAATCAATCTAACATCTAAACTCTAACACTTTTATATCATAGTTAATTTACATTTAGTCGATACAAACCAAATGAAAAACCCACTAAAAACAAGTTAGAATAGTACTTTATTTGTTGAAGTCTAGAATTTGCAAGTCTTGTGGATACGACAAACTCCTTTCTCTATATTTGTTTGCGATATTGTTTGTAATTCCTATACCAATTTGTCGGTTTAGCAAGTGCTCAAATTTAATTGATCACATATTAATTTTTAGTAGTCATATTCTCTTATCAATTAAGGAGAGATTCCGATCATCTTTCCTTTCATGACTTAATTGAGGGTTATCATTAATCTGAGTTTTTTGTAAATGTTTGTTAGCTTCTCATCTGAAACTATTTTGATCAACATATCAAACAAATTCTCCAAGTTGATCCCGTTCCCTTGCAAATATAGTTGGATGGCTATTACTCATTGGTGTTGGCTTGTACTTTTGTTGGTTTGACTTGACAGCAATGAAACATATTGTCTGACTATCTTGTCAGAAAGACTTTCGACACAAGAATCCTAGTATGATTTACTAACCGCTAGTCACTTCAACCCTATTGGAGTGATAGGATAAATTTTCATGGTGATAAAATGCAATATCTCTAGTCTCTCACTAGGATTTTTCTCTAATCACTCACTAGGATTTCTCTATCATCCCTCTAGGATGAGGTATAAGATCTTTGTACTCTCTCGTTAAGATTTCTCTCTATTCTCTCGATAGGATTTCTCTCTCATCCCTTTAGGATGATGTACAACATTTCTGTAGTTTGTCACTAGGACTCCTCTCTTATCTTTCACTGAGATTTATCTTTCACCCATTTAGGATAAGATGCTACACCCCCTTGTATGTCATTGGGATTTCTTCCATCCTAGATCACACATGTTATGTTCACCTCATGAACCTATAGCTCCGATATAACTGTTGGGAAATTCAAATCAATTTCCTCTTTCATATGATGTAAAATGAACACTTGTAAAAGAGGATAGTAAATAAATAAAATAGAATAAAGGTAGAGGAATGTTATGAAGAATTGTAAAATGGAAATTGAGAGATGTTGGGAATCTCTCCTTAGTTAATATGAGAATATGACCATTAAACTTTCCTAAGCAATTAATTGTGTATGAGCATATAACCATTAAATTTTAGTAGATGATCCATTAAATAGATTTTCAACCCTAATCTTTCGAAATTATTGTAATTATTCCTAAAAGTATGAAGTGTTTCATACTGTTTTTTTTTTTTGGTGAAAACAAAAAGTGAAATGTTCATATATATACGTGGACGATATCTGTGAGACCTGAATGCCATGCAACCAACGTCACAACCAACATGCCAACTTCTCTTCATGCCACGTTATATTCATGCAAGTAGTGCACCTTTCTTTATAAACTTACACAACACAAGCTCAAATTCATTCATAACAAGCTAAAGTTTTGAAAACCAGGAACCACCTCTTTGTACTTTATCTTCTAACTAGTATTGAAAATGCCAGGCCTTACCATGGGAGACACAATTCCTAACCTTGAAGTTGAATCCACTAATGGCAAAATCAACCTCCACCACTTCTGCAATGATAGCTGGACCATCCTCTTCTCTCACCCTGGTTATTCTCATCATTAAGATTTATAGATTAATTATATCAGCATCTTGTTTTGATGATTTAATTTGGTGCCAATAAGTATCTTATTATTGTTATTATTCTTTTTTTCATGTGTTAGGTGACTTTACCCCAGTTTGTACCACTGAACTTGGTCAGATGGCAAAGTATTGTTCAGAGTTTTATCAACGAGGTGTGAAGCTATTGGGTTTGTCCTGTGATGACTTGGAGTCTCACAATGAGTGGATCAGAGATATTGAAGCTTACACTGTAAGTTTTTCACATTTCACTCTTGTTGTTCTTTTATATGGTCCTTACTGTGAGTTGTTCAAGTACATTAATCACTTCTACGTGTGTAATAAATATAAATTTGTGTGATCATAATTTTAGGTCACTTTTTTTTCTTGTACCTTTTTAGTACAGTTATGAGTTATCATCATTGATTAACATACTTAATAAGCATTAATCACAGTACCTTTGTTATGAAAACTATTAAGATAGATGATAAAACATTCATAAAGAATTTTAAATAACCATACTATTGAAAACTGATACAATAATTATACTATACAATAATTATACTATACAATAATCATACTATACAATAATCATACTATACAATAATCATACTATACAATAATCATACTATACAATAATCATACTATACAATAATCATACTATACAATAATCATACTATACAATAATCATACTATACAATAATCATACTATACAATAATCATACTATACAATAATCATACTATACAATAATCATACTATACAATAATCATACTATACAATAATCATACTATACAATAATCATACTATACAATAATCATACTATACAATAATCATACTATACAATAATCATACTATACAATAATCATACTATACAATAATCATACTATACAATAATCATACTATACAATAATCATACTATACAATAATCATACTATACAATAATCATACTATACAATAATCATACTATACAATAATCATACTATACAATAATCATACTATACAATAATCATACTATACAATAATCATACTATACAATAATCATACTATACAATAATCATACTATACAATAATCATACTATACAATAATCATACTATACAATAATCATACTATACAATAATCATACTATACAATAATCATACTATACAATAATCATACTATACAATAATCATACTATACAATAATCATACTATACAATAATCATACTATACAATAATCATACTATACAATAATCATACTATACAATAATCATACTATACAATAATCATACTATACAATAATCATACTATACAATAATCATACTATACAATAATCATACTATACAATAATCATACTATACAATAATCATACTATACAATAATCATACTATACAATAATCATACTATACAATAATCATACTATACAATAATCATACTATACAATAATCATACTATACAATAATCATACTATACAATAATCATACTATACAATAATCATACTATACAATAATCATACTATACAATAATCATACTATACAATAATCATACTATACAATAATCATACTATACAATAATCATACTATACAATAATCATACTATACAATAATCATACTATACAATAATCATACTATACAATAATCATACTATACAATAATCATACTATACAATAATCATACTATACAATAATCATACTATACAATAATCATACTATACAATAATCATACTATACAATAATCATACTATACAATAATCATACTATACAATAATCATACTATACAATAATCATACTATACAATAATCATACTATACAATAATCATACTATACAATAATCATACTATACAATAATCATACTATACAATAATCATACTATACAATAATCATACTATACAATAATCATACTATACAATAATCATACTATACAATAATCATACTATACAATAATCATACTATACAATAATCATACTATACAATAATCATACTATACAATAATCATACTATACAATAATCATACTATACAATAATCATACTATACAATAATCATACTATACAATAATCATACTATACAATAATCATACTATACAATAATCATACTATACAATAATCATACTATACAATAATCATACTATACAATAATCATACTATACAATAATCATACTATACAATAATCATACTATACAATAATCATACTATACAATAATCATACTATACAATAATCATACTATACAATAATCATACTATACAATAATCATACTATACAATAATCATACTATACAATAATCATACTATACAATAATCATACTATACAATAATCATACTATACAATAATCATACTATACAATAATCATACTATACAATAATCATACTATACAATAATCATACTATACAATAATCATACTATACAATAATCATACTATACAATAATCATACTATACAATAATCATACTATACAATAATCATACTATACAATAATCATACTATACAATAATCATACTATACAATAATCATACTATACAATAATCATACTATACAATAATCATACTATACAATAATCATACTATACAATAATCATACTATACAATAATCATACTATACAATAATCATACTATACAATAATCATACTATACAATAATCATACTATACAATAATCATACTATACAATAATCATACTATACAATAATCATACTATACAATAATCATACTATACAATAATCATACTATACAATAATCATACTATACAATAATCATACTATACAATAATCATACTATACAATAATCATACTATACAATAATCATACTATACAATAATCATACTATACAATAATCATACTATACAATAATCATACTATACAATAATCATACTATACAATAATCATACTATACAATAATCATACTATACAATAATCATACTATACAATAATCATACTATACAATAATCATACTATACAATAATCATACTATACAATAATCATACTATACAATAATCATACTATACAATAATCATACTATACAATAATCATACTATACAATAATCATACTATACAATAATCATACTATACAATAATCATACTATACAATAATCATACTATACAATAATCATACTATACAATAATCATACTATACAATAATCATACTATACAATAATCATACTATACAATAATCATACTATACAATAATCATACTATACAATAATCATACTATACAATAATCATACTATACAATAATCATACTATACAATAATCATACTATACAATAATCATACTATACAATAATCATACTATACAATAATCATACTATACAATAATCATACTATACAATAATCATACTATACAATAATCATACTATACAATAATCATACTATACAATAATCATACTATACAATAATCATACTATACAATAATCATACTATACAATAATCATACTATACAATAATCATACTATACAATAATCATACTATACAATAATCATACTATACAATAATCATACTATACAATAATCATACTATACAATAATCATACTATACAATAATCATACTATACAATAATCATACTATACAATAATCATACTATACAATAATCATACTATACAATAATCATACTATACAATAATCATACTATACAATAATCATACTATACAATAATCATACTATACAATAATCATACTATACAATAATCATACTATACAATAATCATACTATACAATAATCATACTATACAATAATCATACTATACAATAATCATACTATACAATAATCATACTATACAATAATCATACTATACAATAATCATACTATACAATAATCATACTATACAATAATCATACTATACAATAATCATACTATACAATAATCATACTATACAATAATCATACTATACAATAATCATACTATACAATAATCATACTATACAATAATCATACTATACAATAATCATACTATACAATAATCATACTATACAATAATCATACTATACAATAATCATACTATACAATAATCATACTATACAATAATCATACTATACAATAATCATACTATACAATAATCATACTATACAATAATCATACTATACAATAATCATACTATACAATAATCATACTATACAATAATCATACTATACAATAATCATACTATACAATAATCATACTATACAATAATCATACTATACAATAATCATACTATACAATAATCATACTATACAATAATCATACTATACAATAATCATACTATACAATAATCATACTATACAATAATCATACTATACAATAATCATACTATACAATAATCATACTATACAATAATCATACTATACAATAATCATACTATACAATAATCATACTATACAATAATCATACTATACAATAATCATACTATACAATAATCATACTATACAATAATCATACTATACAATAATCATACTATACAATAATCATACTATACAATAATCATACTATACAATAATCATACTATACAATAATCATACTATACAATAATCATACTATACAATAATCATACTATACAATAATCATACTATACAATAATCATACTATACAATAATCATACTATACAATAATCATACTATACAATAATCATACTATACAATAATCATACTATACAATAATCATACTATACAATAATCATACTATACAATAATCATACTATACAATAATCATACTATACAATAATCATACTATACAATAATCATACTATACAATAATCATACTATACAATAATCATACTATACAATAATCATACTATACAATAATCATACTATACAATAATCATACTATACAATAATCATACTATACAATAATCATACTATACAATAATCATACTATACAATAATCATACTATACAATAATCATACTATACAATAATCATACTATACAATAATCATACTATACAATAATCATACTATACAATAATCATACTATACAATAATCATACTATACAATAATCATACTATACAATAATCATACTATACAATAATCATACTATACAATAATCATACTATACAATAATCATACTATACAATAATCATACTATACAATAATCATACTATACAATAATCATACTATACAATAATCATACTATACAATAATCATACTATACAATAATCATACTATACAATAATCATACTATACAATAATCATACTATACAATAATCATACTATACAATAATCATACTATACAATAATCATACTATACAATAATCATACTATACAATAATCATACTATACAATAATCATACTATACAATAATCATACTATACAATAATCATACTATACAATAATCATACTATACAATAATCATACTATACAATAATCATACTATACAATAATCATACTATACAATAATCATACTATACAATAATCATACTATACAATAATCATACTATACAATAATCATACTATACAATAATCATACTATACAATAATCATACTATACAATAATCATACTATACAATAATCATACTATACAATAATCATACTATACAATAATCATACTATACAATAATCATACTATACAATAATCATACTATACAATAATCATACTATACAATAATCATACTATACAATAATCATACTATACAATAATCATACTATACAATAATCATACTATACAATAATCATACTATACAATAATCATACTATACAATAATCATACTATACAATAATCATACTATACAATAATCATACTATACAATAATCATACTATACAATAATCATACTATACAATAATCATACTATACAATAATCATACTATACAATAATCATACTATACAATAATCATACTATACAATAATCATACTATACAATAATCATACTATACAATAATCATACTATACAATAATCATACTATACAATAATCATACTATACAATAATCATACTATACAATAATCATACTATACAATAATCATACTATACAATAATCATACTATACAATAATCATACTATACAATAATCATACTATACAATAATCATACTATACAATAATCATACTATACAATAATCATACTATACAATAATCATACTATACAATAATCATACTATACAATAATCATACTATACAATAATCATACTATACAATAATCATACTATACAATAATCATACTATACAATAATCATACTATACAATAATCATACTATACAATAATCATACTATACAATAATCATACTATACAATAATCATACTATACAATAATCATACTATACAATAATCATACTATACAATAATCATACTATACAATAATCATACTATACAATAATCATACTATACAATAATCATACTATACAATAATCATACTATACAATAATCATACTATACAATAATCATACTATACAATAATCATACTATACAATAATCATACTATACAATAATCATACTATACAATAATCATACTATACAATAATCATACTATACAATAATCATACTATACAATAATCATACTATACAATAATCATACTATACAATAATCATACTATACAATAATCATACTATACAATAATCATACTATACAATAATCATACTATACAATAATCATACTATACAATAATCATACTATACAATAATCATACTATACAATAATCATACTATACAATAATCATACTATACAATAATCATACTATACAATAATCATACTATACAATAATCATACTATACAATAATCATACTATACAATAATCATACTATACAATAATCATACTATACAATAATCATACTATACAATAATCATACTATACAATAATCATACTATACAATAATCATACTATACAATAATCATACTATACAATAATCATACTATACAATAATCATACTATACAATAATCATACTATACAATAATCATACTATACAATAATCATACTATACAATAATCATACTATACAATAATCATACTATACAATAATCATACTATACAATAATCATACTATACAATAATCATACTATACAATAATCATACTATACAATAATCATACTATACAATAATCATACTATACAATAATCATACTATACAATAATCATACTATACAATAATCATACTATACAATAATCATACTATACAATAATCATACTATACAATAATCATACTATACAATAATCATACTATACAATAATCATACTATACAATAATCATACTATACAATAATCATACTATACAATAATCATACTATACAATAATCATACTATACAATAATCATACTATACAATAATCATACTATACAATAATCATACTATACAATAATCATACTATACAATAATCATACTATACAATAATCATACTATACAATAATCATACTATACAATAATCATACTATACAATAATCATACTATACAATAATCATACTATACAATAATCATACTATACAATAATCATACTATACAATAATCATACTATACAATAATCATACTATACAATAATCATACTATACAATAATCATACTATACAATAATCATACTATACAATAATCATACTATACAATAATCATACTATACAATAATCATACTATACAATAATCATACTATACAATAATCATACTATACAATAATCATACTATACAATAATCATACTATACAATAATCATACTATACAATAATCATACTATACAATAATCATACTATACAATAATCATACTATACAATAATCATACTATACAATAATCATACTATACAATAATCATACTATACAATAATCATACTATACAATAATCATACTATACAATAATCATACTATACAATAATCATACTATACAATAATCATACTATACAATAATCATACTATACAATAATCATACTATACAATAATCATACTATACAATAATCATACTATACAATAATCATACTATACAATAATCATACTATACAATAATCATACTATACAATAATCATACTATACAATAATCATACTATACAATAATCATACTATACAATAATCATACTATACAATAATCATACTATACAATAATCATACTATACAATAATCATACTATACAATAATCATACTATACAATAATCATACTATACAATAATCATACTATACAATAATCATACTATACAATAATCATACTATACAATAATCATACTATACAATAATCATACTATACAATAATCATACTATACAATAATCATACTATACAATAATCATACTATACAATAATCATACTATACAATAATCATACTATACAATAATCATACTATACAATAATCATACTATACAATAATCATACTATACAATAATCATACTATACAATAATCATACTATACAATAATCATACTATACAATAATCATACTATACAATAATCATACTATACAATAATCATACTATACAATAATCATACTATACAATAATCATACTATACAATAATCATACTATACAATAATCATACTATACAATAATCATACTATACAATAATCATACTATACAATAATCATACTATACAATAATCATACTATACAATAATCATACTATACAATAATCATACTATACAATAATCATACTATACAATAATCATACTATACAATAATCATACTATACAATAATCATACTATACAATAATCATACTATACAATAATCATACTATACAATAATCATACTATACAATAATCATACTATACAATAATCATACTATACAATAATCATACTATACAATAATCATACTATACAATAATCATACTATACAATAATCATACTATACAATAATCATACTATACAATAATCATACTATACAATAATCATACTATACAATAATCATACTATACAATAATCATACTATACAATAATCATACTATACAATAATCATACTATACAATAATCATACTATACAATAATCATACTATACAATAATCATACTATACAATAATCATACTATACAATAATCATACTATACAATAATCATACTATACAATAATCATACTATACAATAATCATACTATACAATAATCATACTATACAATAATCATACTATACAATAATCATACTATACAATAATCATACTATACAATAATCATACTATACAATAATCATACTATACAATAATCATACTATACAATAATCATACTATACAATAATCATACTATACAATAATCATACTATACAATAATCATACTATACAATAATCATACTATACAATAATCATACTATACAATAATCATACTATACAATAATCATACTATACAATAATCATACTATACAATAATCATACTATACAATAATCATACTATACAATAATCATACTATACAATAATCATACTATACAATAATCATACTATACAATAATCATACTATACAATAATCATACTATACAATAATCATACTATACAATAATCATACTATACAATAATCATACTATACAATAATCATACTATACAATAATCATACTATACAATAATCATACTATACAATAATCATACTATACAATAATCATACTATACAATAATCATACTATACAATAATCATACTATACAATAATCATACTATACAATAATCATACTATACAATAATCATACTATACAATAATCATACTATACAATAATCATACTATACAATAATCATACTATACAATAATCATACTATACAATAATCATACTATACAATAATCATATGTGTTAGTGACATTTTGGCCAATAAGGTTGAACAATGGAAGGTCGCCACCACTGTGATGATGATTGGATTCTTTGTTGAATCTTGGGATGGAAGAATAATTGTAGAGAATGCGCAACAATTATGACCAAAACCTTTAGGATAGAGACTCTGATACCATGTTAGATATCAGAGAGCAAGAAGTGAATGTGGAAATTTAGCTAATTCTCATTTATTAAAAAGTGAACCCAATATGACTTATTTATACAAAAGAAAAAGAGGGGGAACTTCTAAGCCAAACAACTAATACAAACCCAACTAACTAATTCCTAATTTCCTAACCACCAATCATCTTCTAAACATAATCTCTAAAATATCT
This sequence comes from Lupinus angustifolius, assembly GCF_001865875.1. Taxonomy (NCBI): domain Eukaryota; kingdom Viridiplantae; phylum Streptophyta; class Magnoliopsida; order Fabales; family Fabaceae; genus Lupinus; species Lupinus angustifolius. The sequence goes on from NC_032009.1 coordinate 29,440,612, forward strand.
TCAATAATGTCTACATCTCTCACTCCCAATATTTATCGCTATCAAGCATTGAACATTTGACATTTTGACTTATATATCTAGTTTCTAGTTAGCCCTTTGGTATTGAGAATCACATTGGATCATGTAAATCTGTTATAGACATTTGCTTATAAATCCTCTCAAATAAAATAGTTTATAAATTAAATTTTGAAACGAAACAAGCCCACCCAAGTGAGTGAATGCCCTCTTTTATTTTTCTTTTACGGTTCTCCCATATTTCACGGTTCTCCCATATGTGGGAAGTTTTTAGGAGGAAATCAAATCAAAATACCTACCTATCTTTACTAACATTTTCTAATTACATGTGTATCATTGTGTTAGTTATGCTTCAACATTTGATTTTGTTTGCCGTATCTGTGTGTGAAACTCTCAATCACGAAAGATGAAGGCATGAAGGTATCTTTATGTTTTGTTGATGCATGATTGGTACGTTTTTCCTTTTGTTGATAAACTCGTCCATTTATTTTTCTCATTTTTTATTTTCATTTCAGACTTTTTTTGGTCCATATTTTGTAGTTTTCGTTGGATTGGTGGTGGTTCAAGTTTTTGTGTTTGTATGAACCTCAAATTGTACTTAGTATGTATTGCTATGAATCTAAACACTTCTATTTCTAATATCATGTTTATTTGTCAGTGTAGTTGGTAAATCCGTACTCTAAATTTAGAATGTGTGATTTATGTTTCTAGAACACAAGTATAGAATTGTTGTTGATCACCAATTAATGGTATTTAGATTTTTAAAACTTGTTATTTATGTACATATTGTCTTATCATAATCTTGCCAATTTTTAATCCTTCATCTTCTTTGGCTTGTATTAGACCTTTTTTAGGCAATCTGATACTATAACAATGAACAAACGTTTTCTAGGTAAAGCAATTAGACATGTCTACAAAATATTTCAAGCAACACTTGTTTTTTTTAAAGCAAATTGATAATCAATGAACAAATATTTCGGGGTCTATTATTATTATTAGTGATTGATTTTTAATTAGGCATGTTTGGAAATATCCCATGCTACCACTCTTTAAAAAGGTTATATATTTGCACCCTGGTAGCATGGAGGATGAGCCTGCATTAATAGCAAAATTTATACAACGACTGTTGGAATTAGAAGCATCAATGATATGTAGAAAAATGTAACATGAATGTCTCACACTTCTGACACATGTTCACTATCCTCTTTGAACTATGCTTTAGGCCTTATGTTGAGAATCATAAGTGTGCTAATGGTATATTCTAAGAGTGGATATGTCGTGAACAAACAAGTAATCAAATAGTAAAAGAGAATAGGTTAAGAGAATAACAAAAGAAATTTGGTAACGAGGTTCGATCAATTGTGCCTATTTCACCAGGAGCGTTGAGAGGCTACCACTACGCATTAGAGAATTAGGATTTGTGTTTAGCTATTGTTTTCTTTTTTACATTATGTTTACATAAGATAAATATATAGCCTTCTACCTCAACACATTTACATTAGCTCAAGCCCGTAACTTGTATTGTTGTTATCAGGAGAATATGAGTCATTTCACAATAATCTCCACCTTGAAGAATATCATCAATCATCATCTTTCGCCGTTGGGTTAGGGGCGCTCCATAGTCCAGCATTAGTGAATGTTCAGCAAGCTCAAACAGTGCTTGAACTTGTCTACGGTAATCATTTTGGTTAACATATTAGTTGCATTTTCTGAAGTGTGAACCTTCTACAATAGTATATGCCCACAAGCTAACAACTATTTGATCTTGTGAAATGTTACATCAATATGTTTGGTCCTATCATGATACACCTGGTTTTTTGCCAAGAAGATAGCAATTTGTGTGTCACATGCAACGGAACTTCACTTTGCCCAATGTCTAATTCATTTATGAGCCCTATAAGTCATAGGGTTTCCTCAGAAGCTTCATCAGCTGCCATGTAATCTGCTTCAGTTGTGGATATAAAAGCAACATACTGAACTGATGATCTCCAAATAATTGGTCCACCTGCAAGGCTGAATCCAAACCCTGTTGTGGACCTTCTATCATCCAAGTCTCCTACATAGTCCGAATAAACATAACTAACAACTGAATGTTCACTCTGTTGGCTGCCAAACATGATACTGAGATCTGTAGTCCCCTTCAAATATCTAAAAATCTATTTGACTGCTTCTCAATGTTGCTTCATTGGTTTTGGCATGTACTTACGTACTTGGCTAACTGCATATGCCAAGTCTGGTCTACTGAAAATCATAACATATATCATACAACCTACTACACTGACATAAGGAACCTTTGACATGTACTTCTTCTCTTCATTTGTCTTCGGACACTAATCTAGGGAAAGCTTGAAGTGGTTTGTCAATGGAGTGCTCACTATTTTAGCATTTCTCATATTAAATCTCTCTAAGATCTTTTCAACATAGTTTTGTTGGGAAAGCCATAGTTTTCTAGATCCTCTATCCATGTGAATCTCCATCCCTAGAATCTTCCTAGCAGTCCCTAAATATTTTATGTCAAACTTCTTACCTAGCATGACTTTTAGCTCATTGATATTACTCAAATGATTAGTAGCAATCAACATATCATCAACATGAAGTAGCAGAAAAATAAAAGAGTCATCAACAAGACTTCTCACATATACAGATCAATCATACTCACAATGCTTGTAACCAAGCTTCAACATATAAGTGTTAAACTGCTTGTACCACTGTCTGGAAGACTGTTTCAACCCACATAGAGACTTCTTCAACTTGCAAACCAAGTGACTCTGACCAGTTGCATTGAACCCTTCTGGTTGTGTCATATAATTTTTATCCTAATTCACTATGGAGAAATTCAGTCTTCACATCCACATGTTCTAAGTGCATATCCCAACTAACTACCAAGGCAAGCACTGCCCTGATAGAAGTGTGTCTCACAACTGAGGAGAAAATCTCATTATAGTTTATCCCTTTCTGCTGAGAATACATTTTTGCTACAAGATAACCCATAAAATTTTCCCCTTCATTTATGGTACTGATGACTTCCTCTTGTATACCTCCATTGTTATTTCTCCTGACTCTTTATAGTCTTTTGAAAACTATATGGATATCTTGAACTGATGTAGAGAGGAACTGAAGCTATATCTCTTTGGAGGTTTGATAGGACATTTATCTCTGTCTTTGGCAAGTAGATACTCCTACGCACCTAAACTCTCTATCTGAGAATCATGTTCTTGACTTGAACTAGTGAATGTTCGTTGTCTTTATTTACATGAACTGTTTCATTGCTCACTAGAATTATATTTGATTTCAAAGTCTCTCCATTTGGTCTGGGCACTTCTATCAAAACTGACTGTTTTAACATGAAATCTTCATCAAACACTACATCTCTACTCAACACCACTTTCTTGGAAATTGGATCCCAGAACTTGAACTCCTTTACACCTTTGATATATCCAATAAAGATATATCTCTTTGACTTGAGATCAAGTTTAGATCGGTCATCACTATGTACATGTACATAAGTAGGACAAGCAAATATGTGTAACATATTATAGTTGACTAGGTTATTTGTCCATACTTCTTTTGCAATTTTATCATCCAATGAAGCCTATGTTGGTGTATTGATGTTATAACATGTCATACTAAGTGTTTTTACCCAAATCCTTTGAAAACTCCAACATTCAGTCTCATATATATGACTCTCTCTATAAGAGTACTATTCATCCTCTCTGCAACACCATTTTGTTGAGGAGTCTTCTTCATTGAAAAGTGTCTCTGAATGTCATGTTCCTCACATAATGTCTAAAACTGTGAGTCTTTATACTCCATACCATTGTCTGACCTCAAGTATTTGATTTTTATATCAGTCTGGTTCTTTACTTCTGCCTTCCAAACCTTGAACTTGGCAAAAATTTCTGACTTATGCTTTAGAAAATATACCTAGACCTTGCGAGAAAATTTATCAATGAAGGTAACAAAATACCTAGAACCTCCCAGGGATGGTTTCTGAGTGGATCCCCATACATCAGTGTGGACATAGTCTAGAATGCCCTGAGTCCTATGTTGGCCAACCTTGAAACTAACTTGTGTCTGTTTCTCAAGTACACAATACTTCCACAAATCTAGCTTGCATTTACTGACTCCCCTCAACAATCCTCTTTTGCATAGTTTTGTCATGCCACGCCCACTAATATGACCCAAACGCGTGTGTCATAATTTTGTAGTACCATGGTCTGAATCTATTGAAATCTCTTTAGTTGCTCTAGCAACTCCACCTAAAAATGTTCTCCCTAACAACTTGTAAGTGTTCCCAAAAGTCCTATTACAGTCAGAGCATCTTTGCATACTCAAAGAGTATCACTATCTTATCAGCTCTATAGCTAAATCATTTGGCCTGGTATGTGTCTAATCTCACATAACATCTTCATTACACAATTATTCATCATAATTCGGATTTCTCTCATGCCAATAATGAACATGCTTTATTATTTCTGAAATTCACGAAACCAGAATTGCATATTGTATGAGGTGAACCATTCTCTATTTGACGTTATGTAGTGGGATCAACCAGTATCAAGTATCCACTCATATGCACTATGATTTGATGATACCGATAGTAGCTCACATTCATTGTTGTATAGTAATCTTTTTGTGCAATATTTGTACATGTAGATACTCCATCTTTCCCCATCGGTTTGTTAGGACTCCATTCATTGGGACAATTCTTTTTGTAATGCTTAGTCTATTTACACTTAAAGTACTTTACTAGTCTCTGCCCTTGAAATTTGTTCTTTTCTCTTTTGCAGGACCTCTTCTGCATTGTCTCCTCCTACGCGCTTGACTCCATTTCATGTATAGACCATCACTCTGAGACCCTTCCCCTACATTTTGTCTTCTTTGAGTATGAGACAGAACTGTAGAAGTGATTTCATCCAGTTTGATTGAGTCTTTCCCATACGTCAATATTGTCACCAAGTGTTCATAGGAATTTGGAAAAGAGCACAATAATATTATTGCTACGTCATCATCATCAACCTTCACATCAAGCTTTTATAAGTCATTGATCACTTGATTAAAATGGTTGAGATGTTGTTGCAAATCAGCACTCTCCTGCATCTTTAGGTCATAGAGTCTTTATTCAAATATAACTTATTTATTAGAGACTTGGACATGAACCGCTTCTCTAATGTCTCTCATTCCTCTGTTGGTGACATTAAATCCATTACATGATACATCATCTCATCTTATAGACAGAGCTATATGGTTCCCGCAACCTTCTCCTTCAATTCTTCCCAATCCATATGATCTATATCATCTGGTTTATTCTCATGCAGCACCTTTGATAGACCTTGTTGAGCCAACAAATCCTTAACCATCGTTTGCCACAATTCGTAATTATCAGTTCTATCAAACTTCTCCACCTCGAAATTGACATATGGGTTAAGAGCCATCTTATACCAATTGTTGGGAACAAGTGAGCAATCAAATGGTAAAAGAAAATAGAGATAAGAGAATAACATAAGAAATTTGGTAACGAGGTTCGACCAATTGTGCCTACCTCCTCGGGAGCGTTGAGAGACTACCACTATGTATTAGAGAATTATGATTTGTGTTTAGCTATTGTTCTCTTTTTTATATCACATTTACATAACATAAATATATAGTCCTCTATCCCAATCTCTTCAAATGAGCTCAAACCCATAACTTGTATTGTCATTATCAAAAGAATATAAGCCATTGCAGAGGATATGTAAAAGTGAATTGAAGCAATGAGATGGAAGACAGATTTCTCCACTTTTTCTTTTTAAAATTTCTATCATTCTTGCTTCTATCATTTTATGATCGCTGGCACTCTCCTTATCTTGTTAGATAGCCATTTTTTTTTTAAATCTTGGCTGCACAAACGTTTTCATGATTGTAATGTTTTGCAAGGTTTTCATAGTTGAGTAATTTTATTTATGCTCACTTCAATATGAAATGCTAAAGTTGCAAGTTTGACTAATTGTAAATTTGGGAGAGTATATGTGCCACAGATAGAGATGGAAGTACTTTGGATCAGCCTAGCTAGATTATTCTACTATCTAGTGATGAGAACTTTAGATAGTTTATGTGGAATGAGTATCTTCCCATTGTGGATATTTAGGACTAAGAATTTGTGTTTCTGGTGGATATTATATGAAATAGTGAAATATGGTGCAGATTTTAGAACAAAATCAAATTGATTCATTGGCACCAAAACAAACTGGTAGTGGTTTTGCTGCTACTTTATCTTAAAAGTGGTCTGATAGAGTAAATATGTATGTCAATGTTGGTATAGGTCAATGTGTTGTCTCTATAACTAAAAGCAATCCCTAATTCATTTTCAACTTCTGAAAGCAATATAATATAATGAAGCTTATTAGAACTTTTAATAGCAATCTAATATATTTTATGAATGTACCCACAGTATCCCCTGAGTTCAACAAGGACGACTTTAAGCAGAGCCACGTAAACTAATATGGACAGTAGTTTTGCACAATTATGGCTAAAATGTGTAGGTAACAGTGGTCAGTCTTGTAAGATAAACTAATATTTTTACTTACCATTACTTTTGATTGTTGGCATTGATATAGTGGTAATTTTCTTTGATAATTAATTTTGGATTGTTGATATTGCTATATTAGGATTGACAAAAAAAACCAACGGGCACTTGTGAAAATACTTACAACGGGTATTTATAATAATAATTTATAGGTAATCACGAGTTTCATGATATTCATCTTATGCATATTTACATATTTATAAATTTATTTATTAATTAAATTTTATATATCATAGTTTTTTATTATTATTTAAGATTATATATTATATACTTTATTATTATTTTATAATAAATTATACTGACTTGATTATAATCATAAATTTATCATATAAATATTTTATTATTTTTATATAGATTATTATAAAGTATATAAATATATAATTAAAATTAAAAATTTATTGGGTATCTATAAATATTATGGTTTGAGAATAAGAAAGATTACACATATCCACTCACTCCATTACATCCCTAAATATGATGATCTTTCATACATCCCTAAATATGATGATAACTTTCATTTATGTTATTTATATAGTCCATTAACTCTATAGTCCTTCTGCCTTTGATACAGTGACAATTTCTAGGTTGTAGTAAGCTAAATAATTTGGATTATATCAAATTAAACTGACTATAAAATTTATATTTACTTCTTCCAGGTTGTTTTGGATTACTATTTGATTTTTAATTTTTTATAGTGATTATAAATTTTAATTTCAAATTATAGTGACTATACATTTTAATTTTTTATAGTGATTTTTAATTTCAAATTATAGTTGCCTAAATTTAAAGAATCTTTTAGAAAAATAATTATTTATCAAAATGACACAAAGTTTGAAATAATATCTAAAATGTAAAGTGTTTTTAAAATGTTATACATCATATTTTAAAGGAATTCAAAACAATATTTTTGCATTATATTAATTTTACCTTAATAAAATAAACTGATTGAGTCAAATGAGTTAACTAAAATCCCTAAAAGTGAGTAAACAGATTTATCTAATTAAAATTTAAATAAATTAATGTTAGGAGTTAAGTGAGTTTTAGTTTTAGTATAAATTGGTGTATTAGAGTTAATGGAAAAAGGAGGAAAAGGAGAAAGAAAGTGCAGAAAATTCCAACAAAAAAAAAAAAGCAAAGAGAGGGAGTCAGAGTGGAATTCTGATCCGGCGAGGCAGGGCGTAGTAGAAGAACCGTGCTACTGCGCTTCCAGCCATTGCTAGACGTCTGCGTGTCAGACATGCCTAGAGTTTACTTTGACCAGCATCCTGAACCAATAACACTGTGACACACAAGCGGGTGCAACTATCTTCACGTGGACGTGCTACTTGAAGAGGATGCACCATCCTAGTGTGTAATCTTGTGCGGTCAGGCATAATACATGCATGGTGCACCTTCAGTTAGTCTGAATCAGAGACGACGACGTGTGTCTCCTTTCATCCAGATAGGCAGCCTCATGTAATGGTTGCATGAAACGTAGGGAGTGAGTTTACGTCCGCTCGCACAGATCATTACCTACTCAGGTACATAATCCCTTTATTCTTTTTTCTAAATGCAATTTATTTCTTTTTTTTTTGAGATAATAATAACTATATTTTATCAATGGAAAAATTATATTATATTTTTTGTGACAGTAAGTAAAAATTCACAATATTTTTTAAATAATAAATATTAGTTTTATTTATGTATAAATAATAATAACTGGTAAAAATCTCTTTAATGTAATTAATATGACTTATTTTTAAGATCTAATTTAATTTATTTAATTTCTGTAATTAAATAAAAATTATCATTAGTAAAAAATTCGAGTAATTTCCAATTTAAAATTATTGTTAATAAATTGTTTGATTAAAAAAATAATTACATATAATATTACTATACCTTATAAAAAATTTATTACTTTTTGGGAGTTAATCAAAAGATAGAAGCACTTCTTGTTCTTATATCATCCTTGAAACGGTCGCGTTACGACGCTTATTTTCATTCAATTAATTCATAAATTAATAATAAAAACCAAAAAAATATATTATAACTACTTTAAAACATATTTGAAATGAGACACGGTGTAGACATTAGTTCATGCTGATTCACCGTTTTTAAAAGAGTTAATTATTTTACCAACAAACAATTTTTAAAGCATTTAGGGATACTGGAACAATATTAATATTTTGTTGCAGATAACTTAATTTTAAAAAAACTAAGGGTATTTATCATGCAATTAGTAAAGGTACCATTTAAGTATGGGTGAACGATGTGCTAATACCTTCATCGATCCGTATTTGACTCCCAAACCTGTATATCAAAATCCAAAGTTGAATGTGATTAGACTAAAATATTTTTCTACATTTTTTACATAAAATATAGTGGTGATACTAAGATGTCGCATAATCGAAAATTGGGGCACGACACTCACAATAATAGTACACTAAAAAATTCTATTATTATTATTATTAGTTAGTGTTGATGTAACAGAAGTTATCGTTGAGCAACATTGGTCACAAGTAATCAACTAAAGACATAAAATAATAGAAAATAAGAAACAAAGAATTTGGTAACCGAATGATGTATGTATAAGTTTTTACACTATCGGTGTATACATTTTACACTCTTTTTGCTTTATAAGGTGAACTTGCAATGACTTTATCATGTAGTGGTACAACGCCAACCACTTCTTCAGATCGATGATTGAACTTCCTTTGACTATTGGTTTCTCCTCCATTTGTTTTTGCACAAGTTCTTTTATCTGCTTCATATTTGAAAGTGATGCCATCCAATTTTTGGTTACATACAAAATACATAACTTTAGGAGATTTAGAAATAATTATTGAAGATAAATGGAATCAATAATAAAAAGACAACACTAATCCTAAACCAACGTTAAGTTTTCAACAAAAATAAAAAAGAAGTAAGAGATGACACAAGTCACGATTGAACTATTCAAATTCCATTATACTCATTTTGATTAAATTAATTTAGAAATAATTATTAAAAAAATAACACTAATCATATATTGACTTTCAGCTTTTAGCAGAAAGAACAAGCCATGACCAGATTATTTAATTTCTTATACAACTAATTGAAATGTTTTGTATGTAAATTTAATTAGTAATTATTATTTATAAAAGTGTCATAAAACTATTTTTTATTAATGTATAGGAGGAAAAAATTAAATAAAAGATAAAAATTACTTGTGCTTTTATGGTGTCGTCCTCAAATTATCTATTACCTCTTATTTTGTTGCCCTAGTTGTTAGAATGATAGAGTTATGCATGAATCTTGATAAAACAAGAAAGAAAGAAAGAATGAGAAAATTATTTATTGAATGATTATTGAATTGATTAAATGAATTGAATACAATGAAATCCTTTTATAAAAAGAAGAAAAATACTAACTACCCTACCTAACCAACTAACTCCTTTTACTACTAGAAACTAATAAATTAGACTAAAACCAACCTAACAATATAATATCTCGTATTCACATACACTATTATTTACATTGATACAATATATTTCAACACTCCCACTCAAGCTGGAGAGTGAAAATTTTACACTTTCAGTTTGAAATTGATTTGAAACAATAATAACGCTTAATCGTCCATGACAAAAGTTATATCTTTGCTTAATCATCAAAGACAGAAGCTAACAATGTAATGATTAACCATCCATGACAGAAGTTATATCTGAGCTTAACTACCATGGACAAGAGCGAACCAACCATTGATGATGAAAGAGAGAAGAAGAAAAAACGGATCGATATATCGATCCTAATATGTAGCTTCAATGATATGAAAACACACTAATAATCTTGTTGTGTTTACTAGAGGGAGAAAGAAAAAGAGTACGGGTGAAGTAAGGGTAGTTAAGGGTAATTTGTATGATAAGAAAAATTAAAGAATCTCTTGATGCATGCTTCACAAATTTGTTGGTCAGGCGTAATGCAATTTGCCAAAAGAAGAATTCATCTCATTCATTCAATACGTTTCAATTTACATGGTTGAGTATTTATACATTGAAGAAGAAAGGGAAGGAAGAAATGAAGCTGATTCTGTTATAACAGAATCTGTTTTCTTGGTTAGCAAGAAAACGAAAATGTATCTAATCTAGGCTAGATGCGTCAATAAATTATAAGACTATAATGAATCCAGGTACATTTAGTATGAATTGAAGAAATAAAATTAGACTAGATTCATTTGTTGATGAGTGTGGATGAGTAGCTTAGGAAGCAAGGCACTTGTTGGTAGCTTATCTTCTTTTGTTATGTTGCTGGAAAGTATATCAATAGCCTTCCTCAAGCTGGAGGGAATAGGTAGAAGATGGAAGAGTTTTTCCTGCAATCGTTCTCTAACAACATGACAATCAATGTCAGTGTGTTTAGTTCTCTCATGGAACACTGAATTAGCAGCAATGTGTCTTGCAGAATCATTATCACAATACAAAACAGTAGGAGCACAAAAGGAGATGTGGAAGTTGACAAATAGATAAGTGAGCCACTCAAGCTCACAAGCAGTGGCAGCCAAAGCTCTGTACTCTTCTTCTGAAGAAGAACGAGCAACAGTGGTTTGTTTCTTAGTTCTCCATGAAATCAGAGAGTGATCAAGAAACACACAGTAACCAGAAATTGATTTCCTTGAATCAAGGCATGCACCCCAATCTGAGTCACTGAAAGCTTTAAGTTGAAGAGAAGAGTTGGAGGAATAGAAAAGTCCCTGCCCA
>NC_032009.1:29452003-29472357 GCF_001865875.1 Lupinus angustifolius
GTATTTGTCAAATATAATAGCCTACCAATTAGTCTTCTGTAGGAGACTGGATCAACCAGTGTGTTAGAAGAATCCTGATGAAGTTTTATGGTTTTGACCATAGGGGTAGAGACTGGTTTGGAGGCAAGAAAACCAGTATCTGATAATATGTCAAGAGCATATTTCCTTTGACAAAGAGTTATCCCATCATGAGACCTAGCAACCTCCAAGCCAAGGAAGTATCTCAATGTCCCCAAATCTTTTATTTTGAACTCAGAATCAAGGTGATGTTTCACAAAGGAAATTTCCTTGAAATCATTTCCACCTAGGATCATATCATCAACATATATAAGTAAGGCAGTGAATTTTGAATTGTTCTTCTTAATGAATAAAGAGTGATCATGAGTGGATTGTTTATAGCCAATAGAGATCAAAGAAGAGGACAATTTGTTATACCACTGCCTGCTTGCTTGTTTAAGTCCATAAAGGGACTTATGCAATTAGCAGACTTGATTTGGTTTTGAAGTGAGGACACCATCAGGGATAGCCATATACACATCTTCTTCTAAATCACCATGCAAAAAAGCATTGTTTACATCAAGTTGATGAAGCAACCAGTTTTGAGATGCTGCAATGGCCAACAATAATCTCACAGTTGTAAGTTTGATGACTGGTGCAAATGTGTCAAAGAAATCAACCCCTTCAGTTTGATTATAACTTTTCGCAACAAGTATGGCTTTGTATCTCTCTATGCTGTCATCTGACTTGTACGCAACAAGTCTAGCTTTGTATCTCTCTATGCTGCCATCTGACTTGTATTTGATTCTATAAACCCATTTGGAACCAATGGGAACCTTGTCACTAGGCAAGTCAACTAAACTCCAAGTGTTGTTTAATTCTAGTGCATTTAATTCAGCTTGCATAGCCTTGACCCAATGAGGAGACTTGACTGCTTGACTATAGTGTTTAGGTTCAACATTGGTGGTGATAGACAAAATATGACTAAGACATGGTTGTTTAATGTTTGTATATGACAAAACAGAGGATAGAGGATGAGAAATACCTTTTTGTGATGATGGAGGAGATGAAGTGAGAATGTTGCAGTGAAAGTCTCTAAGGTATGTGGGAGGATGTCTTAGTCTGTCTAATTTTCGGGTGTGTGATGGTAAGGGAAAGGTGCTAGGCTCAGTTGATGTCGGAATATTGTTGAAGGTTGGTATGGATTGGTAGGAAGGTGAAAGCGAATGGTTTTGTTGATGAGAATCACTTGGTGATGAATGTCTACTAAATGTAGGTGAGGTTTTTGTGACATGTTGGTGCAGAGATGTTCTATTTGTGTTTGGATGATCAATGGGATTAATGTATAGGAAAGAAAGATCATTAGTGTTGCTAGTGTCACAAAAAATGGATGATGGTAGTGTATCAATACTAGACTCAGTGTGCACAATGTAAGGAAAAATGTTTTCATGAAATATGACATTTCTAGATACAAAAATTTGTCTATTATGTAAGTCTAGAAGAATAAAACCTTTTGTCCCTAACTTATATCCCAAGAACACACATTTCCTTGACCTTGCCTCTAGTTTTGATTTGTTGTGAGTACTTGTGGTGGCAAATGCTTGACATCCAAAGACTCTAATGTCAGATTGGTTGGGACTTGTTTGATGCAAAAGTTCATAAGAACATTTGTTTTCAAGAATTTTTCTTGGCAATCTATTTATAAGAAAAGTAGCATGTTGTAAAGCATAGGACCAATAATGCTGAGACAAATTTGGTTGAAACAGCAAGGCCCTAGTGACATTAAGAAGATGTCTATGCTTTCTTTCAACCACTGAATTCTGCTGAGGAGTTTCAGTGCATGAGGTTTGATGAATGATGCCTAGGTTACTAAAAAACTGTGAATCATTGAACTCAATTCCATTATCTGTTCTTAATATTTTTACTGTTTTATTGAATTGGTTCTTGACAAAGGTTATGAAGTTTTGCATCAAGATTCTTGTATCAGCCTTTGATTTCATCAAAAAGTCCATGTGTTTCTACTATGATCATCAACTACTGTAAGAAAATATTTGTGTCCATGTATTGAACTAATAGAAAGAGGACCCCATATATTCATATGAACAATTGCAAACAAATCAGGACTTCTATGTTTTTGGCTCAAGAAAGGAAGCCTAGACTACTTTGCTAAGTAACAATGATCACAACTATCCTGCTATCAGTTTTTATATATGAAATTTTTTTTACATACATTGTGCAACACAGATATTGATGGATGCCCTAGTCTGAAGTGCCATAAATCGAATTGAGGTTTATTATGTTTGGCTTGAAAAGTAGTGTTTACATTATGTTTTTGAAGCTTGGTTTTGGCTTTGAAAGGAGTAGTCTTAATCACATACAAATCATTTCTCACTTCAGAAATTCCAATCATCTTCAATGTAATCATATCCTGGATGACACATTTTGAATTAGAAAAAGTTAGTTGACAATTCAGAGACTTGGTTAATTTGCTAATTGATATGAGATTGAACTTAAAACTAGGAATGAACAAGACATCATATAGTATTAGTGAATCAGAAAATTTTACAGAACTAGAGTAGTTTGTGTGTATGACAGTTCCATTAGGTAACTTAACATGGATAGGCTTGATAGAGTGATAAGACATGAACAACAAAGGATTATGACATATATGATCTATAGCACCAGAATCTAAAATCCAATTTTTTGATTTACCTGAACAATCACCTTTGTTGATTTGAAACTCACCATCAGGGATATGACTTATTTGATTGACATTATGAGTGGTAGTGTTTGACACAGTGGAGTTTTTGAGCAAGGCTGCAAGTTGATTACATTGTTCAGGAGGATAGGTGAGAGTTTGTGACTACCAAATGGCAATGAATCCATTTGTTCTTCTAGTTCCGAATCAATTTTTGTAGCACTTTTGACATCACCAGTGCTTTGTTTTCCCTTGCTGCTTTGGAAATGTGGTGGAAAGCCATGTTTGAGATAACATGTTTCAATTGTGTGCCTTTCTTTTCCACAATAAGTGCACACTTTGGTTGAGATTCCTCTTCCATAACCTCTGCCATTGTATCTTCCTCTGTTTTGCACAAAACTTCTTCCAAATCCACCTCTATTTCCTGATCTGAAATTAGATCTTTCAGCAGCATTGATCATTGATTTAGGAGCAATGAGATTCATTTCAATTAGTTTCCGCTCTTGCTGAACAAGCAACGAGAAGGTTTTGTTTATCAAAGGCAAAGGCTCCATCAATAAGATTTGAGCCTTAGTAGCATTGAACTCATCATTTAATCCTTTCAAAAAACACACAACATACTCAATGTCTCTCTGCCTTTTTACAGTTTTCATTAAGTCACATTTGCATTTCACAATGCATACACATGAAGGCAATGATCTTAATGACTCTAATTCTTCCCATAGAATTTTTAAATCTGTGAAGTAATCAGAAATGCTCCTATCACCTTGTTTAATTGAATGAAGTTCTTGAAGAACATCTGCCATTCTAAAATAATCTCCCTTAGAAAATCTCTCTTTTAGATCTAACCATAATTCTTCTGCATTTTCTATATATACCACTCTTTGTGCTATGTTTGGAGACAAACAACGAGTAATCCATGAAACCACCATGTTATTACATCGTTCCCACACATCAAATTCAGGATCCATTGAATTAGGTATAGCAATCGTTCCATCAACAAATTTATACTTATTCTTAGAAAGTAAAGCTCGTTTCATACCTCTAAACCAGACATGATAATTCACACCATCAAGAGGAGGTGTGACCAAAACAGCTCCTGGATTTTCACCTGGATGCAGATAGAATGAACTCTGGACATCAGTGTTGTTGAGGAATGAAGAAGCTTCTCTATCTGATTCAAAACTCATCTGATTTGTCATAGTGAATTCAGAGAAATGCAGAAGGATTTTTCAGAGAATTTGCATAAGAGATTGAGAGATTTTGGTGAGAGATGTGTGCGCAGCTTTTGGTAATCAGAGACAAGCTCTGATACCATAATGCAATTTGCCAAAAGAAGTATTCATCTCATTCATTCAATACGTTTCAATTTACATGGTTGAGTATTTATACATTGAAGAAGAAAGGGAAGGAAGAAATGAAGTTGATTCTGTTATAACAGAATCTGTTTTCTTGGTTAGCAAGAAAACGAAAATGTATCTAATCTAGGCTAGATGCATCAATGAATTATAAGGCTATAATGAATCCAGGTACATTTAGTATGAATTGAAGAAGTAAAATTAGACTAGATTCATTTGTTGATGAGTGTGGATGAGTAGCTTAAGAAGCAAGGCACTTGTTGGTAGCTTATCTTCTTTTGTTATGTTGCTGGAAAGTATATCAATAAGGCGATCATAGGCCTTCTTTGGAATATCTGTCAAATCGACAAGTAGATTATTTTGTTCCTTCTCGAAGAGATCAAGTCCTAATGACCAACAAAACCTTCATCAAAACCTTCATCCATAGGCTTATCATTGAATGATCCGATATATATGCACACAACCTCAGGAGTATTTAGAACTTTCCCCAGTGACCACATCAATGCTCCATAAACTTTAATAAGTTGTTGAGTATCAATTTGGTCTGCTTTATTTTACACCACACATATCTTGTCTTCATTACCATGTAGATTGTAGAGATAATATTACACTTTTAAACTCATCACTGATGTCAAGTTTATGTGGATCAAATAGGAGAAGAATGAGATCACATTTTGCAGCAAACTAAGATACAATACCAGTAAAATCATAGCTTCATTGAGTCCTTTGTTTCTCTCCAGAAAGGACACCAGGAGTGTCCGCAAATGTTATTTCATCTAACAGTGGATGTGGCATTTGAGAACATTGGAACTTTGATAAAAATGAACCTCCAAATGTTGTTAGACCACTAAAACGCATGTCAGCACATTTTTTCAACTCATAATCAATAGCACCAGACTCATCAAACATGATAAGAATTGCTTTCTTCAGTTTCTATTTCAATCAAATCATATTCTAGCCCCATGGAATAAAAAAATAAAATCAAAGGATCATAGCTGAGATAACAACCCTTACTCTGCATGAGGACTAGACAAGTTTTCTGAACTTCTTCATGGTCTTCATCAGAGAAACCTTTGAAGCTACTATAGCAGAAGTTGCAAACCTAGTGGCTCGGAAGTTGTCTCCATGGCCCTTGAGATGGTTTAAAATCCTGTGTCATGTGCACACAAGGAGCCTGATGTAATAGATACAAAAGTAATTGTTCCAAATGACACTGGTAGTTGTAAAGCTCAAGGAGAGACACCAACTGAATTAGTAAAAGAAAATGGATTTGAAAAAGGTTTTGAATGCAACGGTCACTGGAAATTCTCAAATAGAAGCACCAGTCGAAAGAGCGAAAGAAAGATTTACTCTTTGTTGGAACCGAAGGCAAGAAGAAGAAGAATGAAGAAGATTGAAAAACAAGAACAATAGAACAATAAAAAAAGATGAAAGCATAAGCAAAAACAAATAATTATCGCTCTCGTACTATATTAGAATGGTAGAGCCATATATGAATCTTGATAAAACAAAGCAAGAAAGAAAAAATGAGAAAATCATTCATTGAATGATTATTGAATTGATTGAATGAATTAGATACAATGAAATTCTTTTATAAAAGGAAAAAAAATACTAACTACCCTAACTAACTAACTAACATTTTTACTACTAGAAACTAATAACCTAGGATAAAACCAACCTAATAATATAATCTCTCGTATTCACATACACTATTGTTTATATTAATACAATATATTTTAATATAGGTTGTTTCTTGATCCGCCATCAGTTAAGACTGAAACTATGTATGATAAGGGTGTTATAGACCAATAATTATTGACTATAAGCAAAACATTATTTTGATCAAACTAAGATAATGAATATCTCCTTTCTTACATAGAGGTTTAATGTTTACTTATTTATGAAATAATAAATGAATGTATAAATAAATGTGATGTACAAAATGCATGAACCGCTAACCTTGAACATATAGTATTTAAAAAATATATAACACGTATCTTAAGAAGTATTTAATTTTTATAGGGATGAATGAATGAGAATGCAGTCATGATACTTATGATTTTGGATATGAAAATATGTACTTCACGCTATACAACTAACAAATATATAAGCTCTCTTTTTTAAAATATATGCAAATATTACTTGGAATGAATGATGGTAATTATTAAAATGTATGAAATGATTCATTTTTATGATAATGAGTAGAGAGATCAGAGATAATGTATGAAATGATATCGTGAGATAGTGAATTGGAATACATGATATAGTGTGTGAAATACAATATTTAAATGATATATATATTTTTGACTAATCATATGAATTAATGAATGTTTAAATGGTGTAATTATTTATTTATTTTTTGAATGAATATATGTATGAATGGCTGAATGATATGCAAGAACGTGATGTATAATGATATCAATATATTTTGTATGCTTTTAGGTGGTAAATCTTATTTCGGGGTAATATAGTCGTAGTTATAATATAGCTAAATGTCGTGGTAAATATGACATATATTATACCGTTAAAGCCAACTCAAAATTAAATGGTATATGACCTAAAATTTACCCCTAGGCTTTGATTTCATTGATGAGTATGTGATGACTAGAAATTATCTATAGTATGAAATTAAACGGTGTAACTTCATGCTTACTGTTATGATATGAAAGTTATCACTAAGGTGCTGAACCCATCAACAAGTATGAAAATTAGTCAAAGCTTGGAATTAAACCACATAACTTTAGGCTTTACTGTTATGATATGAAAGATATTCCTAGGGCGTTGAGACCATCCACGAGTATGGAAATTAGCCATAGCTTGGAATTAAAAGGTTGTTAAGTACCAAATTAATCATATATTATACACCTTTTTTACGATACTTTAACTACTTAATCTTATGAGTAAAGTTGCTAGATATAGAGCTTTGTTGCAAAAGTTGTTAAATTGACTAAGACATTAGCTTTTAGTATTGAGGTCATTGCATGGAATAATCATTACTAAATGAACTTACTTTAAGATTCAGGCGAGTACGTATAGTAAGTGTGAAGTTCAATCCCGACTCTCTTTCCTATTATATTACAAATTCGATTAATTGTGTCACTAATCAAACAAACCTTTGAACAATAACTTAAAATGATAACTTTTAGTTGAAAGTCTAGTATCAAGCAAATCATTGTGAATACAATAATCCCTTACATTTTACTTGTTTGCAAAACCATTTGGTAATTTCTATAACAATTTATTTGTTAGCAAAATGACACCGTTTCCGGGGACTGATGCCTAGATACTTAGCATTGCACCAATTGTTTTTGATATTTTAAGTTTTTTTTAGACTTCCTGTTTTAGTTTTCTATTCTTACTTTTGTTTTTTATTCTCTTTGAGCAAATTAATGTGCACTGATATTTTTGTTTATGCATGGTAAGTTTCAAAGTGCGTCATGAGTTATATGATATTGTATCACGATTTGGACATCCACGATGCACTTCTAGACCAAAGCATAATTGATGTGAACCCAAATAAGCCTAAGAAGGATAATGAAGAACTTAGAAGCATAGGTGGGCCCATGACAAGGGCAATGACCAAACGTGTGCACAATACACTTAGTCTACTCATAAAAGACATCAAAGAAATTACCCCAAGCTCAAACTAAGGGAGTTCTCACCTCTTTTATTATGTCACTTTACATGTGGGCCAAAGTAGGGAAAATAATTCCCAACCCTTTTAGTAGGGTACGGCCATGTTCTAAGCATGGCTAGGACATATTTATTGTGTCCTAAGAAGGTTCATCAAGCATTTAATTTGTCTTTTGTTATTTGAATTTCAGAATAAATGATTCTTTGAAGAGCATTAATTACAGTCAACATCATTAAAGATAGCATAGGAATTTCGTGCAACTCATTCAAATCAAGTCAAGGGTGGTTAATTCTATGAGTAATTCGTGCAAGACTTAACTTTTAGTCAAGCATGATTAATTCTTGAAATGTATTTCATGCAAGAGATTAATTCATGATGTGTTTTTGTGCAAACCATTAAATCACTTCAAGAGTGATTATTCCTTTGAGTTTTCGTTCAAGACCATTAATCAAGTCAAGCATGGTTAATTCAAGAGATGATTTTTGTGCAATGCATTCAAAACCCACATTGACTCATGAAGACCAAGGCATTTAAGGGTAGCCGAATTCTTCCCAAATAATTAGGGAATCCTAGACTAAAATGCATTGTTACTCTCACTTGGTTAAAGCTTTGCATGGAACTCAAGACTCCCATTAACTTGTGTGGACCACAACCTTCAAAAGGGGGCCGAATTCTTCATAAAAGAGTAGGGAATCCTAGGCTAAATGCTTTCTTCCTTGCAAATCAATTAAGGCTTTTCATATAATTCAAAGTTTCCATTAATTTGTATTTTGAATCATTTAGGAGTTCCCATAAGATTTTTTTTACCTTGGATATTTCGAATAAGTCATGGTTGGAGTAGGATCCAATGTAAGCAACCATGAAGTGTTTTCCTATAAGTGTAACTTTCGGATGGATGAATGGACAAGTTTGATTTTGAGTAAAAATTAAGGATTCTTCCTTTGTGTGAGAGCATTGTCTTCTCCAAACTTCTTGGCTGAACCAAGATTAAAAATTCTTATCAAGAACCACATTCTTGTGGCGAATATCACCCGACTTATCAACATCATTGTTGTGGTGCCTATCACCCTCACTTCTTTACCATCTTCTTTTATCTTACATTATTTCTTTGCTACCAAAATTTCATCTTCAAAAACAACCCTAAAACCGTGGTTTAGTAACACCAAACAAGATAGATTGTTTCAAAAAAGAATCTCCAAAAGAGGTTCTCATCAATAATGCTTTCTCATCAGTTGGATTTATTCACCAAACAAATGACTAGACTTCCTCAATAACTTTAAAACTCTCTTCTTGGGCGACAAATGATGAGATATGGTGTGTGCTATGGTAATCACCCAACATACTATAGTTTACCTCCTCAAACAAAGGAGGTACAATACATAGGAGTTTAACAAAGATAAAGCCAACATGGTTACTATCAGAACAATGATTGGAGGTTCAACCAATCATATGATCAATCATGGTGGCCAGATGCATGGTTACCAAGCCAAGAACCACTTTACCAAACACCGTATGAGCACACAAGCCCAACATTGGAAGACACTCTAAATGAGTTTATACAAGTCTCTATGGCTAACCAGAGGACCATTGATCCCCCACCCTATCAGCAACCTAAGACAGAGAACACATGCTATGAGCTAAAGGACACTCTAAACTAGTTCTTACAAATGAGTAAGTTTTCCTTGAAGAATTAAGAGATTTAGAGGGGACAGTTGGCCAAGAAAGTGAGTAAGTAATTAGAAAAACAACTAATAGAGGACCAACAAAAAACATTGAGTGCCAACATTGAATCCGATTCTGAGGAGCAATGCAACCCCATCACAACAACAATCGGTCAGTTGAATGGTAATGATATTGGTGAAATATTGGGTTATGAAAGTGTTGTTGGAGAAAAGAGCAATAAAATAGTTAAGAGAGAAGTTGAAGTAAATAAGAGTAAGATAGTTATAATTATATAAAAATTCAATAAAAAGGGAGAAAGAGTGAGGCATAGAAAAGGGCGAAAAAGTAGAGAAGAAAAGAAGAGGAGAGCCTTCATTGACTCATGTCTAAAAAGGGTGAATATCATACTGAAGCGGTATAAGCAATCAAATGTTGTGCTACTTTGATTTCTCCAACTATGTGACCCTTAAAAACACATCATATGTCAAGTTATTGACATTAAATGAGTGCTTCCTAGGAGGTAGCCCATTTTATTTTTCTATTTGGCTTTTATTGTTGTTTTTGTATTTTTTGTGCTTTGATGTGTGTTAGTGTGCAGATTTGGAGCTTACTTTTGTTAGACTAAGGACAGTCCAAACTCCATGGAGGGAGTGAATTTGGCCAAAGTGGAAAGCTTAGCTTAACCTGTATAGTATTTTGTTTCATTTTATTTGTTTACATCTATAAGTAATCTAAGTTGATACAAAAATATGGATATGATCAATGCATTGTTTGATTAATCTCACTTGGCCTAAACATAGTCCCAACGATATTATTGTCCTTTGTTCGCCCCTTTTAATTTGAATTATTTATTGATTGAAACCTTAAGGTAGATGAAATCATTATCTAGTCCTAGTAGGATGAAAAGATCTAAGTGTTATAATTATAATCAAGTTGGGGAGAGGGAAAAATGGTGTATGAAAAAGAAAGTGAAAAAAGAAGTGGTTGAACCACCACTCATCTTATAAATCAAAAAGAAAAACTCTACAAAAAAAGAGTGCAAATAAAAAGATGAGTGGTGGAGTTAAGTAAAGAAAATGGAAAATAAAAGTATCTTGTGGTACAAGTAGAAATGACACATGAAGTTATAATGTGCTCTCTTAGACTATTAGTATCTCCTTGTATATGGAAAAATCATGTCCTTTGTAGCCTATCCACATTACAACCACTGAAAGACCTCAATAATTCATATCATTTATGATTCTTGAATAATCATGAAATAATACCAAACTTGACTTTGTTGCTTGATTATTTTATGCTTATGAGAGATATACACTTCAAACACTTGAGTTCATACTTCCTGATTTATTGGTATATGAATTGTTAAAATAATGAGGTTTCAATATGAGTATGTAGTTTGGAAGGACTTGCATAAATTAGATATAATATTTTGATTGAGTTGGAATACCTTAGTTTACTTCCTACTTGTGTTAGTAACATGCTCTTGAGTGTACGCCATAAAACTTAATGTGTAAGTCCTACTTGAAAAACTAAAACATATTTTTGAAAAATCTCAAAGTGGACTCTTGTTTGAGGACAAACATGGTTCTAAGTTGGGGATATTTGTTAAGTGCCAAATTGATCATATATTTTTATGGCACTTTAATTACTTAACTCAAATGAATGAGTACTAATATATGATTAAAATAACTTAAAATAATAATTTTTAATTGAAAGGATAGTATAAAGCAAGTACTTCTGAATACGACAATTCGTTACTCTTTACTTGTTTGCGACGCTATTTTATAATTTCTATACCAATTTGTCCATAAGCAAAAGTATAACTATAAGTTGGCTTTAATGTTGCAAACTCTGTCCCTAGAGTGTTGAGCTCATCGATGCGTATGTTGTAAATGGAAGTTAGTCGTATCTTGGAATTTTTGATGAAATAAAATTGATCCTTATGGTGTTTAGCCCATCATTGGGTATGCTATGAAAATTAGCCATCCTTGTGGCACAAGGACATCGGGATGCAATGACATCTTATGTTACACAAACATGGTCACTTTTTAAGAGTCAAAAGTTCTAATTTATGAATGGTGAGAGATAAAATTTAGGTTATGCTTCTCGCGTCCTGAATAAAGTGCACTTATAAAGTTATGGATGGTCTAAAGGTCACAACCCTATGATGAGGTACTAGGCATGTCTAAAGTGAACTCAATAAAAACTTTAGACTTATAGGTCACCAAACTATATCCAAATTTAAAAGAAAAGAACAAAATATCATTGGTTACAAAAGTGAAGAGACAAACTCTTCAAGCGACTAACTCACAATACCGGGAGCAATCTAAGTTCTCCATCTCGCCAATACCATACATGACGCTATGCCAATTACCATCAAAGCATATTGCCCTCCTATCTTAATTCTTATTTCTAATATTGAGGTTCAGGGCATATGTTTCGTTATAGTTATAACTCAAGTGTACAATGTTAGTGTGTGGAGAAACGTGTAAACGCTTATTGAAAATAAATTCTCACCACCTAAAGGTGAAAATAATTATGTATGAGTATGTAAACATAATAAGTTAAAGAAGAAATAAATCATATAAATATTTTCGAATAGGGTATATAAGTCCATGCAATTAACGATTTCGGACCTCATTCTCTTCGAATAATCCCTAGTGGAGTGTTGTTTGACGTGACCTGATTTTTGGCTGAATACTGACTATGCAACTTTAGGAAGAGGTAAAACTCAATTTCGATCTCTCTCAAATGATTTGGATTTACCACTATTTTTTTGCGATTAAAACATAGAAAACCTTTTTATGCTCAAATTGGATAATATGATATTTAAGCAAGAGTTTTAAGCTTAGGAGTCATTTATGAATTTTTGTACCCTTATTTTATTTTATTAAAAATTAAACATTTAAACAGAATTACATTTATATGTCACCAACTAATTACATAAATAGCTCTACATAGTTCTATTAATAGTACAGTTTAATCACTCTTGATATATCATGTTGCAATTTTTCATCCCACAACTAATGTGTGTGCCATTTTCTTGATAATTGGTGAAACACATGTTATCTTCCAGATTTGTTTTGAGTGATAAAGATAATAATTATTGTTTCCAATAGTCTCAGCCATCACAAAATATCAATTGAGGTGAGAGACCAACAAAATCATAAATCGTTTAATAAAATTACATTTTGTATTATTGTAATACACCAATCTGTTTAAGTCAAATTACAAATTCATTCTATAACACTGAAACACACATATTATACTTTTATATCTATACAAATATTCATGGATGGAGTAATTTTGATATTCCAATTTTAGCCTTTGTTATATTATTAAAGTAACTTCCATATTCTACCCAAATTTTAAACTGCAAAACAAAACTGATACATGTAAATTATCTAATAATATAATCTATACTACTTGCAAAAACATAGTATAACCACCACACTATGGTGTAATTTTTGAATCCCTATTTTTCCCCTCACTATTTTCTAATTTCTACCAAAAGTTTCTTCTATTTCTTCTTCTGTTTAACAATATCCAACTTCATTAAAAATTGAAAATATCCTCTACCTTTTACTTAAACGTTTGTTCTTTATTGTTTCTACCGTAGAATCCATATTACATTCGTAAAATAGTATGTAATATGCTAAGATAATAAAATACACAAAATTGAACTAATATATTTATCATTGAGAATAAATATATGAACAAACTTACATTGACGACAAAAATATATGATTTGAACAAATCTTTGTTCATATATTACTTTACAACTGCACATTTAATGAATAAAAATCTGAACACATTTAATGCCAGTTAAAAAAAAAGAACACATTCAACTATATGTATCATATGGAATACGTGCCAGTTAAAAAACTAAACACCAAGTTAAATAACTACATTAATACATTATTTGTAGCACATTATTTGATGTAGTATTCAAGTATCATCACAAAGCCAGTTAAAGAAGAAGGTTTTCAACAGTTACAAAACTGCCATTTTCTATATCATGGCAATATTCAAGGGCATTTTTTAAGACAACGTGGCAACACCTTGGCTTATTACTACCTTTTACTAAGAAGGTTATGTGAAGCAAAAAATACTATAGATACACCTTCCACTATATGTCATTCAATATATTATTTGAAGCAAAAAATATGAGTTTTCCACGTTAAATGCCTTAAGCAAGAACATACTGCTATTGCTACTACTCATCTTGACTTGGAATTTGTTTCATTAGAACTAATAATTTATTCTTCCTTTCAAGTATTTCTCATCCTTTCTCTATTTATTTTTTCATTTTTCTCTCTTCTATAACCAATTTAAGATCTCTTAATAATCAATAACTCACCAGAACTTCTACTTTTATTGTGTTGTTTATTCAAGAACATGCTACTACTACTACTCACCTTGGCTTGGAATTTTTTTTATTAGAACCAATAATTTATTGGCTTCACAAAATAATTTCTTCCAACTCTCAGGTATTTCTCATACCATCCTGTTTTTTCTTCTATTTTTCTCTCTTCTATAACTAATTTAAAATCTAAACATGGTAATAACCATTAAGTTGCAACACAGATAAACTTCTATTTTTATTTGTTGTTAATTCAGACTGTATGTTTGTACAGATTTCACTACTTAACTAGGGTCTAGCATAGGTTGCATCATTATTTGATGAACCAGTTTGTGTAACTTCAAACATTTGTAGGTAATTTTCACTTCTTTACTTTTTTTCTTCTGATTTTCTGTGTTCTGTAATATATGTTACTACTTATAAACGTCATAATGAACATCCTACTCTTTAGACTGCAACTTCATGTTCTTTATTTATTTGTTTTCAACTACATGTTTTCAACACAATATAAGAATTACTGAATACGTAATGCATTTCTAAGTAATGGACTCTGGAATAAAAATGGATAGAGAAGAACAACCTACATTCTGAATATGATGAGACAAGTTATTATTAAACAAACATATCTTATATCCCTACTCCAAAAAGAAAAGAAAGAAATAGAAGAAGAGAATCAGAAACTATTCCCCTACAAAAGAAATAGAAGAACAAACATTACCCTATACCAATGTTATTAAAACCGGACCGGTCATCAAACCGGTGAGGGTACTGGTTTAGTGGTTTAGTGGTTCAACCAGTGGTTCAGTAATTAAACCGCATGAGATTAAACCGGTTAAACCGGACATACATGTTTATATATATGTGTAAACCTGTAACAAAAATTATCTAATATGTAGATACTCAAATTTATAATCCATATTTATAGTCAAAGTAAGAATTCTCATAAACAAACAACTTTAATAAATCCAAAGTCTAAATTACAAATACAAATAGTAATCCACAAGTACTTGTCTTACTTAACAAACTCGAAATATATGACGCAAGTTCATAACTCGGTCTACAAAACATATTATATATTTAAAACTTTAACACCAAAGAGTCAAAGTTGTTTCATATTGAGGTTCCATTTCTTCACCATTTAAGTCCAAAGCTTGACTAATGTTGTCTTCAACTAGGTTCACATTCCCCACAGGGTTGAGTTGTGCATCATCATCATCTTCTAAATTTAATTGATTTACAATAATATCATTTTTTCATACATCAATTTTCATACAAGTTAACAATAAAATAAATTAGTTATTAGAACCAAAACTGATAATGCAATAAAAAACATTACATGTATGAAAAAAATAAAAAATAAAATAGTTATTAGTTGTGCATCATCATCATCTTCTAATTCTATGTGGTATGTGCCTATGTGGGATTCTTTAAAATTACATGTATGAACCGGCCGGTTCAATCAAATTTCGGTCGGTTCACCGGTTTTGACACGGTTCACCGGTTTTGATGCTTAGCCGGCACAACACTTGTTTCGTACCGGTTATGGGACCGGTTGACCGGTTCTCCGGTCGAACCGGCCGGTCCGAACCGATTTTAATAACATTGCCCTATACCCCTCTCCTGGATTTTATACTATATACATATATAAAGTAGACTTATATTTTAACATATTATGAAAGGCTTGATCTCCTTATTATTTAAAAAAAATGTTATATAACAATGGTATCAGTAATGTATTATAAAATTTAAAGTGCAAATTATTGTACATGGCTTATAATTTCTATGATTACATTTAACTTTGATTTACTCCAATTGAAAACCAATTACAGTACTGTATAATGTACTAAATACTACTGTCATTTTTATAATTTTCAATTACAAAGAATAAGGCATTTAACAATGAAGGCTAATCAAATGGCAATGGAGGATCTTCAACCCCTTCAACAATAAATTATATAAAAATATGTGATTAATTTTTTTGTTTTATGAATACCACTATGCCACTTTGAAGATCCTCCATTCACTACTTCTGTTCGCTCTTCAAGCCCTTTGAAATCAAGAAATATAAAAAATAAAAATTTGAGAGATAAAATCGAAATCAATGAAAGAACACAAAATATTCTCAAATAAATCTGCACATCAACAAATTATAAACAATATAACATCATTATAATAAAAGATAGAAGTGTCTTAGAAAACCTTAAATCCATAAAAAATTTAGCACAGATCAAGACTTGATGAAAAATAATAATTTCATGCATCCAAAATTAATCTAAGATCTAACCTAATGAAGCAACAAATATTTTCTAGTATAACTTGCAATGAAAAACAATATAAAATACCAAATCAATCAAAGAGAAGGGTATACAAAATCAAGAAATTAAAAGAGAATACAAAATCATTATCCTTGAATGAACAAGCACAAAGAGAAGGGTAGGTGAGCCGTCATAGAATGAGCTCCAACGGTGAAGGATAGGATGAGCGGCACACCTCCTTCATACTGTGGCACTAACCTTGAATCTTAGAGGGAATAGAAACCCTAAAACGAAGAGAATGAAGGGTGGCTGAAAA
Organism: Lupinus angustifolius; assembly: GCF_001865875.1. NCBI lineage: Eukaryota > Viridiplantae > Streptophyta > Magnoliopsida > Fabales > Fabaceae > Lupinus > Lupinus angustifolius. The sequence goes on from NC_032009.1 coordinate 29,468,287, forward strand.
AAGAAAGAATTTGTGTTCAAAATGTAGGGTTTTTAGGTTTTAAAGAGAGGAAACTAATTTTACGTTCTAAAATTGTCCTCACGTTTTTTCATGATCCCCTAAATGCCCCAGTTATATTTAATTTAAATGATTCAGTTTTCCTAATATGCCCCACTTATGGTTTTTATACAAAGGTAACATTTGTTCAACTTTATTCACTTTTATGCAAATTATACTTAATTGATATGTTTAATTCATATGATTTAGTTTCCAAAATATGTTTAGATTTGATTAACAATAATAGCTTAATATGTTTGTCATAATTATGCTTTCTATAAAATATTATATAATATCAAACATATATTTGAAAATTATTACATACTAATATACATCAAACAAAAGGGAAAAATATCTTTTCCTTTTCATTATGTGATTAAAAGTTTTTAGTAACTATAATTATATTTCAACTTTGTTAATTGCATAAATAAATATTTTCCATATTGTTAACTCTGAAATAAATATTTAAAGTTTTTAGTAGTTGTGGTTAAACTTTACTAACATATTGGTTCCCTATTATTGGTTCTCTTCACTATTTACATACATCTAAAAGCATAAAACCCATATATATATATATATATACTACTTATAAAGGGAAAACCCAAAATAACCACCCACTATGGTGTAATTTGTGGTTCTCCCTATTTTACCCTCACTATTTTCTAATTTTTACAAAAAAAAATCATACATAACCTAATGTTCTTCTCCACCTAGTATATGCTCATATTATTTGGTTAATTATTTTTTATTCTTACATTATGACTATCGGTCTTTAATGTAGAATATTACACCAATCAAATAAATGCAACTGTAGATTATAAATATTTATGTTTGACATTTATGACATACAAATATACATTATAAATTATAGGAAAGCAGGTTGACTGACACGATAGTGGCTGTCAACACGCTAGTTATATATAATGAAAAAATAGAAACATTCATATTCTTAAAATTTAAATATCATAATTGCATACAGTTGTCTTACATTATTTTAAGTGTCATTACAGAGAATGAAAAATTAAGATAGACATGAATCATAAGAGCAACGACGACACAGAATAAGACAATATGTTAGACAAAGAAGGAACAACAAGAATTAGCAATCGTTTAACACGCTATAAACGAAACAATGACAATGAAGCACGACCAAATCAAAACAATATTGATGTTCGCACAAACTTTGAACAAAGAACTACAAGTATTACTACATTTGGCACATATCATTTACTTAAACTCAATAAAATCAAATATTACTCATGTTAAAGTCCAAAAGATATATCAACAATAAGATTAACGTCTGTACGTCATATTGCTAGATCAGTCTTATGTCAACAATTTCGTACATGTACCTTTTCTAATACTTAAAACATATACATGACATATAAATATATCTACTCTTTTTTATGTACATCTATACAAATATTCCTGTTATATCATATCAATTTTTCAGTACTACAATCCTTTAAAAATTAGTTAACATAAAAACTTTAAAGTTATAAACAAACATGTAACAATGATTTTTAACCAAATCATATAATTTATATACTGTATTTTTTTGCAGATGATGTCACTAATATTATAAGGTATCATGGAAGTCATGACAATGAAGCAGGCCGAAGTCATCGTCGTAGTCCCAAAACTAACAATAGTCAATATAATGTTACTAAATTATACATATATCATATCGATATATTTATAACTTTTTACATGCCTTCATGTGAACCTAAAAGTTGTTCTTACATTTTTTATGTAGCTTATAACTTTGATCCAACAATATATCATGACACTTACAATAATGATGCAGGACCAAGTCATGTACAAACCGCTGAAAGTATTATTGGTTAGTATTTAAAAATTTATGTCTAATTACTTCAAATTATATTTGATTTTAAATTTTCAATTAACTTTCAATTTCACCATTCATAAACTTATATCAAATTTTTCATTACTTTATAATAATCTTATAATTATACAACTGTTTTGTCATCAGATATGTATTTTGGTGGACGAAATTATCATACAGATCAGGACAGTGAACGAAGATCAACTCATCAACATAACCATGACATTCGTTCTGGTTCGTATAATAACAATACATCATTTATTATCCAATATATGTTTTTTCTTCTATACATCATTTATAAAAAATTTAAAAACATACAATTCTAATTTATATATTTTAAATTATTCAAATAGGTAATAACTTTGGTGCAAGACACTATAATGAAACACATTAGAATGAACCAATATTATCTTCTTTTCATACTAATCTACCTGCTACATTTTCATACAAAATATCTATATAATTAATTAAAATTATTCCTTCTAGACTATGAAAGATAACTTCAACGAACATCAACCTTGAAAAATATATTTATTATTTGTTCATTATTTAAAATATACAGGTGGTCAAATATCATCAACAAATAGTAGGTACACCTTCCAATCAAGACATAACAGTGCTAGAAGCTTTCAAGATAACAGAAGAATGATTGCATCCCAATTGCCCACTCCAACTTCATGTACATGGTGCAATGCAAAATTGTTTCACCATGAGACGCAAACTATTTGTTGTTTACATGGTAAAGTTTGGTTGCAACAAATAGATGCACCTCAAAAACGCCTTCACTTAATTGATGACTCCTCGATTGAAGGAAGGCATTTTAGGCAACATATTAGGGGTTACAATCATATATTTGCATTTACGTCATTAGGTGTTCATCTTGATAACAACTTAACCACAACTGGACGTGGTATCTACACCTTTCGTGCCCAAGGTTCAATTTATCACAACATTGGGGGACTACATCCCAGTGAAGGAGATAGACCACGTTTCCTGCAATTATATATCTATGATACAGATCATGAATTACAAAATAGGATGTTGGAAAACCCTCAACTTCATGAAAATGTAGTTTCAAAGTTACAACATATACTTCATCTTCATAACCCCTTTCTAAATGTCTTTAGACAGCTTGCATCACAAACAGATGTCCATCAATGTAGCTTTATTATTAGAGAGCGTCCTGCTAACCAACCCCAATATAATCTTCCAACTACTTCACAAGTTGCACCAATTTTTGTTGTTGGAGATGTTCAAGCAATGATAAATGGAAGGGATATCAAAGTCACAACTCATGCAGGAAATCTAATGAAGATCCAAGAAACTGTAGGGTATGATCCTATGCAATATCCTATTCTCTTCCGATATGGAACGTACGGGTGGGATACAAACACAACAACCCATAACGATAGATGTATTACATGCCGAGAGTATTATAGTTACATGCTACAGGTACTTTCCATTAATAATATGTATACCATATTTCAATACTATATTATTTTTATTACTTCATTCACAAACATAACAATTTAACAATGTCTATTTGTAGATTCGTCCCAATGATCAATCATTATTGTTACGATCGGGACGACTTTTACAACAATATGTTGTTGACAACTATGTCAAAGTTGAGGCAGGAAGGTTGAGGTGGATCCGTCAAAATCAAAATAATATTCGTGCTGAAGTGTATCAAGGTTTACAAGATGCTTTGCATGTAGGAGAATATAATGCAGGTAACCACTTAAAAATTAAATTTCAAGCAATAATGACAATTGAATTTACATATATTAATATAATCATTTTATTGGTACAGCAAATATTGGCCAACGAACTGTATTACCATCATCCTTCATCGGTAGATTACAAACACAAATTGCATTAAGGATATTATTTGTTACAATATTAGTGTTTTGTGAACCTACTGATGTTAAAAGTCTCTGGGAAGAGTTTGAAAGTATCTTCCTTACAATGACATGTAATCCATCTTAGAACGAAATCACTTCCGAGCTTCAATATTTTCAAATTGCACAAGATTGCCTTGATTTGACAACAAGAATATTTCGGTCGAAATTTGAACAGTTGAGGGCTGATGTCATTGATAAAGGCGTCTTGGGGAATGTTAAGAGTTATATGTACGTTACGGAATTCCAGAAAAGAGGATTGCCATATGTCCACATGCTTCTTATTTT
>NC_032009.1:29472457-29474062 GCF_001865875.1 Lupinus angustifolius
ATCGTTGGGTTGTTCCTTAAAACCCTTGGTTGTTGCTGAAGTATGATTGTCACATAAATGTCGAGGTATGTAGTAGCATTAAGAGCATAAAATATCTATATAAATATGTTTACAAAGGCCCAGATCGAGTAGCAATGGAAGTGCATAGAGGGATAAATACTGATGAAATACAACAATATGTTGATGCAAGATGGATTTGTGCACCAGAAGCCTTATGGAAAATATTTGGATTTAATCTTTACCAATTGTATCCTTCAGTTGTAAGATTACAAATTCATTTGCCAAATCGCCAACAAGTACGGTTTTATGACCATCAAATCATCAATGACATTCTAAATGATGATCATAACTCAAAAACCATGATTACACAATTCTTTGCACTAAACCAATTGGATGTAGAAGCAAGACATTATATATACACAGAAATTCCAAAACATTATACTTGGGACAAAGGCAATAAGGAATGGAATCGAAGAAGAAATCGAAGGAGGGTTTTAGGTAGAATGTATACAGTATCTCCTTCAGAAGGAGATAAATTCTACCTACGTGTTTTGTTGAATAATGTTAGAGGTCCAACCTCATGGGAATCCCTACTTATAGTAAATGGCACTTGCTTCCCAACTTTCAAGCAATCAGCTCAAGAACGAGGTTTTTTAGAGGGAGACGACAGTATTCGTCAATGCTTACTTGAAGCTTCAAATTTACGAACACCAATTGCATTAAGGAGATTATTTGTTACAATATTAGTGTTCTGTGAACCTACTGATGTTAAAAGTCTCTGGGAAGAGTTTGAAAGTTATATGGTAGAGGATTACCCTTCAACAAGCTCTACCATCAGAACTAACTTCACGAATAAACTTCTAAAAGATTTGAACGACCTTTTGCTTCTTCATGGAAAACAAATCTCAGATTTGGACTTGCTAGCTTTACCATTACATGATCTTGAAGATAATGTAATACCAAGAATTATTGAAGAACAATTGTCGTTCCATATTTCTCATCAAGATTTGGATTATGTCCACATGCTTCTTATTTTGGGAAACAGTGATAAATTACGTAGCCCAGAACAACATGATGCAATTGTGAAGGCAGAAATATGACATTATGACGAGGAACCACAATTACATCATGCAGTCTTGAAGCACATGGTTCATGGACCTTGCGGTACGCTCAATCCAAATGCCCCATGTATGAAGGATGAGTATAGCTGCAACATTATTACCTAGTGGTCAAACCGCACATTCACGGTTTAAGATACCTCTAAACCCAGATTCATCGTCAATATGCTCAATTAGCAAACAATCTGATCTTGTGAAACTAATTACACAAGCATCAGCAATAGTTTGGGATGAAGCACCAATGGTAAACAGATATACTTTGGAAGTAGTAGATCGAACATTAAGAGATATTATAGGTTGTGATGCTCCGTTTGGAGGGAAAGTTGTAATATTAGGAGGAGATTTTAGACAGGTACTTCCAGTGATACCTAAGGGTAATAATGCAGAAATGATAGCTGCATGTATTGTTAAGTCTCCTTTGTGGGCATATACAAATGTGTTACATTTGCGTCAGAATATGCGTTCCTTGCAAGACCAAAGTTTTGCT
>NC_032009.1:29474162-29475706 GCF_001865875.1 Lupinus angustifolius
GAAGTGCATAGAGGGATAAATACTGATGAAATACAACAATATGTTGATGCAAGATGGATTTGTGCACCAGAAGCCTTATGGAAAATATTTGGATTTAATCTTTACCAATTGTATCCTTCAGTTGTAAGATTACAAATTCATTTGCCAAATCGCCAACAAGTACGGTTTTATGACCATCAAATGATCAATGACATTCTAAATGATGATCATAACTCCAAAACCATGATTACACAATTCTTTGCACTAAACCAATTGGATGTAGAAGCAAGACATTATATATGCACAAAAATTCCAAAACATTATACTTGGGACATAGGCAATAAGGAATGGAATCGAAGAAGAAATCGAAGGAGGGTTTTAAAAGGAGAAGACTCTATACAACAACTTATACATGAAATATTTCGTAATTTAGGAAGTCATGGATGGGATGTTTCTTATATGTCAGAAAGAGATATACTAACACCCACAAATGAGAATGTTCAGAAACTAAATGATATAATTATCAATCATTTTTCGGGAGAATATCATAATTTGTTATCTTTTGATGAGGTTGAAGGAGACACAAACAACTTATACCAACAAGAATATTTAAACTCCATTATTCCTGGTGGTTTACCACCGCATGTTCTAAAAGTAAAAAAAGGTGCACCATTGATGTTGTTGCGAAACATAGACCCGAAAGGTGGCTTATGCAATGGGACCAGATTACTATGTTGTGGGACTTACATGAATTTGTTAGACATAGATAAGGCACAAGGACAAACCCTTTCTAATGTAGGCATTTATCTTCCTAAACATGTAGGACTCCCTTTTGTTCTTATCAGAAAGCAATTTCCTGTGCGATTAAGTTTTGCACTCACTATAAATAAGGCACAAGGACAAACCCTTTCTAATGTAGGCATTTATCTTCCTAAACATGTCTTTGGACACGGACAACTATATGTTTCTCTATCAAGAGGGGTTTCAAAAGCTACCACGAAAATTCTTATTAAAGAAGGAAATATTCAAGGGGAAGAGGGTGATTTCACAAAGAATATTATTTTTAAAGATATTTTATTACATTGACTTAATGCTAATGATGTTACTACATACATCTACATTTATGTGACCGTCATACTTCAGTAACAACCAACGATTATCAAGAACAACCCAACGATTCTCAACAGTCACAAATCTAATGAGATTCAGAAGCTCACAATGTCGTCTTTTCTACTCTACATAATAGTCCCTATTTCTTCACCGTTTGTTTCTTAGTTTCAAAGTTATTTATTCATAAGGTGTACTATTGAGAATACTGTCATTATGACATTCATCACACATTATTATTTTCTTCTTTACTTATTCTTACTGCTTTTTTCTAATTCAATTACAAATTATGTACACATTTCATATTTCTATAAAAATTTGCATTACATCAGCCAAATTACCTCTTATTTTTCCTATAAAAATATATAAATTTTGAATTCTCCAATATAATTTGACAGTGTGGCTTCAATATTCAATAACAACACTCTAAACATAAAATATTTCTCAATTTCCTTATA
>NC_032009.1:29475806-29478589 GCF_001865875.1 Lupinus angustifolius
ATTAGGATTTATTTCAACGATTATGTCTTAATCATACAGTTTACCTATAAAAATAAACGTGGATTACTAAACTATTTGAATGTTCAATTTTAAAAAAATGTATTCAATTACAACACTCGAATAAACACACTTGTGAAATACTCTTATTTAATATAAAAGTACTATATTTGATAAATATAATATACAGACTATACGTTACAAACAATATCAACACGCTAGTTTATAATAATGTAAAATTACACATTTACTTTAATTTGTACTTTTTTTATATATATTTTAGTTTTTTATTTAGACAAATTATCTTTACCAAAAGCTCACAATTTGTTATTTAAAATAAAATTTCAATACAAAAATGAAGTCACTATTAAATCTGTATTTTAAATCGAAAAATATGAGTAATAATAATAATTAAAGAAATAAAAACTGCAATGCAACTTCATATAATTTTTAAATCAGATGAAATTTGATACTTTTATCTGAATTGACTAGCAAATAATTTTTATATTCGATTAAAATGACTTTTTTTTGGCCTCAAAACTGAATATTATCATAGATCTAAGAAAGCAAAAGTCATATTATCTTAGTGTAGGTAATATATATAAATGCCCAATCAAGCAATTACAATATGTAGGCTACAAAATGACCAGATTTTACATCCTCATCACACAAAATGGAGAAAACATACCAAAATATGGTCGAATCCTAAGTGACAAATATAGAACCACAATCATCAAAACACATAATAACAGCTATCTAAGCTCTATACCTATACTATATATAGTATATATATTCTATATAATAAGCAACCAAAAATTAAAAATAATATGTATATCTTTAACTACATTCATATGCAGAAGGATCTCCTACAGTCTCAGGGTCACCATCCCTTAAGCAATTAATTGGAGGTATAGTCAAGGTTTCTTGACTCCCATAAGCATTCCAACAAAAGGGTTCATCCAACAATTCTCCTTCATATGGCAAAAGCTCAACCTCAGAGAGTGTTATGTTTGTGCAAGCAACAGTGTCACTACATGCAAAGTGAATAGGAGGGGTTCTTACATCATAAGTACCCTTTATGTTCTTGTAGGACACATCATGAACATGCACTGCTGAAGTTTGGTTTAGACATTCCTTTGATAAGCAATAGTATTGGTCTATGATGATGCAGTTCCTGACATTTTCCATATTAATGTTCTCAAATTTCAAGCCTGTTACAGATCCCATTCCACCTTGCCATGTCTTGATTCTTAGTCCATTGTCTGATTCAGATATGATAGTGTTTCGGACAGTTAAGTTGGAGACACATGCCTGGGAATTGTGCACTCCAAGACTTCCAATGCTGTAGGAAAAGATAACATTTGGCTTAGTGAAAAAAATGGTTAAGATAATTGAATACTATTTTCATTTATCATTGGAGGACCTAATTCGACTATCATTCAAAAATTTTGAGGATAAATTTCAATTTTTTATTTGTTATATTAAGTTATTTGGAGCGAGAATTGACGGGACGAATAGCTAGTTTTTGAATATGTATGACATAATCGGATTTATTGGATCCCAAGCAATTCATGCGATATTTTAGGACCAACTTGTGGTTTAAATATCATATTAACAATCGAAAGATGGTTAGAAGAAAAAATATATATTTGACAGAGCTTATTCCTATACTATGAATTCCATTGAATCCAAAAAGGATACATTGGAAGAATATTTTGTATCTTCTAATATTAATATATTAATTGTTTCTTCCAAAAGGAAAAAAAATCTCTAAAAGTTTTAGGGGTTCGCAATGGTAGAGGAATTGAATCGTAAAAATGAGGGATTCTAGTTGTAGGATGTTTTTAATAAATTAGAAATAGAAACTTACTATTTATTCATTTTATCCTTAAAGACTTAGGGCGTACTTATTTGTTTAGAGTAAAAATGTGGCTTTTTTAGAACAAAGTTAACTTAGTATGAATAGACCTAACAAGCATTTAGCATTAGAATAGGTGGAACTTATTTTTATCTATCCCCAATAATTGGTACTTCAAAACCATTTTTTAACTTGAGTAAGAGAATATAATGCAATGTACCTAATCCCGTGACTAGGGCCACAAGTTACACCCTCTATGTCCACATTTGAAGACCCGGGTCCAATTGAAATGCAATCATCACCTGTTCAAATCATGTCATTATAAATCATCTATGACATGTTTAAGAAATAGTGAAATATAAAACAAAACTAATATCACATTGAAAAGTAAAACGTTTATATTTAGTTATTATTACCATTGCTTATCTTGGAGTTATATATACCAACATCATTGGAGTTTTCTACATGGATTCCATCAGTGTTGGGGCTTAGTTCAGGAGAAGAAATGTTCAGGGCATTGATCAGTACTCCTTGGCAGCCGTTGAATATCATGTGGAACTGAGGACTATTTTGAATTTTCAGTCCATTCACTTTCAAATTGGAGCTCATGAAGAAACGTATCAGCTATAAACAAAAAGGAAAAAAAATATCTCTCAGACATTTATAAAGATTAATATTGTATATCATATTAAATTTTCCTATAAATTCTTCTACCTACAAAAAAGTGTTATATATCAACCAATAATCAATAAATAAAATGTTACTTTATAACATTTGTTACATTCTCCTAGATAAGAAAATATATTATTTTTTATTTATATATGTATGGCTTGTTTAAATTGTTGTAATGGTAAGAAATTGTGGAAAAATATAACCAATGCAGGTGTAATTTCGGTTGCATTAAGATATATATATATATATATATATA
>NC_032009.1:29478689-29519653 GCF_001865875.1 Lupinus angustifolius
TATATATATATATATATATAACAATTCACGTTAAAAAAGTGCGTTATTATAAGAAATGAAAATAATTAATATGAATCATTAAATCTTATTTAAATATATAAACTTAAACATATAATTAATGTTTGAGCTGAATTTTGAATGGTTTACTCACAGCAGGACTCCCACATGGTCCTGGCGAAGTTTTCCCATCTGGACCCTGAAAATGCCAATTTTGCGCTAGCACTTTAGTAGGAGTTCATTGAACATCAAACAAATGCAACAATAATAACAAAAGGAAATTAATAGAATTTATCAATAATTTGAAATATTTGTTAAGTGTAACTGCAGCATAAGTTAAAGTAAAGAAGACTAGTCATCTATCCCACGGTTAAAAACTACTGTTAGTTCAGACAGAAAATTTATGGAAAAGAATTATGGTCAACTAAGAGGTGCTACGTATGATTTCCGTTTCTTGTTACCACTCACAAATATAAAAATACCATTTTGTTTTTGTATATTTTTCTATTCTTAATTGAAAATGAAATGTCCACCATTTTATATACACAAATTTAAAAACATCAAACAAAAAAGTGAAAAGAAGATAGCCTTTTTCATAATTATGAGTGAAAATATATAACTAATTAAAATAGATGAAGTTTAATTATTTTTTAACTTCATGAAAATATGGTTTAGTTAAAAATGGAAACCAAAAATGTAATTGGATATGTTAGGATTTTCTTTAATTGATCATTTCATTAAATCATGATACTTTTGGAACAAAACAATAATATGCCCCTATGTCTTTTGATAACTGTAATGAAAATTGCACTACTAGAACTAATTGTAAATTTTCAATAAACTCAAACACCGAACTCTCAAGTACCTAAATGTGGAGAAGAAATAATAAAAATAATTTGAGCCCTAAAATAATAAAAAAAAAGTGAACTTTTAAATTTTTTGGTGTCACATGTCATAATCTAAGTATAATACTATACTCTTCAATACTATTCTAGCCCATTTAAATTTCCTACCAAGTAATTTAACCAATAGAACTCAATGTTTTCCAGAGATAATAAAATGATTACCCTGTGAGGTTTGCAGGGGAGATCCCACCACTTATCTCCATTGCCTTCTATAGTTCCTGTCCCATTAAGGCTCATTTGGTCAAGCTTATAAAACACTAGCCATTGGTTTCGGCTATCTTCTTCTGGCCAGGTATCTGGTCCATCTGGTGCCATTAGTACACCATCCACCTATTTACATTTCAACTTTATTAGTAAAAATATCTTCTCTAGAAACTAAATTCCATACCTTCCTAAGCAATTAAAGTCTACAATTTCCTCGAACAAATATCTGATGTCCTAAATCTAATCTTATATGCTGTCTCACGCCAATGGTAATAATGCAAAAGTAACAATAATATTTTGTTTGAAGTCATAAGGTGGTTTGAAGTCATAAGGTGGTGAAAACGAAAAACTATAGGAGGTTGTGGGTTCGAGTCTCACCAACAAAAAACGAAGAGTTATGTAACTATTATTTGCCCATAAAAGTAATAATATTTTAATTGACATATCATCTTTTCATTGGCGTGAAACACGATTTGGTACAGATAAATTTATATTCATTCCAATGTCTCATTTTCTAGCAATTCAAATAAATGCAATGTAACAAAAATTAATATCATCTAAGGAAATTGGAGAATTCAATATTTCTTCTTACTTGAAATACTAATCCTGGCTTGCATGGACCTGAAAAAATAGTTGAAGTGATTTGAAAGACATAATTTTCTGGAGCCAGAACAATCCCTGACTCTACTGCACATGCTGCTTTCCATGCTTCCCTAAATGCAGATGTGTCATCTGCTGAACCATCTCCAACTGCCCCAAAGGATCTCACATCAAAAACACACTCTGAATAAGAATCCTTAGGGTCATTTGGATAAGGGTCAGAAGGTACACTTGGGGAATTAGAAGGTTTTTGAGGCAAAGTAGTAGTATAAGTAGGAGGCTTAGGAAGTGGTGAAACTTTATTCTGCTTGGTGTGGTGGTGGTATCTTCCTTCCACATTTCCCATATTATGGTTGAAAATAATCCAAAGTATAGAAAATAGTTGAATGAAATCCATGAGGAGTTGAAGTCAGTGTTCTTTTTTCACTCTGGACCAATAATATGTTATGTACCAATGTAGAACCACAAAATGCTGCTAAGCTGTTTCTGTATGAAGACAAAAGGTTATAGCATCAGAGAATCATAGTGCCAAAATATAAATGGAGGATAATGAAATAGAAGAATGCTGAGGATTAAGCAGATTGGCCAAAGGATCATCTCTTATTTATATTCAAAAAACACACACAAACACACATATTTTTGTACCACCAACCATACCCCATCAGCCTAAGGAACTAATTGGTTTTAGGTTGTGTACATGGTTTTAATTACCCCTCCCAATAAATGTGACTCCCAAGAATTGAATATTGATTTTTTGGTGTGTCTGTGTATAAAGCCTTATATATATATAATATTTTTCAGGATCAGATTCTAAAGCATAAGGCTTGCACGTGTCAAATCTTAAAAGCAATTTTAATTTTTGGTCTTGAAACTCTGGGAGGGTTTATTTGTTGTCCAAAAAGCCATGATTTTTCTTTGCTGTAAGGATGTTCAATGTTTTGTTGTGGTCCACAGTATATTATATACATGATTCCTTGGCTCTCTTCTTAGTTCTTAAATTTAATTAACTTATCATTTTTATCTTGGAAAATACTCATTTCACGCTAGTTTTGCCTAAGTTCCACTAATCCATATCTAGTTCATAATTATTTATCAGAAGACTTTTATCTTAGAAACAATAATTTTCTCTTGTCAAGGATTATAAAACAGGTAAAAATAGTGATGTTTGCAAAACTTGCAATGAGAATATCAGTCTCACCTATAAGTCTCAACTAACTTTGTGACACCTAAATTCATAAAATTGCACATTGAACAATTTTCAGCTGCTATGAGACTGGACTTCTCTACAAAGGGAGTATCTACCGTCCTACTTTTTATACCATTCCATGTATCATTAATTCTGATTGGTTGAAATTTTTTATTTAAATTAAAATTAAAATTATTAAATATTTATCTGACAAATTATATCTACTGACAAAAGTGACACAAAATAGTGGGATAGCAGATATGCTCCACTCTAAAAAAAATAGTGCAAATACACACATGCTTCCATTTTATTGACTGAAAATTGTAAGTTCTAACATTAATGTTGTTGGTTGGATTAGTGGTTGAAATTTGAGAACTATATAATTACCACGCTCTTGTACTTATATTGTGTTCTGATATGGACTGAGATATAGATTTCTTTTGAAAGAGTTTAATATTTATTTAGTATAACTTTTTTTAAAAACCATTACATCATATATCATTTACACTCTAAAAAACTACGTATATGTTAAACTCTTTTATAAAATACCATATTCATTCATATTTATCTATTTTACTATAAAAATATGTCTCTTAACATATATAATAATTGTGTTGATTTAGATGATATTGATTGTACTTTTTTAAATATGCATTTCAACTACATACACGATTTAATAAATAAGATTAAAAATGAAAAATAGCAATTAATGCAAACTTCTAAAAGAGAGAGAGAAAAACAGATCTAGGGTGGAGAAAAAAAATGAATTGTGGGTGAATTATTACTAATTTTAGAGAGAAGGGGAACTAATGGAGTCAAATAATGAAAAATAATTGAGGGGAATGGGAAGAATAATTATAGTGGTCCTTCGTGATAAATAGACAAAATATATTTAAGTTTGGCCCTTAATTGAAAGTTAATCTCATATTATGTTTTTTGATAAAAGAAGAAAACTCATAATAAGTTAGAAAAATGAAGAATATGTATATATTTTCGAAAATAAGCAAAACCATTCCAAAACCTGGTGCTAACCTCTTAGCATCATTTTGTCCAATCAAATCACATGATTTTTGGTGGGTTTTAGCTTAGTTGAAAAAAAGGGCAAAGACTTATACAGCTTCTGAAAAACCAATAGAATCTTAGATATTGCATGTGCGTTTTAGCTCAAAGTTATTTCAACCAAATTCTTATCTAACTTGTGGTTTTTAAATGAGTGCATTATACTGAGTTTTTAAAGTAAAATTATATAAATTATTTTTCTATTTTTATACATATAAAAAATAGGTCTATATCTGTTGTCTCATTTGCTTGTGTCATTCCATGTGCCAGGAGACATGATTGGTCAGAAAATTATTTAATAATAATATTTTAAATTTAAATAATTTTTTCAACCAATCAGAGATGATATTACATGGAATGATACAAAAAGTAAGACAGCGGATATGCTCCCATAAAAAACCTCTGAATTTTTATATATACATTATATTTATTGTCTCTGTGTAAGAAATATGTGTGATTTTTTAAACAAAAATGAATGATAAATGTAATTAACTTAAACAAAATATAATATATTGTGAAAACAAATATAAATAGTATATGAGTCAACAATACATGTTCGTTATTTTTATTTATTAAAATATAATATATGAGTGATTTACAATATCTACTTAGAATTATTGATGTATCTTGTAATGAACAAAAAAATGAAAATGTATTGACTCGTATACAATTTGGACTTGTACCCACAATATATCATATTTTATTTAAGTTAATTAAACTTATCATCCTTTTTATTTAAAAGATCATGCTTATTTCTCATGTAAGGGTAATCAATATAATGTATGTATAAAAATCAGGGGTTTTTTGTAGGTGTAAAAAATGAATGATATTTTATGTAATTTCACTAAAACTTAAGGGTGTTAGTGTAATTTGTAATAAAAATGCCTCTTGTGACACGAATGAATATATTATTTCATTATTTGAATGACATAAGTCTTGGATGAAGAATTATCAATGAAATGTTAAGACTATTGGGGAAAGAGCCTATATATAGTGCTTGATGCTAACAAGAAAAAAGGACCAGAAACATTGTCTCTATCTCTGCCCATAAAAGATTGCTCTATCAGGCATCACTTAAGCAAGAGCATAGTAAGAACGAGAAGGAGATAGAAAAGTTTCTCTATAAACCAAGTACACCAAACGACAGCTAAATGGAGGATCGTATCGCCATGGGTAAAAGTTAGTAATCTATAACTATTCTTATATGTGAAAACTATGATTTCTTAAGATCTATTTACACATGGTTTTCATGTTAAACTTACATAATTACTTTTTAGCGTATAAGTTAAGAACTAATCTCTTTCGGAATGTGTGACAGTCTATCTTAACAAGTGTTATTCACAATAACTAAATCATTGACCTTTTTAGTCTTTCTAGAGATTTAGTAAGAACCTTATAGTGTCAATACCTTATACATGAGGTTGAGATTATGTTATATTTATTGTAGTTGTGGCAACAAATAGTCACAATTATGATTTATGTTGTTGTAGGGACTCGTGAAATCGAAATATAGTGACTATAATTATGGTTGAGTTAGACACTTTAAAACAATGTTAAAAGATGGTAAGAAACAAGAAAGCTACTTAGTGTATCATGGAAAGATATCACAATTACATAAACTAAACGGTGAATCACAACTACAATTCCAAGATCAATTATAAGTAACTTGTTCTCTTCGGTTAATTAAGATATTTCATAGGATCTCATCCTCATGGCATTGAACTATATTTTAAAGCAAAATTAAGGTTTCCACACATCTTTATCCTATTACACCCATCGACATTGTCATGCCAGAGTATTTGCTTGTTTTGTTCAAATATGAACTTCCACTCACAAGCAAACACTTATATGCTTTGAGAGATGATCACTAATTTGATGAGAATTTATGTGCTACATTGATAGGTAAGGTATGAGCACGGTATTCCAATATTAGAGAGTTTAGTACTAGAATATAAGATTATAATAGGCTTACTAATTTTTTACTTTCTTTTAATTAAAAATAATTTAAAATTTACATTGTTAATTGTTTTGAAAAACATGTGCCATTATTACATCTAGTATTAGGACTATCGATTACTATTGAGTATCTGGATAAATTGTAAGGTACTAGCATGAATATTGTTTACTTCAAATGAGATTTCAAGCATTAATTAATGCTAAATTCAAAGGGGAATGTTAACAATTAAGTAAAAAATAAATATTTTTACAAAATTGATATTGTATCATATAATAGTGTTACTTATTTTGTCAAAACTAAATCTTTGCTTTCATATCCCTTACATGGTGTCTAAATTAAGTTTATAGTTTAATAAAATTGATATCGGGTCTGATTAACGAGTGTACTAAAAACATTGATAAAAAAATACACAAAGTAAATTTGCATTCTAGTAATATAAATATCAAAGTTTAAACTCTTCTAAGTGCACTCCCCACCCGCTGGAAAACAACATTGCCTATAAAAAATGTTAAACACAATACTTCCTAATATAAAAGTTATATTTTTACTGCTTTAAATAAATGCTAAGGTCACTAATTAACAGTTGGAAGATAGATATATAAAATAGAAATTTGGATCTTTCACTTTTTATGTCTCATTATATGCTAATCCAATGAGAAGTTACCACCTATTTGAAAAGGAAAATAAAAAATATAAACTAACATTTTTATGTTATTTGGTAGTGTTGAGTTTATTTAAGTGTGAAGTCCCACATTGAATATGCGGGGAGAAGTAAAAGAGTTTATAAGTACAAAAGGTCTATAAAACTTATGTCTTAAGATTTTGGTTCAAGACGTGATATCTCACTTTTGATTCTCCACTCTGATCTAATAGGTGAAATATATCGACTTGGGACATGGAAAACATGAAATTTTAGCAATTGCGGATCCTAGTTCCTAAAATACAAGGGCAAAATTGGGTGAGTACTGTATTGAATCATCTCGTGACTCTTTATTGTTGTGTAGTTCCTTGTGGCCAAGGGATTCTATAGAAGCATATATTAGGTGGTCGACAACAGAATTAACACATTCACGGGTTGAATCAAGCCATGTTTGATTAAATGCCAAATAAATAAAAAATTCAGAGAGTTCAATTAATTGACACATAGAGAGTGACCTTTATAGAAACCATGGCCTTTCCCTCTATAGCTCTATCTATTTATCTCTAACGTGACAATGACTCTAGCAAATGAAGAACACTGAAAAAACAATAGGACTTTGTGACTTCACCTGATGTTGAGTTTTTTCTTATCTCCACTTTTGTTGGTTCTTGAAAGTTTTTGTAACCATGCAAAGGCAATGTAGTTGACGTGTAATTTTTGTGACTTGGTGTTGGTAATTAAATTGTGGTGCAGAAAGAATGAGTGGCTTAGTAAAACATGAGTGTGAAGAGGGTTTTATAGAGTGATAGGCTTTGGACAAAGAAAATGGAATTGTTGAGCATGCATGATGGGCGTTTGTCATAACCTGTCACGTGTTTAGTCTCACGGGTGTGAGAATGAGAGTGTCAAACAAAATATATAGTCACAAGTATGAGTTCTTATTGGTTTAAATCAAAGACATTCTTAGGTGACAATAATATTATACTTGATTTTTTTAATCTAATTGTTGAACTATAATTATTTACATCATTTCTTTCAAATTTTGAAAAAGTTTGAAGAGCAATAAAAATGAATTCAAATAACTCATTTTTATATTTTAAATATACATATATTACATTTCAAGGTATATTAATAATATCAAAGATAAATGATAAAAATCGGTTTAGCAACAAAGCCAACATGATATGGCATGATGCACTCAAGGCAGATGTTGATGCACCAAGCTCACTTCCTGATGCACCATATACACCACCATGACCAAATATGTTGATGCGCCAAACCCACTTCTTGATGCACCACATTCAGTGCTAAGGTCAGATTCTGATGCGCTATGACTAAGACATACACCGCCGTGGCCGAGCCAAAGCAACATGACAAAAGCAATGACCATGCCAAACAAACCAATGATTGTGCTAAATCTGCCCAAAATCACCCGTACCAAGTCACGCAAGCCAAGCCTCACTCGTGCCAAAGACCATAAGCCCCGGTCAGAACATCAACCAAGGCCTCGGTCAAAACCAGAGTCAACTATGTAAACCAACTTTACTTGCATTACAAGCAACCATTATTATTCCAAATCATCAAAATTATAGCACATGTAAAATGTATAAAATGAATTAGTTAGGAGTTTGAATATTGTATTTTGTATAAATAGGATTGACCCGTTGTATAATTCATCATCCAATTTCAATAATAATAATATTATTGTTCATATTTTTCCTTGTAAGCTTTTTTACTTTGTGTTTTCATCCAAGATTGAAACTCAATCTTTTGGAATATCTTTTGTCTCTTGAGAATCATTTTCTCATAGTATCATATCTCTTTCAATAAGAGCTTTGTTGCTTTCAAATGTCTTCTGATCTTTCTTTAGTCCTAACATTTCCTAGCACCACAAATCCTTCAAAGAATCTATCATAAGATCTAGTGTCACATTATTATGTACGCCCCTCAAAGAATTCAGCCAACGCATTAGTTTTACCCCTTTTAAATGGTGAACAATATCATTAATGGACGAGGGCAATGAAGATGAGCCTTATATCAAAACAAAAGCTAGCCTTTGTTGATGGCACTATACAAATGCCACCCAAAACATATCCCGTCTACCACGCATGGGAAAAGGGCAAAGAATATTATGATTTCTTGGATAACTAGGCCAATAACTCCTTCCATTGTACTTTGAATAGATAAAGCCTATGAAATTTGGGATCAAATCAATGAGAGATTCTCCTAAGGCAACCTTTTTCAAATTGCAGACTTGTAAGAGTCCATTGCCAATTTCAGGATGAGATAGACAATTTTAGACTCTTACCTAAGTGCAATTGTGATGTCCAATGTTCTTGTAATGTACTTCTTGATGTAAAGAAATATACACCATGAGAAAGGGTCACAATATTTCTTAAAGGGTTGAAGTATGCATATGATGGGGTAAGATCACAAATTATGCTAATTGACCACCTTCCAAACATGAATAGGGCAAATATTGAATGAAGAAAACTTCTTCTAAACAATATTCTTTCCCTTTCCACTACACCCTATGGTGAAAAGTTTACATCAAATTGAATGAAGAATATGACTAGAGCAAATATTGCTTTATAAGATATTATAATTCTATACTTGCAATCCTTATGATCTTTCAATGCTCGTAGTATTTAAAGTACGAAAACTTAGAGAGAACAATTCGATGTTACTTAAGAGATATATGAAAGTTAAAAACTCAAAGTTGTAAGAACAAAGTATCTCAATGCTTTAAATAGGATTCCAACTAGTCATACCCCAAGATGAAGGTAGAGGACATTTGGAATGAAACTCATTCATTTTGGATGAAAGTTGTTCAGTTTGGATAACTCTTAGTAACCGATTACTACATTAGGTAATCAATTACCAAATATTTCTATTCAACTGAGTAATCAATTACTCTATGTTATTTTTTCTGGGAAACCTGTTACTCAACTTGGGTAAACTGTCACTTAGTCCTAGTAACCTGTTACTCAGATCTAGTAACCTGTTATTTAGAACCAATAACCTTACTTAGGTCAAGTAACTCGTTACTTAGCATTTTAAAAATTAAGATCATTTGACTCAAAGTTTCAATGTGATTTCCAAATGGTTTTCACTTGAGCATTATTACAAATCCTAAATGAAAGATATAAGATCTTAGAAGTATCTATCTTAGAATACTATGAAATCTTGAACTTTGGAAGCTTGTCTTCTATGTCTTCAAGGTCTTCTTCCTTTTGTTGATCTTGGTGTCCTTCACCAAAATTATGACAAGGTCGGGATCAAGATCTTCTTCATAATCTCCCCTTTTTTGGTGATGATAAACCAACATCTTCTTGAAAGTTTAAGTTTTATGATTTTGCATACATCATATGATTTTGACATGTCGATTTGAGTATGCTCCCCCTTTATTTTTGAACATGTGTCCTAAAAGATTAAATAAAAAAAACATAAAAACTCCAACTCCCCCCTCTTTGACTTGATCAGAAAGAAGGAAAAATTATGTTTCCATAAGCACAACAATATATACAAAAAATGGTAAAAGATATATGACTTATATCTAAGCCAAGGTCATAAATATATTATATAAACCATAAAGTGTAAATGCTATATTAAGATAGAAGCAATATAAGTAACATAACATCATAACATTATAGCATAAATAGGTTCATACAAAACATAATCCACATAAGTTAAAATATTTCAACCCAAAAGACAACAAGTCCATAAACTAAAACATACAAAAAGAAGCAAAACGTCCTAGACGTCGTCCCTAAGACTCCGACTCGTCACTATCATAGTCAATTTCCATGTAGTCCAAATGGTTAGATAATCTTCTAAGTTCAGCCTAATCTTGTTGATTATGAGTATCAAGGGTATCCATCCTTGTAGTGATGAATCCTCAAAGTGAAACCAACTCATCCATGATAATCTGATTGGTAGGCATGGAAAAAGATGAGGATGACTCGATATGGAATGTAGAGGGCTGAAGTGCAGGAGGGTCAACAAAATGATTTTCCAAAGGAGCAACTGGTTGATCGCTCTGATGTTTGTAAAGCAAATCAGTTGGGTCTCAAAAGAATCGCATTCTGTGGATCACATCCACATCAATCTTGCTATCTATAGCATCTAGTTTGATAATAGACTCCCCAATAGTGAAAATACCAAAGTGCTTAAGTATGGCATTTATGATGATAGCATAAGGTAAGGGGTTGCGTGTACCTCTAAAAGACCACATATGTCGTATTATCTTCATAGCCCACTTTATGGAAATATTGTTCTTAATAGCATACATTAGTTATAGTTCCATATCATCAATTTGTGAATGATTGGAAAATTTGGGAACTACAACATAACTAAGAAGATAATGCAACAATCTATCTTCTAAAGTGAGATTTCCAACAAAGAGGATATCTTGATCTTTCACAGTTTCATCGAATTCCCTTTACTTAAGCTCTTCTATTTCCGTTTTAGAAAATCTACACGTGGAATAATATAAATCCTTTCTATCATACTCCTCCCATGAACATTGAAGTCCAAAATCGACTTCGACACCTATGCATGGTATGTTAAAGCACACTGAACTGAAAGTCCTCAAGTCTAAGCCAATGTCTTTTCCCTTGACTAAGGAATAGATTTTATTTTTCCTCATATTCAGGTTCTAATAAAATACCCACATAAGTTCTAGGTAGTAGACATAATGTTCCTCACAAAACACGTAAATATGATGTTGGCTAAGAAGGAGAAGAAAATCATCTAACTAGAAAGTTTATAACTTACCATACTTAGGAGGAAACAGTGGTCTCTCAAGGAAAAGCTATGTGAACACAACACATTGCTCTTTGTTTTCAATAAGGTATACCAAATCCAAAGGATAAGCCTATAAAGAAGTTTGTTGCTTCTTTTGAGAAGCATTGGTACCTTGCTTCTTGGTTCTTGATGAAGAAGCCATGAAATTGAGGTTTTGAATTTTCTAGGTTTTGATATTTTGAGATTTGGGAATTTTTGATTTGGTTCTCTAAACTTAAAAAGAATGGTTGGAATGTGTTTAGAATTAAAAATGTGATATGAAATACCACAAATTTCAAGCAAAACAAGCAATAAATGAGATTTTTGGAAATGGAGGGGGTTTCCACAAGTGAGAGGTTTTGAGGAAAAAGATGAAGTGTCTGAAAAAATGAGAAGGAACCTTAAAAATGCACAGAGTAGTCAATTACTCTATCAGAGTAATCAGTTACTCAATGTAAAAATATCCAATATTCAGAAATTCAACTTTAAGTAATCGGTTACTATCTAGAGTAATCAGTTACTCAAACTCACTACCTTATCCAGTAATTGGTTACTCACCTAGAGTAATCAGTTAGTGTCATCAATTATTGAATCCTTCAGGCATCCCAATGTTTGGTAATCAGTTATTCTCCTAGAGTAGTTGATTACACACCCCAAAAATATGAAAATTAGGCAATTTAAAGCATGTTTAAGCACAAGTAGGCATACTATAAACATAATGAAACAAACATATAAGCATGTGAAAATATTTAGGACAAGTTAGCTTAATCAAGAATGCCTGATTATCATCTAATTTTATAAAGAAAAGGTTCTTTAGCCAAAAGTTTTGTAAATATGTCTGCTAGTTGCCTATATGTATCAACAAACTCTAAAAGTACATACTTATTTTGAACATGGTCCCTAAAAACGTGATGCCTTATATTGATATGTTTAGTTCGAAAATGAATTATAAGATTCTTTGTGAGGTTGATAGAACTAGTATTGTAATGTATTCTGTTTTGGTGATCAACATTATATAAATCTCTCTACAAAGGTTTAGAACTCGGCAAGTCACTTAAGTTGTCATAATATTTTTTAAACTAAACCAAAAAAAAATCTAAAAATTGGATTACCTCAAGATAAGCAGATATTTAAGGTCTTAAGCTTGACCTTTAAAAGTGCCACCTAGCATGACAATTGAAGGAGTAATATGTATCTCTTTGCAACTCTCCCGGGGTCAAGGAGATATTGATACAAAGACAAAAGGCAATCTGATGTTCTATATTGTTGGCAGTGCTTTCCAAAAAACAAGTTTCTCTTACATAAGCTAATTTCAACCAATCTTAGGCATGTAATGTTGCACAGAATGACGATGAATTATTAATGGAATGCATAAGCAAGATAAGAACAACTTGATTCTAAAGGTACATCTCTCAATGTACATTTAATTCAAGATAAGAACTACTTGCTGCAACATATTCTGTTTTAGCAGTACTTAGAGCAACACATGCTTGATTTTTACAAGACCAAGAGACTAATGCATTACCTAAGATATGAAAAGTACCACTAGTACTTTTCCTTTCAGTTTTTCATTCAGCAAAATCTGAATATGAATACCCCACCAAGTCACATATACTTCATTTTGGATACCACAATCCAACATCAGTTGTGTCTTTCAAATATTTCATTATTCTTTTTATGGCAACAAGATGTGACATAGGTTTAGATTGATAACATGCACACAAGTAGACACTTAATATTATATCAGGTTTACTAGTAGTAAAATAAAGAAGGGAGTCAATCATACCTCAATACTTTGAAATATCTATGCATTTATCAGCTTCGTCAGTATCGATGTATGTTCTTGATCCCATCGGAATGGCAATAGCTTTGCATTCATCCATTTCAAAGCTTTTAAAAAAATCCTTGCAATACTTGGATTGACTGACAAAGATGTCATCCTTAAGTTGCTTGATTAGAAGTTCAAGAAAGTAGTTCAATTTTTCTATCATGGACATTTCAAACTCACCTTTAATCTTCTTACCGAATTAACTACACAAAATCTCATTAGTAGAATCGAAAATAATATCATCTACACAAATTTGAACATAAAAAATATGATGATCTATATTCTTTATAAGAAGAGTATTGTCAATATTTTTCAATGAGAAAGCTTGTTAGACATCATACCAGGTCCTATGATTTTTTCAATGAGAAATCTTGTACATGAGAGAGATGTTTGTTATTTTGAAAACTTGGAGTTTGTTCAACATACACCTCTTTTTGAATATAAATATTAAGGAAGACACTCTTTGCGTCCATTTGATACAACTAAAAGTCTAGAGAGCATGAATATGCAAGCAATAGCCTAATAGCTTCAAGTCTAGCAACAAAGCGAAGGTTTAATCAAAGTCTATACCTTCTTCTGGTTGTAACCTTGGGCCACTAGTCTAGCTTTGTTTCTTAGCCCATCGAGTTCCTATCATATGCCTATTCTTAGGTCAAGGAGAATTTCCCAGATATCCTTTCTCTCAAGTTGATTAAGCTCTTCTTGCATAAAAAGATTCCAATGCTCATCATCAATTGCATCATCAATGTTTGATGGTTAAATTTGAGATATGAAGGCCTTGTTCATACAAGCATCATTTAATTTAAAGTGAGTAGAAAATCCACTACTGATATCACCAATGATATTGTCGATATGATCATCTCATTATGCTCTCCATTCTTTAGGCAAGTCGGAATGAGCATGCTCTTCTTGTGATGGTAGATCATAATCTATTTTATTTTCTCCATGTTGGTTGTTTCATCATGAATGGATACTTCTCTTTGAGAGGAGATGGGCAAGTCATAATCATCAAAATAAATTTTATCCTTCTTAGAGGGGTTAGTTTCATCATACGAAACATGTACAAATTCTTCAATGGTTAAAGTTCTCTTATTAAAGATTCTAAAAGCTTTACTGATTAGAGAATAACCAAGAAAGATTCATTCATCTGCTTTTGCATCATACTTATCTAGATTATCCTTACCATTATTTAGCATAAAGCATTTACAACCAAACGCATGCAAATGAGAAATATTTGGTTTTCTACCCTTGAAGAGTTCATAGGGGGTATTCTTCATAATTGGTCTTATTAAAACGTTGTTAGGAATGTAGTATATTGTACTAACCGCATTTGCCCAAAATTATTTTTGAGAGATGAGTCTCATTCAACATAGTACGAGCTAGTTCTTGCAAAGACCAATTCTTTCTCTCTATAACACCATTTTGTTGTGGTGATCTAGGAGCAGAGAAATTATGAACGATTCCAAGTTCATCACCAAATTCCTCAGAAGAAGCGTTTTGAAATTCTTGTGAATGCAAGTATGCAAAGACATAATTTTGATGAAGACAAAGCTTAAAGATTGATAAAGAATATAGACATGGAAAAATCATCTACAACAACATGAAGACTCAAGTTCAAGCTTCATAAGGATCTTCAAATGGGAACACGAATTTTCAAAAGAGTTTTTTTCTCTAAAAAGTTTAATAGAAACTTTTACATGGATAAAGAGAGTTCTGTGAATCTTTGAATAACATTTACTCTAAAGCATTCATAATTTTCAAATATTTTCCTATGTGTCTCATAATCATTAATTTGTATCTTTAAGATTGTGAGATTCATCAAAGGGTTATTTGTTCTAAATTTTAGTGTATGATTAGAACATCAAGGTGTAAAAAAATTTCTACACATTTTATCGACCATATGTTAATTTGTCTCTTTGAGGTGTGAGGCATCACCTTGAAAGAAGAGAGAAATTAAGGAGGAAATTCTAGGTTGGGGTTAGGTCCAAGAAGAGGTCTCTTTGGGTATACTGGATTAGAAGTGGTGTGGATCCATTAGAAGCTAGTTCCAAGAGAATTCTTAGTGGAAGAAGTGTATATATAAACATTTGATTTCTTCTTAGTAAAATCAATCTCCTAAGATTAGAAGGGGAGGACTGGATATAGATTGCAGTGTTGGCAATCGAACTACGATAAATCAATTGTGTTATCTTCTCTCTTTCCCTACACTATTACTTTCGTGCAATTATCGTATTTTGCTAAATTTGATTACAATCGTATAGAGATTATTGCATAAGTGAATTTACATTATGAATCACTTTCATAGAGCTGTTTAAGTGCATATTATCAGATTAATCACTTTTTTCTTGCTACATCAAGAACAAATTTTTTCAAGTAAATCAACAAGGTTAATCGATTAAGCCTTCTATTAATCGATAGTTTAAGTTTTTATGTTAATTGATTAAATAACCAATTAATATATTAAAACCAATAGTTTTTGAGATTATCTTTTGTATCTGAATTGTTTTTAATTTTTACTCAAGCCACCTATTCACCCCCTCTAGGTGAAGTTTGAGCCCTTGTTAACCAACAATTCTTCTCCACGATCACTTCTTATAGCAGTGTTTTTAAGGATTTTTCATTTTTAGCTTCTTAGCATACTTTCTAAAGGCATTAAATGCCTCATTATTGTCAACAAAGAATATTGTCCACGTGTATCAAGAAAAATCCTCTACTATAATAAGAGTATAGTAGTTGTCACTAAAACTTCTAGTCCTAAAAGGGCCAAACAAGTCCATGTGTAACAACTGTAATGACCTATTGGATAAAACTATATGCTTTTGTTTGAAAGATGTTTTTTTATTACCCTTTTGACATGTATCACATAGTTTTCTTTAACAAACTTCATATTAGGTAAGCCAACAACAAGGTCTTTTGTAATTAGTTTATTCAAATAATGTATATGAAAATGAGCAATTCCCTTAGGCTAAAGCCATGCATCATTATCATTGACTACTAAACATTTTACTCTAAGAGCAGCTTCATTTAAAGCAATCATGTAAATATTATTGATTCTCTTACCGACCAATTTAGAGTTTTAGATACCTTGTCTTTGATGATGCATTTGTCATGGTAGAAAGCCACATGGAACCCCGTGTCACATAGCTGACTGATACTCAACATGTTGTGCTTGAGTCCATCAATATATAGAACTCCTTCTATGGTGGTAGAAGGTGGCTTTTCAACATGACCTACTCCAAGAGTTTTACCTTTATTATTGTCCCCATACGTAACAAAGTCTTTGTCCCTTAGAGTCAGGATCGAGGACTTGCTTTTGTTATCAGTCATATGCTTTGAGCCACCGCTATCAAAGTACCATAACTCATTGACAACTCCCAAGAATTTCTATAGAATAGCTTAATTTTTATTAGGTACCCAATTTGATTTGGGCCCTAGTGTGTTAGCACCTTTCTCTACCCATTTATATTAGCCTGAAAGCACACCATATTTTCTAATTATACAACTATTGCGTGTATGCCCAAAATGTTTATAGTAAAAGAAAATGGATTGATGCTTAACTATCTTATGATTATTTTTATGACAATTAGAAGTTTGCATACTTTGTTTCTGAAAATTAATTTTTTGGAGACATCCTTTTTCTAAGATGTGTGGTTGTTTGAATAGGTGCGCTAATTCTTCACTTTCAAGCTCTGAATTGGAGCATATATCATTATCTTCCCAAGCAATATACTCTATCCTTCCTGCCTTCTTTTCAGACTTCCCTTTGAAAGGATTTTTCTTCAATGTGGGACAATCTGTCTTTATGTTGCCTGGATTTCCACACTCAAAGCAAATGAATGTCTGATCAGATGTTGAAGGTTCATTGATTTTTGTGAATCTATTTGACGGTGTTCATTTGCTCGTACTGTTTCTCTTAAGAAACGTGCTGAACTTCTAGACCTACAAACTCATGTCCTCCATGGCTTCTTTTTTGAATCATCATCGGAGGTCTCACACATGTATGCCTTTACTTTCAGTGAGATATTTTTATTTTTCTTTTCTTCTTCTTCGTGATGCTCAAGTTGTCTTAACTCCAACTCATGTTCATGCAATTTGCCAAAGAGTTCAGCAATTGACATTTTGGATAGACTCTTCTTTTTGGAGATGGTTGTCACTTTAGGTTGCCAAGTTCTGGTAAATGACCTAAGAACTTGAAGGTTGAGATCACTATTGGACAACACTTTTCCTAAAGCAAGAAGATGGTTTATAAGGTGAGTAAACCTTTTTGAAGATCTATGATCTTTTCTCTAGAGTGGTTTCTAGGGTATCCCACATTTTGTTGGCAGACTGACAATTTGACACTCTAAAGAACTCGTCTATGCCTAGGGCTTATCTGAGGATGTTTTTGGCCTTTAGGTCACATTCAAAATTTTCTTATCATCGTCATTCTAAGAAGATTTTGTTTTTTTATCTCCCTTACACCATGTATTACTACAAAGGGTATGTAAGGCCGTTCTTCAATCACATTCCATATGTCAAGATCCTGAGACTCTATAAAGATTCTTATTCATACATTCTATAAATCATAGCATTCTCTAATAAATCTTGGAGGTGATTGATGTTGGAACCTTCTCCTAGAAAAGATGTTGAGGCCATCTCTAAGAATAGGATCTAGGGAGTATCTTACCCAAACTAAGTTTTGGTACCAATTATAAGATCAAGATGACAAACTAAGAGGGGTGAATTAGTTTCCTACACTAAGTCAAAAATTTTGCAACTTTAAACATAAGAGTATGTAACCGTGGAATAGTTGTAGAAAATAATCTTAAGTACAAAACATGTAAATATAAAGGGCAAGGAGAATAGTAGAGATATACCAAAAATTTATACTAGTTCACATTCTTGTCCACCAAAGGCTACCTCCATTCTTCTTGCCACACAAGAGATTTTCACTGATATAATAAGTTGCAATTACAAGTCTCACCCCAAGTTTACAAGCACATTACACACTCACCAATTTCTCACAGACTTAGAAGAACACCTCTTCTAAGAAACACTCTTGCCCTTTCCACCACACTCTATGATGAAAGGTTTACAACAAATTGAATAAAGAATATGACTAGGACAAAGATTGTTTTACAAGATATTACACTTCTAAACTTGCATTCCATATGATCCTTCAATAATTAGCATATAATGCTCTTAGTGTTTAAAGCAGTTAGAGACAACACTCAGATGGAACTTCAAAAAAATCTAAAAGTTAAAAACTCAAAGTTGCAAGAACAAAGTGTCTCAATACCTTCAAAAAGAGGCTTCCAACTAGCCATCATATTCCAAGATGAAGGTAAAAGACGTTTGGAATGAAACCAATTTGTTTTGGATGAAAGATGAAGTAATTGATTACTGCATTCGGTAATTGGTTACCCAATATTTTTGTTCAACTAAGTAACTGGTTACTCCTTTGAGTAATCAGTTACTCTATGTTGATTTCCAAATGATTTTCACTTGAGCATTGTGACTAATCATAAATGAAAGATTTTAGGATAGAAGTGCATATTTTAGAAGACTATGAAATCTTGAATTTCAGAAGTTTTGGGTAAAATTAGAGTATAACACACCTAGGGGGTGAATAGGTGTAGCAGTTCACTAAAGCCGCTTTTTCGGTTAATCACAAATATAAAAAATACAGACCATGATAATCGATTATTTCTAAGAATAATCGATTATTTAGAAAGTAATTAATTATTGACAGTAACTTATCAATTATTCAGTAACTTGAAATCTTGGAAAATTTAGATTTCTTGTTAATCAAGTTTCACCAAAATAGTTCTCTCTGATTCAATAGCTTAATAAAAATATATTAAAAAGAATATCTAGATTAAGATTCAATTTAAGCATTATAAAGAATCAAAACCAATATGTGTAAAAACTGAAAAGTAAAAAGATTAAGGATAGAGAAAAGTGCCCCAAGAGATTTTATCCTCGTTTGTTTGTGGGTCCATTTACAAACTACATTTAAGCCTCCCCTTCTGATCTTGAGAGATTTTTCTTCACTATGGAAATCAATGTATTTTTACAAAACACACTTCCAATAAATACAAGGTATCTTTCTCAGACTATGGAGATCCCTGATCGGTTTGAACCTCAACCCTCTATGGATAATCCTCACCACCTATGGTTCTGGCACCAATTAATCCTAACTCACTTCCAAGGTCCTTGTATCATTGAATATCTCAATCCAACCACAACTAGGATTTTACCACTAACTCTCAAGACCCTTGAGAATCATAATTCACTCGACTAATACAAAACTAAATCTGAGTAACTTTCACTTTAATGTGCTAATATTGAAAATGACCTCAGATCTAAACCTAACAACGGTAATCACACAAGAACTCCTAGATTCTAATATTATTTATACAAGGTTTTCTCAATATGCACTTTATTGAAAATATGAAATTTTGTATTTTTCTCTCTTTGATCTCAAAGAAACACTATCTCAAATCAAACATAAGTTTTCCCAAAGAGAGTTCTTGGAAAATATGAAATTTTGAAAACTCGCATTATTAACCAATGAGTAGAAAAATGATTTTTATACAAAATTGTTTTCTGTGTAATCTAATCGATTATCTAAGATGGTAGCCAATTATCAATATGTTAAACACAAGATATGCGATGGACATAATTGATTATTAATCTTGATAATCGGTTATCGACACCACAAGACAAAAACCTTTAGCTATTGGAACTCTAAATAATCGATTATCATATTGCCTAATCGATTATCATATTTCATACCTGGATAATTGATTCTCTTTTCATGTTAATCGATTAATAGAGCTAAAGAGCAGTTTCTTTGAAAGTGAAATGAACCTCCTACATGATGAATGATTATGAAATGCATGATTTTAAAATATATATAACTTTATGCAATAAAATCATGTGTGGTTAATGCTCGAACATTATCTGATCATGTATGGATGAATGAAATGTCTCAATTTTAAGTAAGTCAACTTTAGATCTTGTGAGACTTCCATCCTAGGTTCACCTAACCTAGACTTAGTCTAAGCAATCATCTTAGGACTTTTATAAAACATAAAAGTTTCCCTAAATCTATGATAACCTTGAGTCTTGGCATGTTACTTTGTAAAGTTGTCTTCGTCTTCAAGCTTTCATATAAACTTTATCTTCCTCAAGTTCATATCTTCATCAAAACTAAGTACGTCAATCAAACTTACAATTTATGACTCATATTTCAATGTCAATCTCCCCTTTTCTGATGATGACAAACTTTGAAAAACTTTGAACAGTTTCACTCGATTGATAAGCTGGACGATAATCAACTTGATGATTTGCTAAGGTTGTGAAAATGAAAGAACTACTCCCCATCACTTTATTATCTCCCCTTCAATCTAAGCAAGAGGTAGTGTGGGTAGCACATCATTCTCCCCCTATATCTAGGTTTGCAGAAGCATTAAAAATAAAACCTGCAAAATATCAAAACAATACTTTCTCCCATTTTGGCATGATGAAAAAGCAATAAATTATTATGAATAATATGGCCAAAAGTAAGGAAATATTTTTACAATTTGTATATTGACTTAACCATATCAGAATTTGTATGATTGATCAAGCAATTAAAGAATTCAACAAATGCACCAGTGGACTGGAAATAATTGATTACCTACATATAGTAATCGATTATCGTGCTTAATAATCAGAAAAGTTTCAGGGTTTAAAGACATGCAACTTTCATACAATCGTAACCATAATACTATCCATTTTGCATACTGAGTCAAACAAAATTATCAGGTAGATAAAATATGATCAAGAGAAACATATATTAGGTAATCATGAAACAAAAAGGTAGACATTCAAGAAATTGCACATAAAAACCACAATACGAGAAAAATAAGATGTTCAGGCAGTATTATAAACCATAGAGTTAAGTAATACAAACCAAACATAACAAAAGATAAGAAGTCTAGAATCAACAAGCTCAAACACACACACACACACACACACTTAAGCTGACACCTAACTAGGAAAAGCTAGATAATCCTAAGCTAAACTATTTATTAGATGGTGGTGGTTGTTCTCCACGAGATTTGATCAAAGAAAGAAACTGAGTCCAATCCATGCTTGGACTTCCAGGGTCCTGGTCATATGAGTCATGTTCCTTGTCTGCATCAATATGATCAAGGCCAACCGCAAACTTATAATCATACTGATATATCCATCATCTAGGATATTTGTAAATCACCATATTATGAATCAGGTTATCACTTACCAAATTATTGTAGGAATTCACACTCACAATTTCCTCATTAGATGTATCAATACCAAGATGATCAATAACTCGGGAAATGAAGATCCCATATGCCAATAGTCTCTATGAAGAAGATGCAATCCCAAACATTACTTTGAGGAATTCAGAAAACCAATTGACCATTATCCCTTCCTTAATGGCGAATATCAAATTCAGGTCGTTGATGGTGAGTTTAGCATGATTAGTGTTCCTCTGAACCAAAATATAAGCAAGTATATAGTGTAATAACCTATTTTCGATCGAAAACGCACCAACTTTTGTTGCTTCTCTTTGCAAATAGAGATGAGTTCCTCTAAAACAAGACTTGTACATCTCCTCTGTATCATAGGATTCTCATGACTCATCATGGCTATCATCAAGAGGTACCCCATCACTTGTAAGACCCCCAACATTCACAAATAACTCAGCATCCAGATTAAACAATCTCCCCTTCGCCACAGTCATATATACACCATTTTGTAATGAAAATTAACATAAAATTCCGTAACTAGAGAGAGATATATGTTATCATTAAGCTCGATGAAGTTAATAACTCCTTGTACCTCCAAATGATGTGGAAATTTGAACCTTTACTGCACCATCCAAGTGAGGTCAACATAATGAACATAAGTCAGCTTTCTACCCAAGAATCTAGTCAATCTCTTTGTCTGGAGATTAGGAGCATAGTACGAATCATTCCTAGTTGTAGTTTTGGCTGCTCTGGTGTTTGATGGACTACCGATTTCAGAAGTTATGTTGCTTTTTGCCATGTGCTTTATGCGGTTAGATCTCTCATCACTCATGTTGCATAAATGGGATGGTAATAATCGATTACTTAATCGATTTTTCAAATTGAATTTAGGGTTTTTGAATTGGGATTTTTGGGGATAATTTTATTTTGAGGAATTTTGAGGAAATTGAATGTAGATATTAGAGACAGGAGAGAAGGGGTTGCACAAAATTTAGCTTAGTATAAATAATTTTAGAAATGGGGCAAGAATTGAGGAATTAGGGTTCATACGAATTTACCCTAGATTGAACACTTTAATCTGTTTTACTACTACTGGTAATTGATTATCTACACACGATAGTCGATTATCATTGTCAATGTTGGAACATGCTTTTTTGAAAACCATTAGTGAGAACTTTTAGTGTGAAATACAAAAAACACCCAAGTCCCACATAGAAGAGTTTTGAAAAAATAACTCCCAAGTCCCACATTGGAGAAATGAGGAACATGGAAAAAATCTCATGTTATAAATAAAGGCTTTCTCCCCTCATTATAACTTGCCCAAAGTTAAATGCGCTTTCATTCAACCTTTTCTTTCTCCCTCATATTTTTTGTCGATGCATTTCCGACAAACTTCTCCCCCTTTCTTTCCGTGGTACTGAGAATTGGAATGGGTAGCCATATTGTGGGCATTTCGAGAACTGACCCTGGTAGTCAGTATTGAGGGAAAAGAGTTGGCACAGGTAGCCATATTCTAGGGATTTCGAGAACTGACACTAGTAGTCAGTATTGGGGGAAAAGAATTGGCATAGGTAGCCATATTCTGGGCATTTCGAGACCTGACACTGGTAGTCAGTATTGGGGGAAAAGAATTGACACAGGTAGCCATATTTTGGGCATTTCGAGAACTGACACTGTTAGTCAGTATTCGGGGAAAAGAATTGGCACAAGTAGCCATATTCTGAGCATTTCGAGAACTGACACTAGTAGTCAGTATTGATAGAAAAAATTGGCACAGGTAGTCATATTCTGGGCATTTCGAGAATTGACACTGATAGTCAATATCGTGGGAAGAGAATTGACATTGGTAGCCATATGGTAGTGGGTGTATTCGAGATTGGTTCTTACAGTGCAGTAAGAATTCAATAACAGAGATCTGGGTTGTTTTATCCAGGGGACGACGTGGTTGATAGTCTGCTTGCACATTTTGGGCAGTACCACAGAACGTCTTAAAAAGTGCGACCTGGTCGTGACTCATCCAGTAAGTATTATTTCGTGCCATTTATAATTGTTGCAAGCTACGGTAACAACAATTTTAAGACATTTCTACTGCAATGACAATCGTAGATAATATTACTAGACCGAACAACTATGACCTGAACAAACAATTTCGGTTTGATGGGACAAATTTCAAACGTTAGTAACATAAGATGAAAATTTTCCACATTATGAGAAAAGTTGCACACATTTTGAAAATCAATATCCTAATGTTGCTGAAGAAAGTTGGAAAAAAGAAGAAGGATAAACTAGCTATTAATATAGCTATCTGAAATGAAAATGAATACTTTTATGAATTTCATTATGAATGAATTGTCAGATGATCTCTGTAATTACTACAACCCATATATGTCTGCCAAATTAATTTGGTATGCACTTGAGAAATAAAGAAATATGATATTGAGGAAGTTAAGATAAAAATTATATATTATGTTACCACTACCTCAAGTATCAAATGACTGATAATAAATCAGTAGAGTAGATACATATAATTGCTTATGAAATCATTTCTGATGGTATGGCCCTAGAGAGTTAAACTCACAGATCCTATGAATGTATATTCATTGGGTATGTTGTAAACAACAAGGCGTATGAGTTTTACGACCTTAATGCAAAAGTGATCATTGAGTCTAACGATGTTGGTTTCAATGAAGAGAAATTCCTTTTTAAATTGAGGAATAGTGGGGGCACATCAACTAGTCACATACTTGTGATTAGAGATAATGATGGAAAATGAAAGGTTTGAAATAAAACCTAGAAGAAGTAAGAGAGCAATAATTGTTAGAGAGTATAGACCTAATTATATGGTCTATATATTGGAGGATAATCCATCAACTTTCAAGAAGTTTTGAATTCTTTGGATGTTGATTTGTGGCAAGAAGCCATAAATGATGAGATGGAATATATAGAGTCAAATAAGAAACAAACTATGTTAGCTCAATCCAATGTGGAAGTTGAGATGATAGCACTAGCAACAGCTAATGAAAAAGCAAGCTAGTTGAGAAATTTGGTTGCAAACATTCCCCTATGGGAAAATTGATACCAGTTGTGTTGATCCATTGTGATAGTATCGTGACTATTGCAAAAATTGAGAACCATTTTTATAACGGTAAAGAAACGACAAACTTGTCATAAGCATAACACCATTAGAGAGTTACTCTTTACATGAGCTGTTAGAGTGGATCATGTACGCACTGAGAATAACTTAGCAGATCCTTTGACGAAAGGACTAGCTAGAGAGAAAGTCCATAACACTTCTAAGAGTATGAGACTATTTCCCGTAGAAAGAGGATCACTCATGATCATAACCCGACCTAACTGACTGGAGATCCCAAGAACTAGGTTTAATGGGTAATAACAAGTTGTGAAGTGATATGAGAATGAACCTGCTATAAAATTATGAGAAGCATGATTCCTGTAGCATATGTAAGGATGAGTTAAACTCTTAATGAGATCTATACTCCAATTGTGGAGTACCTAGGCTACAGGAGTACTCTTGATAGACTCACCTATGTGAATGTGGGAGTGGGGGCTGCTTCCTATGAAATTTTGGGGCATAAATTTCTAGAGCGTTCACTATACTGGGATAGACAGGCATGACCTTTAATGCACGGGCTTTATAGAATACACCTTTGAAAAGGTTGTGTGTGGATTGATGCTAGAGATAGAGTTCAAGACTAGGAGTCACTCTAGTAAAATCTTGATCTTACTCACTATGCAAAGGTTCAAGTCGCATGACACCTTTGTTTATGCACAATCTTATTGAGACCACAAATATTCTCGGAAATCGTTTTTTAATTTCAAGTGGGGGATTGTTGGAACATGGTTTGTTGAAAACCATTAGTGGGAACTTTTGGTGTAAAATATAAAAAACATCCAAGTCCCACATAGAAGAGTTTTGAAAAAACAACTCCCAAGTCCCACATTGGAGAGATGAGGGACATGGAAAAAATCTCATGTTATAAATAAAGGCTTTCTCCCCTCATTGTAACTTGCCCCAACTTGAATGCGCTTTCGTTCAACTTTTTCTTTCTCCCTCATATTTTCCGCCGATGCATTTCCGGCAAACTTCTCCTCCTTTCTTTCCGTGATATTGAGAATTGGCACAGGTAGCCATATTGTGGGCATTTCGAGAACTGACAATTGTAGTCAATATTGAGGGAAAAGAGTTGGCACAGGTAGTCATATTCTAGGCATTTCGATAACTGACACAGGTAGTCAGTATTGGGGGAAAAGAATTGGCACATGTAGTCATATTATGGTCATTTCGAGAACTGACACTGGTAGTCAGTATTGAGGAATAGGAATTGGCACGAGTATCCAAATTGTGGGCATTTCGAGAACTGACACTGGTAGTCAGTATCGTGGGACGAGAATTGGCATTGGTAGCCATATCGTGGTTGGTGTATTCGAGATCGGTTCTTACAGTGCAGTAAGAATTTGATAACAGAGATTTGAGCTGTTTGATCCTGGGGACGGCGTGGTTGATTGTCTGCTTGCACATTTTGGGCAGTACCACGAAACGTCTTAACGAGAGCAACTTGGTCGTGACTCAACCAGTAAGTATTATTTCGTGCCATTTATAATTGTTGCAAGCTACGGTAACAACAATCAAGATTTTTAGAATTTTAAAATATTTCTCCCAAGTAATCGATTAACCATAGATAATAATCGATTTCTTTGAAAATAATTTTTGCCTAGGTAATCTATTATAGTATTGTATAATCGATTACTTGCAGTAATAACACAAACTTAAATACTTTTGGTGTGGATGCTAGGATACTATTGGTAAAGACCTATCTTAAGAGTCTAAGACACATTACTAAGTAGGCACTAAGCAGGCAAAACAATCATTAACTCAATTATAAATAAGAATCAAACATTCAACACAAATAACATACAAGCATATACTAGAGGCATGGCAAAGTCATATATGAAACCTTGACTGTACTAACTTAGATACAATTCATCAAAAATTCCAAGTTTTGTTTGCAGAACAAAGAATGTATCCCTTGGTAGGGGCTTGGTGAAAATATCGGCTAGTGGCTTTGAGGTTTCCACAAACTCAATAACAAAATCACCTTTTTACACATGACCTCTAAGAAAATGATACCTAATTTCAATATGCTTAGTGATAGGGAACATCACAAGTGCACGATTATGTCGTCAAGAAATAAAATATTGATCTCACGATTACTAGCAAATTCCTTTAATTATAACAATTAATTTATACTTAACTCAAATAAGGAATAAAACTGAATTTAGAATAATTGAACACTTGACAATAATAATTACGAAAATATTAAAAGGGATTGAGATCTAATTTATGAAGAGTTTCCATGATAAGGGTTACCGCTTTTACACTCGTAAATCCTTGTTTTCCTTATTTTCAAGAACTTTAAGTTGTGATGGTGAGTTGCTCTTTGATATGTGTCATCCTCTCTCGAGATCCAACACTTGTACTCAATTAAAGTCACACTTACTCTCGTGGTACGGTTATCAATTGAATCCTTTACTTGGATCTTTTTATCCAATCGCTTTGTAGCAACCCAAGGTGAATTCCAAAAACCTCGAGAATCCTAAGACTAATTTCATGAATTAGGATTCTAGTGCGCCAAGAGATTTTATCCTGGTTCGTTTGCGAGGCCACTTGCAAACTACATCCAGGCATCCCCTTGTGAACTTTGCATATTTTTCTTCACTAGGGAAATCAATGTATTTTACAAAACACACTTCCAATAAATACACACCTTTTTTCTCGGACTATGGAGATCCCTGATCGTTTTGACCCTCAACCATCTATGGATAATCCTCACCACCTATGGTTCTATCCCCAGGCAATCCTAACTCACTTCCAATATCCTTGTATTAGTGAATATCTCAACCCAACCGCAACTAGGATTTTACCACTAATTCTCAAGACCCTTGAGAATCTTAACTCACTCGGCTAATGAAAAATTAAATCTGAGTAACTTTTCACCTTAATGTGCTAATGCAGAAAATGACCTCAGATCTAAACCTAACAACAAAAATCACACAAGAACTCCTAGATTCTAATATGATTTACGCAAGGTTTTTCTGAATGTGCACTTTATTGAAAATATGAAATTTTGTATCTTTTCTCTCTTTAATATCAAAGAAACACTAACTCAAATCAAACAAAAGATTCCACTAAGAGAGTTATTGGAAAATATGAAAATTTGAAAACTCGCATTCTGAACCAATGAGAAGAAAAACTATTTTTATACAAAATTATTTTATGTTTAATCTAATCGATTATCTAAGATGGTAGTTAATTATCGATAACCTAAAAACAGGATATCTGATGAACATAACAAATTATTAATCTTGATAATCAATTATCGATACCATAAGACAAAAACCTTTAGCTATTGGAATTCTAAATAATTGATTATCATATTGCCTAATCGATTATCACATTTCATAACTGCATAATTGAATATATCTTCATGTTAATTGATTAATAGAGATGAAGAACAATTTCTTTGAAAGTAAAATGAACCTCCTACATGATGAATAATTATGCAATGAATGATTTCAAAATATGTATAACGTTATGCAATAAAATCATGTATGATTAATGCGTGAATATTATCTAATCATGCAGGGATGAATGAAATGTCTCACTTTTAACTAAGTCAATTTTAGATCTTGTGAGATTTTCATCCTAGGTTCACCTAACCTAGACTCAATCTATGCAATCATCTTAGGACTTCTATAAAAAATAGAAGTTTCTCTATATCTATGATAATCTTGAGTCTTGACATGTTGCTTTGTATTTTTTTCTCTGCCTTCAAGCTTTCATATAAACTTTGTCTTCTTCAAGTTCATGTCTTCTTAAAAACTAAGTATGACAACCACACTTGCAATTGCTGACTCCTATTGCAATGTCATGAGGCTTGTCTTCTATGTCTTCAAGGTCTTCTTCCTTTTCGTCTTTTTGTTGATCTTGGTTTCTTCATCAAAATCGTGCCAAGATCAGGATCAAGATCATCTTCATAAACTCAACCATGGCTGCAAGAGTAGATTATCAAAGTCAAAATAGAAATTAAAAAACCAAGCATCTCGAAGCACAACAAAAAGACACTATTTTTGGATTAAGAAAACAAAAATATTAGGGAATAGTGTTAGGGAAAATCGTAAGTGTACGATTATGTCGTCATGTAATAAGATATCGGTCCCACGAGGATTGGAAAACTTCTTTAATTATAACAATTAATTTATACTTAACTCAAATAAAGAAATAAAATTGAATTTAGAACGATTGAGAAATTAATAAGAATAATTATGAAAGTATTAAAAAACATTGAAATCTAATTTAGGGAGAGTTCCCAAGATAAGGGTTACCGCTTTTACACTCGCAAATCCTTGTTTTGCTCCTTTTCATGATCTTTAAGTTGTGAGTGTGAATTGTTCTTTGATATGTGTCATCCTCTCTCGAGCTCCGACACGTATTCTCAATTGAAGTCGCGCATATTCTCGTGGTACGGTTATCAATCAAATCCTTTACATGTATCTTTATAACCAATCGATTCGTAGCAACCCAAGGTGAATTCCGGAAAACCCCGAGAATCCTAATACTATTCTCGTGAATTAGGATTCTAGTTTGAATAACTGAATGGTCAGATAGTTAGGATTCTACTCTCTTGATAGGCCTTACTTTATCATATGATCTTTTTTCATTCAACCTTTCTCCTTACAACATACTTTTTTACAGTCTCTTCTGTTCTAGAAATTGTCTTTCCCTTTAGGACATACATACTATCTACATATGTTTAACTTGATATATGTTGATCTTTGGGGACCTTTCTCTATATCTTCTATTCATGGACATAAGTACTTTATAACTATAATAGATGATCATATAATATTTACTTTGGTCTTTCTCATAAAAACTAAGGCTGGAAGTTCTAATTTTTTGCAAAACTTCATTCATATGGTATGTATATACATAATTCTCTATTAGAGTTAAGATTGTGAGTAGTGATAATCAAACCACTTGCACTTTGAGAAAAAATACCAACATATTTTGAATGTAGCAAGGGCTCTATTGATCCAAAGTCAGCTACCTAAAGTATACTAGTCTTATGCTATTAAGCATGATGCTACATACATAATAAATATATTGCCTACTTCTATTTTAAATAAAAGATCATCTTATGAAGTTTTGTATGATAAACAACTAGACTTGCATCTCCTAAAGGTTTTTGGTTCTTTATGTTAAGTTAGCACACATGGGTATTCTAGGATAAAATTAGATCTTAGATCCAATACGTGCTATTCTTAGGATATAAAGAATGGGTAAAAGGTTTCATAATGCTCAATCTACCCATCAAAGCATTACAAATAAGTAGAAATGTTGTTTTCAATGAAAATGTATTCTCTTATTGTCGTGCCCCAATTTTCGGCTACACGACCTTATTAGAGAGTCGCCACTACATTTTTCCACTAAAAAATATAGAAAAATATTTTGGCCCAACCATATTAGGCCTTGGACTTTGATATCCAGGTTTGGGAGTCGATTACAGACTATGGAAGGTATTAGCACCATAGCTTCTCGTTTGAACGATACCCTTACTATAATGCATTAATTATTAATTATATGATTACCATATTTTTACCAAAAAAATAAAATAGTTTATTTTATTATTGTGCCTGACAAGACGTGATCTTGGTCCTACGTATCCCCTTTTTGGGTATCAAGACTACGTATTTCTCTTGGTAGAAAATAGTTTGTTGGTTGGGTTAATTTTATTTCTTAAAAGAGGTAATGTTTAATTTTTTTTTAAAATGAGTGAAACATGTCCCTTACGTCTGATACTACATCTCAGGAAGTAGAAATATAATTAATCCTATTAATTTTAAGAAAGTGAAGTGTAGCCCTTACGTCCAACACTACAACATACCTTAAAATTAGGATTAACATATTTCACATAGTCTTGTATTAAACGATTTTTATTTTTACGTAATTATAAGGAAAATGGGATTTAGAAATAAATTAACAAATAAGCCAATTGCATACATTATTTATTTTTTATGGTAAATGTACATATTGATTTAAATTTGATGTGATTTATTTATCATTACAAAATTTCATTATATTAAAACTATAATGCATATTAACCCCATTATCACTGATAAGACAAATATGTAAAATTTATTTTTTAATTTTATTATTGTCGAAATAATTATTTACAAATTATTTGTGAGATTGTTTATTAAATATGATTATGATTGAAATAAAATTATTGATACAATTATCAAATGTAAGACTGTGCGGAAGAAATTACAAAGAGAACATACATGTTATGCCTATTCCAAGAGAAATGGAATAATGTAATCTGTATGGATTCTGGCCAGTCAAATCACTAGTTGTGTGGGGAGTTTAGGCACAGGTCACCAGACCTGACATGTAGCTCACGATTCTTCAATCTTTTGTTATTTTTGGTGTTTTCATGAAATGTTGATTTTTCTAGTGTGTGGTTGTTTCAAGTATTAGTACTTGTGTTTGATTAAGGAATAATATAGCAATGATGTACTAATTACTCCCATAAAAATTGTGAATGCTAAAAAGAAAAAGATGTGTAGAGATTTCGCATGAATCTCAAAGAAAAGAGGTTTTTTAGTATTTTTTTTATGGCTTTTGTGGTTTTCTTGGATTGTTTTTTGGTTGAAGAGGATTGTTTGTGCATGTAAGATGATATTTAGGGGGGAAATGATCATTGAATGTATTTTTGATTGAAAGAATTATTGAGGATTATTGGAAATAGATGATGGATGAAAGACATTTTTGGATGAAATTGTTATGGATTTGTGGGTGAGTGAAAGGTGGATGAGAAATTCATGAGTGAGTTGATGGGTGGGGGATTTTGAGGTTGTTGTGGATGACATAAATTTTTTGTATATGAGAGACTTTTTGGATGTGGATGGAGAATTTTTGGAAATAGATGATGTGTGAAGGATTTTTTAGAATGAATGATTTTTTGAGAATATATGATTTTTAATTGATTGTGATATGTTAGGAAATAAAAAATGGTCTTTTTTTTTGCGATTATTTATAGCATTTTGAATGACCACATGTGCCAAATCTTCCATTTATTTTATTGAAGAGAAAAAAAGATGAAGTTTGATTCTTGCCTTAAAAACTAATTTTAACATTATGGCACATAATTCAAAATTTTGAAATTTAAACAAGAATTAATTAAAAATGAATTTGTATTATTATTATCATTATTTTGGGACTCTTAAAAGGTGTTATTTTTTATTAGAAAATAGTCAAAAAATACTAATTTTATTTTTATTTATTATTGTTTTGAAAATATCTTTTGGGCTGGACAAAAGTGGGTATTCACACTTATAAATCTACCCAATCTTCAACAACATTAGAAATCCCTTCAAAAATCATTTCTATACCCAAATGTATCATATATGATGATATTCTCTATGCCTTTATAACATATAGACCCTTATATATCTATAAGATTATCATTGTGCACTCCTTAATAACACTA
Organism: Lupinus angustifolius; assembly: GCF_001865875.1. NCBI lineage: Eukaryota > Viridiplantae > Streptophyta > Magnoliopsida > Fabales > Fabaceae > Lupinus > Lupinus angustifolius. Next base: position 29,510,677 of record NC_032009.1, read on the forward strand.
ATATATCAACGTCCAATATCCAATACCTTTTATCCTCCTATCTCTCTATTTTGAGAAACTGTCACAACCTTAAAAAATAAAAACCCTTTCCTTCACCACACATATAGAACCTAAGACATATTCTCAAGTCATAAAGTCTTCTCATTGGCAGGATGCCATAGATAAAGAAACTTATGCTCTCCAAAAAAATAATACTTGCACTCTAACTGATTTACCACATGATAAGTCACACATTGGATGTAAATAGGTTTTAAAAATTACATATAAAGCATATGATAATATTGAGAGATACAAGGTAAGATTAGTCCTCAAAGGATATATCCAAACCAAGGGAGTGAATTACCTTGAAACCTTTTCACCAGTGGCCAAAATAACAACGGTAAGATTATCATTGTATTAGCTTCTATGCACAATTGATTCCTCAAAAAATAGATGTCAATAATGCCATTTTACATGGTGATTTAACATAGGATGTATATATGACTATACATCCTTGCCTTACCAATAAGCAACCAAACCAAGTTTACAACCTTCAAAAGACATTATATGGACTTAAACAAGCAAGTAGGCAATGGTTTGCAAAGCTTTCTACGTTTCTTCTAAAATATGGATATCACAAATCTAGAGGAGATCACTCTCTATTTATGAAGTGGAACTCTAAGGACTCTATCACAACAATTCTAGTCTATGTAGATGACATAATATTGACTGTAAATAATCTTAAAGAGACTAACCATGTCAAAATTGTTCTAGATAACAACATTTGAGATCAAGGATCTAGGAAATCTAAAATATTTTCTTGAATTCAAAATTGGCGGGAACAAATTTGATATTTCTATGAATCAAAGAAAGTATGCTTTTGATATTATTTTTAGATGTTGGTATGCTTGGTTGTAAGCCATCCTCTACTCCTATGATTGTTGGTACCCACATTCGTCAAGATTTTAGTGAGCCTTATTCTGATCCTTCTACTTATAGTAGGTCAATTGTTAAGTTAATTTACTTGACAAACACTAGGCTAGATATAACCTTTTCTATTAAACTATTAGCACATGCTACTCCAACAAACCTTCATCACGCTAGTGCATTAAAAGTCCTAAGGTACCTAAAGTGATCTCTTTCATTAGGCTTAATCTTCTTTATTACGTACCTCCACTATATAAATTAAAGCTTATAGCGATAATGATTGAGTATCTTGTCCAGAAATAGAAGATCAATTACTGGCTATTGTATCTATCTTGGCAACTTCTAAATTTCTTTGAAATCAAAGAAATAGAAAAACATTAACATGTGAAATTAATTGGCTCATATTTACTTTAAGATTTACAATATGCTTGTTGTGTTCATGCCTTACTATATTGTGATAATCAATCAACTATATGTATTGCTTCTAACCAAATTTTCATAAAAGAATGAAACATATTGAGTTAGATTGTCATACACTAGGGGAACAATGCACTCAAGGCTTAATTAGGCTCTTGCTAGTTTCTACTCATTTACATATAGTAGATGCCTTAACCGAAGCTCTACAAGCCAATTATTACAGATCAATACATTCCAAGTTAGGCCTCCTTTGCATATGTGCCCCGACTTGTGGGGCCGTATCATAGATAAATTATGAAAATCAACCTAACAACATATTCAACACAACATGGCATGATGTGCCCAAGGTAGATGTTGATGCACCAAAGCCCACTTCTTAATGTGCCACATATAGCACCAAGGCCTGATGTGCCACATACAGTCCCAAGGTCATATTCTAATGCACCAAAGTCATATGTTGATGCACCAAGTCATACACCGCTCGTGATCGTGCCGTAGAAACATGGTCAAAATAACGATTATGCTAAGCAAACCAATGACCGTGCCAAACCTGCCCATCAACACATACCAAGTCACACAAGCTAGGGACCCTGCCAAGCCTACTAAGCCTCACTCGTGCCAAGGATCATAAGCCTTGGTTGGAACCTCAACCAAGCCCTCGATCAGAACCAAAGGCAATTATGTAGAGCAAGTTTACTTGCATTACAAGCAATCATTGTTATTCTAAATCCTCATAATTATATCACTTGTAAAATGAGTTAGTTAGTTAAGAGTTTTTGAATTATTTATTTTGTATAAATAGGATTAATCCTTTGTATAATTTATCATCCAATTTCAATAATAATAAGATTACTATTCATCTTCTTCTTCCTTGTACAATTTCTACTTTGAGTTTTCTTCCAAGATTGAAACTCAATCTTTTGGAATATCTTTTGCCTCTTCAGAATTATTTTCTCATAAATGAAGTTATAAACAATTTCGGATTAATATGAAATAATTACACATTTATGCGATAATTTGTATATAATCGGTTTTCCTATTCAATGATTGTCTTTGTAAATGGTTGCTTCATTTTATTCGTCCGATCAAGCCAACCACAAATTATTCAAAATTTTGTAAAGTAAATAATTTATTTTGCACACCTCATTGTTTGATATTTTTTGTATTGGTGGTGTATTTATTAAAAGGTGAAATGTTTGTTTGTGCTTATTCTTCTCGTATCTACTTATAATCAAATGGAGTCGTTTATATTACATTATATTAACTATATACCAGATTTATTTTATATGACAAGAATGTATTAGGGAGGTTTGTTTGTGCTTATTCTATGTATTGTTTTATTTGTATTTCTTATTTGAATAATTTTTTCTTTATAAGAAACTTATTGACGAAAAAGTTATTCATAACTGTAACAATGCTTTTAACTTACACCGATATAAAACTCAAATTTTTTGCTTTATTTTTTTGGGTACATTCCATTTTTTGGGTACATAACTTTTTGCATTATAAAATTTATATAACGCATTTATAAATATAAGTACAATGATCCTTTATTAGAACATATTTTTATATTTTCATTAAAAAGTTATATAAGAAGAATGTAATATCTATGTACTGTCAGTTAATATTTATACACAGTCAGTATATTATCCGCTCTTCATTTTAATTACATTTTCTAAAGTGTCAATAATTATTAAATATATATGAATATTAGATGATGAACTTATACATTATCAGTACATTTATCTTTTTCAAATATAAGAATAGTGTATTTCATAATTGATTAGGTGTTGAGCATAATGTAAGGTAGGACGCAATGCCACAAGGCTAGGGTTGTCAATGGGGCCGAACGGACACGAGTAGTACTTTCTCGTACCCATATTTGCACTATTTACGGGCTACCTGCATGAGTAATGGGTACCTCACGAGTTTTTAAGTTTCAATATTTATTTATAATTTTATAATAATCAATACATATAAAATAATTATTACATGAATAATAAAATTTATGTATATGTTAAATTTATTATATATTTCAATCACTAAAATTCATTATAAAATAATACAAAAATAGATAATATATAATCATAAAATAATAGTAACAATGTAACATATATAAATTATTTAATTAAAAAATAAACTTATAAATATGCGGGTATCCGCGGGTGGGTATCATGATACTCACTCTCACCCATAAGCTATTTTTATGGATTGCTCGTATTTTAGCATATACTCACGAGGCGGATATTTTTTCCATCCCTACACAAGGCCTAAAGAACTTACTTTACCTCTTAAAAACGGTTTATTTTTTAATAAATAAGTGTGTGTATAATATAAATTAATTTTTTAGTTTTAATTATAAAGTCTAAGATTATAAATTATAAGATTATAATTTATTTATTTTTGGTATTTTACTTAATAGTTAAATACAAATTAATTTGTTTAGTTTGAGTAAGATAAAAAAATTATTTTTATAACGAGTAAATCATAAGAAATTGTATGAAATTATTTATTTATGTTATGAATATTATGGTTGTTTTTATACCTTTTAAAATATTTATATTTTAATATTTATCAGCATATATATTTGTACTATAAATTTTGAAATTTTAATACATCATGATAGAGGGTAAAAAATATTAAAATAAAAGAAAATATAAAAATCAATAACAATATTTAAAAACAAAATGACACACAAATAACTAAAAATTGCTAAACTTGAATTAAAAAATCCACAAAATAAATAGTGTACAAATGATTAAATGATCAATTCAAGGAAATGTCAATCCAAAAAGATGAAAATGCAATTAAAACTTTGGAGGAAATATAAGAAGTGAAATTGGTCTGAAAAAATAAACAATCCAAAAAAAACAACCTACCATGAAAGGTAGGTTACCTTTACTTATTTTTCATAAATAAAAGTTGAGTGTGAGTTGACACACATATTTGTGTTGCAATTTTAAATTTAATTTAAAAAAATAAGTAAAATTACAAAATTTCAATTTATATCAAACAAAGAGCAAATATCAATTTTAGAATGAATGTAAGATTTATGCATTATTTGTATAAAGATTTATCATATAATAATATATAAAACATATATTGGGAGAGAATATGAATGATAAATAATCATATAATAATATATAAAACATATATTGGGAGGGAATATTTTTTTTCAATATAAGACCATAGATAATGGTTTGGGATCAAAGGAACAACTGACACATGCTTACGTACAAGCGCGATGTTACTGGTTATCCGCTCCACGGGCTCTAGTGTCACAATGATTAATATACAGAGAGATTCTTTGTATAGATTCGTAGTTCCAACATTCCAAAAAATATCACATGCAACTCTTAACCATATTTTGCTAACATAACATCCATGATAGAGATAGATGAAGATTGGTTCAAATGAATGGATGATTTACAGATTAGTTCGAATGAATGATATATTGAAAGTCAAAGACTGGTTCAGAATAAAAAAATAATTGCATTCTACATGATTTAGCGGGTTGATATTTGTGTATGTAATCCATGCTTTCTTATTTATATAAAAAAAATACTTTTCTAATACAACAAGATGACTAATAATATGAATAAATCACTTTTACATATTACTAATTGATTCATGTGGAAACATGAGAAATAACTCATATTCATGTGTCAATATATTTAATTTAGCTCGTTTGACCTCACTAATATCTTCATGGGTTACTTGTAAAATATCTCACATTTCTTTGGCACTCTTGCATTATGAAACTCTAAAGAATTCATTATATGAAAGTATAGAAGTAATAATGTTTTTAGCTTTCAAATCTTGGTGCACTTTTCTCTTTCACTCATTAGTCCAAAGACTCTTTGGTTTTTCTTTAGATTCACCTTCCACCAAATGTAGTGGAATATGAGGTCCATTTTTACGGTTTCTCAAATATTCGTATCTATGACCTCAATAAAGATCTACATTCTGACTTTCCAGTAGGCATAGTCCTCTACACAAAAGACCAGAGGACGATTGATGGAGGATCCTTCATCACCGAAAGGTTTGTAGAACCCATTATGTATATACTAGGATCACATGAATTAGAGATTATGCTAGTATGCTCAAACTAGCTCTAATGTCACTCGTTGGTTCACAAGGGCTCTAAACTGCACCTAGAGGTGTGAATAGGTAGTTCGATACTCGATTACCGTTTCTCGATTAAAAAAATATGCAATGATTTTCCTCAGTGTTAAATCGATTAAAGAATGTCTTAATCGATTAAATGCTTCTGCATATAATCGATTAACTTCAAAGCTTAATCAATTAACCAGTTCTTGTTTCTTAAAAACTTGTTTTCTTGATACACCAAGATGCAAAGATTTATCTAATCTTTTATGCACCCTATTAGATGAATTTCTGAAGTTAATGGCCTAGAACAAAATATGCAATTAACTCAGAAAAATTTGAATGACAAGTTAATTCAATCAAATAATGCGTAAATGTAAATAGTAAGGGATAAGAAAAAAGAGTAGATGACTTTTATCCTGGTTCGTTGCTAATCCACATGCAATCTACATTCAGGCTTCCCCTTATGATCTTGGGAGATTTTCTTCATTATGGAACAATGTTTTACAAACACATTTCCACCAAGACTATCTTGGACTTAAGCTTCTAATGATTTGACTTCACCCATTTCTAGTAGATCCCTCACCATTTCTAATGGATGGCCCCACCACTTCTAACTTCTCTACCAAGATTCTTTTACAACGAACCTAGTTTCTAATGGATCCTTGCCACATCTAATCAGGGTTTCTCCAACCTTTTCTCTTCTTCTTGGTGATACCAGACACCAAAGGTAAATAGCCAATACAATCATCTACAATGTGTACAAACGAGCAATGCACCTAAATGTGTTGAATATAGACACACTTCTAGAATCTAGAACTTTTCTAAAAGTCTCACACAACCCATAATATGAAGATGTAAGGTTTTGTAAACTTGATATGACTTTGAAAATCTTGTAATACTTCTTTAAAGATTCATAAAGTATTTTCCTATCTCATTTTTTGTGTATCAAAACATTTTTCTCTCTTTTTCAGAAACACTTTGGAAAATTCTATCAATGTGAAAGTGAAAATCAATTTGAATATTGTGTATTCTGATGCAAATAGAAAAAGTTGGTTTAAAATACAGTTCTATTTTCTGGTTTAGTTAATAGATTAAATAGTATACTTAATCGATTAACGATCTTTAAGAATCAAGATTCTAGAAACTGTAACTTTCATTAATCGATTAACCCTTAAATTAATCGATTAACGGGTTCCCATTTTGCATGACTTAAACGATTAAATAAGTCTTAATCGATTAAGGTATTCTTTAAAAGTTACTTTGAATGATATATGATTTAAATTTAGTTTAATGTACCAAAATTATGTGATCAAGTATTTATGTATGTGCATGTAAATCATGTATGTATGTATGCATGTAAGTCTCATTATTAGTTATGATCCTAGATATACTCTACCCAGTCAAACATCTTAAGATCTAAGATAATAAAAAATCTCCCAGTCTTCTAGACCTTCTTGAATGCTTGAACTTTGAGTCTTGGCTTTGTTGTTTATTGATTTAATTTGTCCATGTCTTTGAGTTTGTCTTTAAACTTTATTTTCATCAAAATCTATATGATGTATGCTTGCACTTACATATGTGTGTTTAGGTTTAGGGGTTACCTCCTAGTTGTGTGTTGGCTACATTGATTGCAGGGTTTAAGGGCTGCTGATTGTGTGCACTGATGGTTTAGTTAAGTAGGGCTTTTGTAACCCTTCTAGGATTAGGTTTAGGGTAATTGTTACTTAGTCATGTGAGTGTGTTTAATTGTAACCTAGTCCCTGAACTCTTTTGAAATCTTAATTTGACCATAGATGAAATTAGGTGTTCATGGACTATATTAAATTCGGTGAAATCGAAATAACCCGAGATACAAACCATATGACTTACTTAAAATTTTAAAACAAACATAATAACACTCCATTATTTTGTTTTATTACACTCCAAAAAAAACTAAAAGACGTTACTCCAATATAATGATACATAATTGCTAATTATTTATATATATATATATATATATATATAAATTTATGTAGTTATATATAACTATATTTATACATAAGTATTAATTACATATGATAACACTCATTCCAACTAAAAGTTTAATCAATTAAACCTACCACAAAACATATTTTAATTTGATGTCTTACTCGATTTGCATAATATTGATTATAAGTATACTAAAAGAAAATTGGTGACAACTTTGTTTAGAATATATTGATTTTAATTTTGATAAATGTATTATGGCAATAATGATTATATGTATGATAATTATTGTTATTAAAAGTGCAAAGTGTCAAGAATAGCACTAGCATATCTTAGCCTATGTTTTGATGAAGACAAGGTTCTAACAAAGCTTGAAGATGACTCAACAATCAACATGCCTTATGTTCATTTGGTCATATCTAGACTAGGAAATAAATTGAGTCTATAACCTAAGTAGTCTGGGATGTGTGCCGTAGTGAGTGAGTATAGGTTAGGTGAACCTAGATGCTAATCACTTAAGCCATCATAATTGAACTACCATATTCATGAGATAAATCATTTAGTTAATCGTATGTTCATGCATATATCATACATGTTATTTGTGCATATTAGGCATAATATAAATGGTAAAACATGTATACATATTGCACATAACATTTGAGAAGTTTGCCTTGTGAAACATATGCATAAATGCTCCAGTTAATCGATTAACATGTAAGCTTAATCGATTAACGTAACTGATTTTCTGTTGAATATGTGTTTTCTCTTTTAACTGTTTTGGATGTCATTATGTAAGTCCGTTAATCGATTAAATGGTAGTCTTAATCGATTAACGCGTATGTTTAGTATTATAACTGAAAACTGTTTCAGCTGTTGTAAATGCCTAACTATTTAACTGTTTTTGCAACGACTTAAACCACTTATTCACCATGCTATAAATACGAGGCTTCACTCAGAACTCATAACCATTCATTCTATTTGTTTAGGGTTTTATTAGAGAGCATTTGCATTCGTATTTTAACTGTTATTTTGCATGAGAGTTGCATGTGTGAGAAGAGAGATTATGTTGTTTTGTTTCTGTAACATGCTTTATGTTTCTGCATAACTTCATATTCATTTGATATTGCTTATATGATCATGCATTAGATTCTGAATGAAAGAAACTTGTTGTATACTGAAAAACTGATTAACTCCCTTGTATATTGATGGCTTTATGTGCTTAGAATACCTTGATTTTAACGTGTGTTGTGTATTATGGATTTGTCTCTTGGTGTGAAATTACCACAGAGATTGAAGTTCTTCACCAAGACAGGGAGGTCTTGATTTGAGGATAAGATTCTTGGTTGGGGCTTGTTCGCCAGAAAGGTTTTCTCAAGAGGCGAAAGGGTAGAAGTCAAACCAGGTTTTAGAGATCCTAGATTTCAAGAAGGGAGCATCCCTTGTGCTTGTAAATTGAATTGGTAACTATATCTTAATTCAATATTGTGAAGAAAGAAAATCTCCCTGATCTAGAAGGGGAGGCGTGGATGTAGTTTGTAGTGGACCGCAAACGAACCAGGATAAAAATCCTTTTTGCACT